>NC_136646.1:14044626-14239626 GCF_949748355.1 Melanostigma gelatinosum
CTTGAAAGCCCACTGGGCATCGACATTGGTCAACAAATCAAATCCCTGTTACGATACTCTCCAAGAGAAAGATCCAGCTCCCTCTGATGAACTGCTATCTAAGCAATGCCACGGAGACCAAGTCAAACAGGCCAGCGACGGTGAGTGAGAGCCGAGTCGACACACGGAAACAGCTGGATGTGAGCCCTTGTGATCACACGAGGTGAGCAGCATGTGCACCGGGGATTGAACTTTGATCGCGACAGGATTAAGCTTGGAAATGAAATGTGTTACCCGCGCGCGCACACGCACACACACACACCTACTCACACACAGGTTTAAAGAGGCTGTGCATTAATGAGTCAGTCACTGGTAGATGTGGCCAAACTGCATAATGAGAAATAATAAAGATATCAAGGAAGGAAAAGACATGCCGGACAAAAAAATCAAAACATCCGTATTTTGTAGGTTCAGTCAAAGAGAATGTTCTGATGTAAAAGGTGAGTGAAAAATGTTTTCCGGTGTATTTGACATATCATCTTTGAAGCTGGGCTGATACTTCCTCTTCTACATTGTGTTGAATACCTGGCTGCTCACACTGAATTACAGAATGGAGCCCGATTTGGTCCGGCGACAATTCCAATAAAGTTCATTCAAACATGACGTCGGCGTCTTCAAAAGGAGAGAAAGCCAGTGTTTGTGCAATTATACTATGAATGGAAAGGAAAAGAAAGGTATGGAGTCACAGATGGCTGGAAGAAGCAGACAATACGATCCGTGTGTTCTGCAGCAAAGTCAAGACTACAGGTTTGGCCACAACGTGTAACTTCTCTAAAAACGTTCAAACAAGCACAGTGCAACAGAGCAGTTTATAACAGATATTCTGACAGCAGCCATGTGGGAGAAGGGATGGCTCAAGCTGAAAGACAGCCAAACAAAATTTTTCTGACATGCCAGAAATCCAACCAATCGCCAATCTTACAGGCAATTAATCTGGCTTCAACGACCCCCTCGAACTGCACGTCACATGACAGCCGATCCGGCAGGAATTCAGTCTTCTATAATGAGCTGAGGGCCATCGGCCCCGCACAGTGTCTGCCCAGCTGGAGGCACAGGTGGAAGAGCGAACATTAAAAACATGTCCAGTTTTGTTTCATTCAAACCGTGAATTGTAAAACAATACTGTTTAATCATCAACAATGGCAACAATAGTCTTTCACTTTCTAGTTGGTTGATCCTCTTCACTTCCTTCACGGCAGAAGACCAATTCTTTACTGACTCGCAGATTATGGGTATAGCTTGCCAATATCGTGGACAAAGGATTTATAGAATACGCCAGGATTTGAGTTTACAATCCAAACATATCCGGGTTTAGATCCTGAGGAATTCACCTCATCCCCACCTACAGTGACGTGTAGTACCTCCTCTGTGGCCTGTCGTTCTTTGGTCCAGCTGAGCAGCTCCTCCCATACTTATCTAGCCACGTCCTGGGTGTCTCTGGGTGCTGTCAGAGAGAGAGAGAGAGAGCGGGGCTGGGAGGAAGGAGCAATGAAGACGCAGCAGGGTTCGGACAGGAAGAGCCTCTCCGACCACACGGACTGTTTGAGACGTTTTTTGGGGGGGGGGCGCCGAGGAAGGGGCACCGAGCCGAGGCCAGGGAGCGATAGGCCTCTGCAACCAGGTGTGGATGTGAGGTCACCATGGACTTCCAGCTCGGTGTCTCCATCACATCCGCTGCGCGACTGAGAGAAAGAGGGCAAAGAGAGGAGATACAAAGGAGAGGAAAGTCCAGAAAATGTTTAAGGAAAGAAACTCAACGGACAAGTGCACAAATAAACAAGTTTCTCGAAGCGCTCGGGATTGTGTGAGTCCATCTGTGTGGAGTGCAACTCCGAGACATTTAGGATTTGTCATACCAGCTGGCAGGGCTGTTATTTACTTTGTATTTTTAAATATTTAACCCCGAAGGTTATTTTCAGAGAAATAACATCACACAAATAAAAGGCAACGGTCATAAACATGCAGAAAGTCTGTTGAGTCGTATCACATCACGTTCTTCACAGCACTGGTTGTAAACCTGTTTTGCGGCCCTTTCTAACCAATGCAACCCCTCTTCACACATTACACACCAAAGAAATGATGATCCCTTCACACACTGCTTTTTAGAGGCTACAGGAGTTAAAGCTCTTCAGGATTTCACACCATTTAAAAAAGAGAAATGGGTGAGAAAAAAAGATATATTCTGTGACCGTTGTGTACCGTGCTTTAGAGTAACAGCAACATATATATATTTTGTTTTATTGTAATAGTTTGTTCTATTTCAGTAGGTGTACCTACATAAACTGTGGTATTTCCGTTTATTAGATGTTGACTAGAGTGGCCAGATTGGGGGTACTTGCACTTTATTGTTTCCATTTGAATCTAATTGATATTACTTCTCCATTTCATCTTTTAGAGGGATTCTTTTTAACTGCTTATACATTTTCGCTTAAAAAAAAAACAAGAATCAAAATATAACTCGATAATACTTTCGTTCTCTTGGTTAAGTTGACGTCAGACTGGGTCGGGACATCTGCAGTACACCTTTGAGCCACACGAGGGAGCCTGAATGTTCGTATGTTCTGATAATTGTTGCCTACTTTTTACACTGAATCTAACATGAAAGGCGAACACACATCCTGTTTGTTTTACTGTTGAGAAGACACAAGAATGAGATAGCCTGCCAACTCTGCCTGAATGCATTCATCAATAACACATTAAACTACGTTGTGAAATGTCAAACGGATATCTCCTGGAAAAGGCTGGTTAACCTCTTCAAGGTAATATAAGGTGATGCAGTAATGGCAGTAAAAATGGTCAGGAAAGTCATTTATGCACAAATCTGTTCTTCTACATGATTTATAGATAATGCCGATATTGGGTCGCGATGGTTTGTCATTTTTTAAAAAGTCGGTCCTCAGAAAAAAAGTTTGTGAAACACTGATATGTCGTAAATGAGGTGGAGGAGGAACAGAAAGCACAGGGCTGAGTATCAAGACAGAACTACACACGATTAACTAATTCCTCATTTTTCTTTTTGGTTGCCAATTAAAAAGATGACTGGCCCTTTTCAAGACATTTTGAACTCTCCCTGTGGTTTTGTTCAAAGTTCAAAGTTCAAAGTTCACTTTATTGTCAAAGTTTCCACATGTGTTATGCATACAGAAAATTCGAAATGCCGTTTCTCGCAGTCCCACAGTGTAATATAGACATGAACATATAACATATAATAGAAAAAAATAGAATAAAGTTAAGAACATAAGGGCCTAGATAAAGGATTAACAAGTAGCAGCAGAGAATAAAAAGTGACTGGTGCTGGATGAGGGAAGGGTGTGTGAGGGGGGTATTTGTTCGTAGCAGCAGAGAATAAAAAATTAAAATAAATAAATAGAAAAAGTGACTGGTGCTGGATGAGGGAAAGGGTGTGAGGGGGAGTAGATGTCCTGGTATGTTCCATTTGAGGCAGTGGGGAAAGGTGGGTGAGGGGGAGGGTAGAGAGGTCAGGGGAGAGATGGCAGGGGGGGAGAGAGGGGGAGCGAGAGGAGAGAGGGAGGGAGAGAGTTCAGCATCCTGACCGCCTGGTGGAAGAAGCTGTTCCTCAGCCGGGTAGAGCTCGAACGGAGACTGCGGAACCTTCTCCCTGAAGGCAGGAGGCTGAAGAGGCTGTTGGAGGGGTGGGTGGGGTCACCCGCAATGCCGAGTGCTTTGCGGGTGAGGCGGGTGTTGTAAATGTCCTGTAGTGTAGGGAGTGAGACTCCGATGATCCTCTGGGCAGAGTTCACAATGCGCTGCAGGCTCTTGCGGTTGGAGGCGGTGCAGCTTCCGAACCACAGCGTGATGCAGCTGCTGAGGATGCTCTCAGTGGCGCCTCGGTAGAATGAGAGCATGATGGGGGGGGGGGCTCCTGCTCGCTTGAGCTTCCTGATGAAGTACAGGCGTTGCTGGGCCTTCTTTGCCAGTGCAGTGGTGTTGCTGTTCCAGGTGAGGTCATCTGTGAGGAGTTTTGGAACTCTAAAGCTACAGAGATAATTAACAAATGGAAGCCAGAAAGCCAAAACAACTTCACGTCATTAACTGCCGCTGAGTTTTACTGGTGGTCATCGTCACCCACAGATGTGTTTCCACCAGCGGACCCTGTGGCGGTCTTCCACCTCCTGACACCCGCTGCACTATCACGCACACCGCTGTGTGGCCTTTAATGACATTTTTCTGGATTTGTTGCGTGTCTATAAACAACAGCATGTGTGAGTGTTCACATGCGTGTGTGTCTCGGCATGGCTACTCTTGGCATTTCGGCGTGTGTGTGGGGTCATATGCTCTCCACGCAGCAGCTCCAGACCTCCAGCCAACCTCTGACCCAAGCCTCGATGGAGGAGGTGAACCCCTGCTTACAGTAATGGCCAGTGAGCTGAGGCAACAGCCCAGCGAAGGGCACGAAGAGAGCAGTCGCAGGAGGAGAGGAAGCAGGAGGGATGCACCGAGAGGGGAGAGAGTAAAGACAGCAAAATAAATAAATTAAAAACAGGGAGGTGAGCGATAGTAATGAAAGTCTGCAGAGAGGGGCAGGAGGAGACAGCGGGATGGAGAGGAGCAGTGATGTGAAGGTAAATTCAAAAGAGGCCAAACTATGACCTCCAGACAGCGGTAATCACACTGGATCGCTATTATCAACAAAAAATACTTTCAGGAAATTAAAAAAAATAGTTTATATGAATGTACTCTGAGCTTAAGATTCATGTTGGGCTGAAAGAAAAAAAAAAAAAAAGTGTGTAAATTCTTATCTCTGAACAAAGTGGATGAAGAGTGTCTGGGAGGCTTTACTCTCTGCCACCTCCCAGAGGAGGGTAAATAAATGAGACAGAGGCAGGATACAGACAACTCCTATTGTCTGGACGAAATGACTGTAAGCTGCTTGTGAACACTGGTCTGGAAAGAGGTTGAGGTGCTGCTCGGGGGAGGATTATTGTTGTTTTCGTGTCGTCGGTTTTCTACATTCGTCCTCTAAATTGATTTTTGTTTCGTTGCTGTCCATTGTGTCCGCAGGAGGAGGGTTGATATCGCTTTGCTGGCCAAGAGTCCCCCGTGGCCAATTTTCCCACCACCACAGCAACACTGGGGCAAATTAAACTGTCATAACGCCCATAACCACAATTAATGACTGGGATTAGGGGGCAGAGATCTGCATTACTGACCACCTTTAGGCATACATGAGCTCTTAAGCACAGAACAAGAGGGGAGAGAGGAGAGGGAAAGGGAAGGAAGATGGGAGTGAATGGAGGAGGAGCCCATGCAGGAACAAGGAGATGGAGTAAAGCTGTAAATAGAGGACAGAGGGATGAACAAAGGGATAGAAAACGTGTCTGGCTCAGAGATAGAGAACTCTGAGAAACAGAGGGACGGTGATGAGTGTTTGTGGTGACTGAGAGAATGCTTTTTGTTCCAACTGGCAATTCAAACACAGGGTCAATCACCTCTCCGTTGACATCAATCGCAGTCATTGACGCTAATAGGCCCCATCTTACCTAAACAGGCTGCCTGCAACACGATTAACATCAGCAGCTGAGCTTTATTGCTAAATGGCTCAATATGATACGGAAGCAGAATGGTCCGATCTGGGGATTAAATTAAGTTTCTCCGGGAGAAAAAAAAATTGCTCCCACGGAAAATGAATGACTTCCTTTGAGGAAAAGCTAAGTGTATAAGTGTGTGTGTGTGAACCAGAAAAAAAAAATCGTGAGTGTGGAAGTAGTTGTGGAGATCAATGCTCTCAGCGGAGGTGTGTAACTCACTAGTTGATGAAGTCCACGGCCTGCGTCCTGGGCTGGTCGGCGAGGATGAGGATCTCTGCGGCGTTCTCCTCACTCAGACTCGTGCACTAGAGCGTCCTCGCACATCACCTTCAGCCTCTCCAGAGCATACTGCCGGTGACAGGGAGCGCGAGGAGAAACAGCAGGTAAACTAAATTACTTAAACAGCGCTGCCACAAACAACTGTTGTGGCACTGTGTAATGATACGGAAGTACGGAATTACTCCGCCGCGACGCCAACGAGACCGAGATCCAATCAGAGAAGAATACGGCCGAGAGAAGGAAAAGTGACAGCTCCGGAGACGGAGGGGGAGTGGCGGTAGGAAAGGAGATCACTTGAGAGGTACAAAAAAAATAAATGATTTCCACTGATTATAAAATTGCTGGGAACAATAATCTTCTCTCATATTCATTCACACTTCAGAATGAGTCATGCTGGTTCAGCAGCGACTACGGGGGGATTTCATATTGAGCGTGGTTTTTATTAACACTAATGATGCAAAGGAGTTCATTGAAATGAACTTCCACTAAACTTATGCGAGGGATGTTTAAGACTCGTCTCACAACAAAGGCTTCTCTGCCACCAAACTGGAAGTGGTGAAAGAGAATACGGTAATTAGGAACTGCGATGTTGCTCTCAAGCGTGACGGCTGGAAGTGAGGTGAAGAAACATCGATATCTCTCTGCTAAATAAGCTGAAAACATTCAAATCAGTGGCTGGGTTTAAAAAAAAAAAAAAAAGGACCTCTGAACATCATTTGACAGATTTTTCCAAGTTCATTGTTTTTCGTTGAAAAGGTGGCATACATACCACGAGCCATGCACGGGTGTAACAGTTGACTTCATAGCGTCTAATTGGATGCTTTAGACAGAACACATTGGAACAGTTGTGAGCCGATAAAAGGGGGGACAAATATAAATCATGCTTCACAATGTGCAGCTTGATACTATTAATAAAGCAAATGCAATAAGCTCTTCAAAAAAACAACAGCAAGAGCAGAACTGGAAGACATAAGTGGCTTCGGATGAACAGAGAGGAAGCCTCGGGTCTACAGGGTCAGAACAGGAACAAACAAGCAGGAATAGGATTCATTATGAGTGTGTGCATATGTACATCTCCCACATGTTTAGATTTTACGACGACAGAGTGTTTGAATGTTTGTGTGTGTGTGTTCAGGGCTTGAGGAGCACTTGGTTGTTATTTTAGGGGACATTATTATTTATGCTGGCTTGTGTATAAGTGTACACACACACACACACACACACACACACACACACACACACACACACACACACACACACACACACACACACACACACACACACACACACACACACACACACACACACACACACACACACACACACACTCTGTACCTTGTCAGCTGCAGCCAGCAGGTCATCAGCCATCTTGTCCAGGTTGGGGGCCTTGCCTGTGTAGATGAAGCACATCATCTCTTTGAAGACATCTGGCTCCACGCCATTTATCTCCACACGGTTCTGAACGAGAGGCGAGGACGGGAGAGGAGAATACACACAGGGTTTAGCGGAATAAAAGGCAAGAGAAGAGAAAGACAGATGCTTTGACAATCCTTCAAAACCACGAGCAGCAGCAGGGAGGTTTTTTTTTTATTATCATTTCATGTGAATATCCCAAAAGGTACCTGAATTAAACTCACTCAGCTTGTTTAGCACACACACACAGGGACAGGCAGTCATGCAGTCATGCAAAACAAGTTCCAAGTGCCAAATCAGAAGAAGAATTTATTTCATTCTTTTCAGCCGGTTCCTAAAAACGTACCCTGAACATTCACTCCTCGACTGTGCCTGCAGCCAACAGAGTAGGGCTTTATCGCCGGCTGGCCCAGTGACGGTCACACTCTCTCTCCTCGCCGAGAGGCAGAACAAAGCAGCAAACCAATTATAACGGCGCTTTATCGTCACCACAGTGACCGGCGGCGTGTTTTAGCAGGGTCAGGCCGAGTGTACCGGCAACTTAGCGTGTTTGTGTCAACTCCGACCCCTCAACAGCAACACGAACACACTGACAAATAACGCTGGGAGAGTCGGAAAGCAGCCGGGTTGAGCTACAGTGCCCTTTTACAGATAGCACACATGTAAAAGGCATGTGAGCACACGCAGCAAAAAAACAAATAATCCTCTGCTCGCTGACATAATGCATATCCAATCTGCATGTACATATTGTTTCTCAGACTCAATCAGGCGATTAGCGAGGAGGTTTGACGTACAGAAGATGAAATCTTCGACGAATTTCATTCTGCAGATTTTTTGACAGCGAAGCGTGTTGGAGTGTTGATGAAATATAGAAGGCAAAGCAGCACCACATTGGAAGTCACATGAGGAAAACCCAGCAGGGGCTTCCTTCAGTATGTCGGAGGCGAGCTTTCAACAGCCGCTCATAAACAGACGACGCTCCTGTAGTTACAGTGTCTGAAGCGCCCCTCTATGCACAGAGCAGTCCTCTGTTAGAGTGTTTCTTTATGAGCTCATTTGTCTCTCCTATACAGAGTGCTGCAGAGGAGTGTTAACCCATCTATCTGTTTTCTCTGAATTGTATGGGGACGCGGCCCACCATCTCTCCCTCTTTCTGATGAAGACGCCCACTTAAACAGCAATTAAGATGCATTTCCTGGCTCGAAGCTTTATAATTTCCCCATTCGAGCCGCACAGGCATCAATATTCCGCTGACATGACGGCTAAATCACCAAGGTTCAATCTCACCACCTCCGACCAGATGAACACAGCCGACTGTAGCACGCGCACACACACAGACAGATGCACAAATACAAACGCAAAAAGGAAAAAAAAAAAAAATGCAAAGATATATATACACAGTATACAGTGCAGGTTTAAGAAAGCTTCATGAGTTAAGAAGAAAACATCTTAACGCTGCAGCACTTGACATTAAGGTGACGATATTCAACAACTTGAAATCAGCATATTTATAAAAGGCGT
This sequence comes from Melanostigma gelatinosum, assembly GCF_949748355.1. Lineage (NCBI taxonomy): Eukaryota > Metazoa > Chordata > Actinopteri > Perciformes > Zoarcidae > Melanostigma > Melanostigma gelatinosum. Next base: position 14,053,428 of record NC_136646.1, read on the forward strand.
TTGTCTCACGTTGAACATAGAAATAACGATTACCGCAATTGTGTTAAGCAAAGCACACACATTGGATGAAATGTGTTGCATGTTGTTCTCTATGAATACATGAAGTGAAAATCAACCACCGCATGGAGACAAAATACCTCGTGGTTGCTTTTACTGAAATTGAAGTTTGTAGATTTATATCGTGAAGTGTTTAGCTATAAAATAAATGCTAATATTGTACAATATATTGGTCGATTTTTTAACTCTTGAATGTTGATATCGGTATCAGCCTCAGATATCCAGGAGCAGCTAAAGTGTTGAATCTGAAAATGTTCGACATGAGCCCCAAACGATACACCACGACAGACCACCAATATCCTCCCACAACTCCACACTGGAGATCCTCGAGATGATGAAAGCAGCACAGACTGCCCGTCAGAATCAATTCAAAGGCGCTACAATTCCATACAAACACAACACAACAGATAATAGAGATGCAGTCAACAAGACATGAAGGAACACGTGCAGACACACTGAGATGTTTTGAGAAGTGAACACTTCCTGATGTAACACAGCGAGAGAGAGAGAGAGAGAGAGAGAGAAGGAGGGAGGTTTGTTATTGTGTGTAATGTTGATGCATGGTGAGGTCTCTGATATGCGTTAACAGCCTGCCACAGGGCCAGAGGAGAGCGGGGGGGATGATTGACAGCAGTGACAGCATGATGTGGGAAAAGTCGACTGCAGCTCCGCCCTGCTGACAGACTCATGACGAGCTCAGAGTTGTGTTTAGCCACTTTAATGCTGATAGGCTGACTTGACTGGAGCTTGTTTGATGCATTATGGTTTAATTAAGTTCTGGCTTCCTGTTTTGATAACATGCTGCCACTCAACATAGACTACTTTATGGTAGCATAGAGGACTGCTGAGGCTTATTTTGCTGGGAAAGAAAATTAGGAGTAGATGTGTTTCAGTTGATTTTCACCCAGCTTTTGTATCCCTGCAAATCCAAAATGTGTTCCGTCTCTTGTTGTAAGAGGCCAATGTTCACCACAGTCTACAAATCCTCTTGAGGCAAGGACAGTTCAGACTTTGCCTCCATTTACAGAAAATGAAGAGAGTAAAGTGGAGACAAAATGCAAAAGCGCTGCTGCCAAAGAAAAAGAAAACCTTTATACAAAGTGTTTGCAATGAAAATAGTATTTTTAGAATCCAGATTTCATTCAAAAAATAATATTTAATCACATTTCGCCGCACTTAACAAAAATAAATGAACAGTTTAAATACCTAAACCTAGTGACCCACAATGCTTGACCTACTGATTTAAAAAAAGACACGTTTGTGGGGTTTGTTTTATCACTAAACAGGTGACCAATAACTTGCAGCACAGTGTCTTTTCTCTCTTCATACTCCAGACACGACCGCAGCAGGAGGAGGAGTATGTTTAATCCTCCGGCCAATGCTAACTGTCCGATTTAACCACAGCACTACGAATTACGTAAATCAGTCCCACTTCTGTCACATCAAAATCACTGCGGTATGATAATTTTGCATGCTTACAATAATCACCACATCTTGTCTCTGTAGTTCTGCTTCAGGCTCAGTGTATTCTCTCTCTTATCATGGCGGCAGTGACAGCGGTTAGTTGCGGCTGAGGCTGAGGATCAACCTCTCCGATGCAGTCTGTGGCTGGACTTTAATTACCTTTTGGTTGTTTAACAGCGGAGAGAAAGTGTCACCTTTAACCGTGAAGCCTTTTACTAAAAATCACTGATCAATCAGTCAACTTAATAACGATGTGCTCATTGGGTAACACTTTACTGTTCACTAATGAAATGACTGCTTAATCAGCTGGTGATTAAAATTTAACGAATGTTTCAACACATTATTAAGCGTGTGTCGAAGTCAGTGATATGCTAATTCATTCTGGTCCTTAATAACGAGTTGTAAACCTCAGCGCTTGCTGCCCATCGAATTAAAAAACGGGAGTTCATCCATCAACGGGCCACAAAAAGGTAGAATGCGAATAATATCAGTGAAACGTGGGCCAATGAGTGAACGAATACGTCAACAACGGGACAGAGCGGCTATGAGGTCAACACCTGCCGCTTCGGTGGCAACACTTAATTCATCATCTAAATAAAAAACAGTAACTAACATCAGGTCCCACAGCATTCAGCGTTCACAAGTGACTTTCAGATATGCTGTGGCTCACGGTCAAAATAACGTCTAAGGTCAGGCCACGAACAAAGCCCCTGGGAATCCCCTTGAACAGTGTTAACGTTTCATGAATGTTTTCAGGGAAAGTGAATTGAGTTGTCAGGATATTTTTAGGGGAGATGGGTCCTTATTCCTTCTATGGTATGATCGGATTATAGATGTGTCAGAGGAAGCAGGCTGCAGTAATGGTTTACCACACAGCAGTGGGAAGATCACAGGTGTAGACACTCAACAGGTTAACTATCTATTCAACTATCAGGGTTGTTAAAGGGAATCAGTGAATATACTTCTCTGACGCTTTCTCGGGCGATGTGATTTGCTTTGTTTAACCGGAAGGCGAGGGAAGCTGGTCGGACAATTTCAGGTGTTTTGGACGGTTGATTTGAAAAAACAACAACAACAACTTCACCAATGACGAGGACTTTGGCATCAGAAAGTGTGTATCTCCGTAACGGTTCACAAAAAAGGGAGTTTGTCAGACACATGATATCTGTGACATGACTGTTGCTGCCAATCCTTTTGTCACCAACTGGCAAAAATCCTGAAAAAAAAGTGGAGTCATGAATTAACGTCTGTATCCTGGAGCACTGAAACTAAACTTCGCAGGTAGGACTATGGGGACACACCTACAGTACGTCTGTGTGGTGCAGCTCAATGCTGGTGAGCTCATACTGCAGCAACAAAGGGAAGGGGCGGGCAAGAAAGAGAGAGAGAGAGAGAGTGAGAGAGTGAGAGAGTGAGAGTCATAGAAAGTGAACGGAGGGAAAAAGTCAGAGGACGAGAACAGTAGACAGGAATGGGGAAGGAAGAGAACTGAGCAAGGTTTGAGAGGAGAGAGATCAATACTGAAAGAAAGGAAGACACATAAAGGGATGTGAACACAGAAAAGAAAGACAGAGTGAGGCAGGAGAGAGGAACGATGAGAGGAGGAGGAAAAATGGAGACAGGAGGAGACAAGAGAGAGAGAATGAAAAAAAGGAGACATGAAAGTGAAAGAAGGATGCAGGAAAGAAAAGAAAGAGACAGTAAGAGACATAGAGGGAGAACCAGAATGGCATAAAGATCACATGGCCAATATGGTGCCAATTTGAGTTGCTCTCCCTCCTTCGTTTGATCCTTCTCTGTCCGTCTCCACGGCGATTAACGGCCGGGAGAGTTGTCACGGGAACGGCCGAGAGGGCGAATAACGAGGAGGAGGGACGTCATCTGGACCAAGTGGAGCGAAGAAAGAGGAAGCGAGAGCGGAGGACCCCAAACCACAGCAGCACATAATTAAAATGGCTCCTCACACACACATTTCAACAAATCCAATAATGAGCCGCCTCTCCTTCCCTCCACAGAGACACACAGTTCACCAGTCTCCTCGAACCATTCGCTGTCTGACGCCGTCTGTCATCAAAGTGCCAATAAAGTTGTTCGCGTGAGTGCCACCATGACAGGGTGCGGCCGCTACGAAGGCCAACACAGACTAAGTGCTACAGGTGCAAACAGCTGATGCTTTTGACTGGAAAAAAAATCACCGTATTCAAACGTAACCAACCTTGTGGCAAACACAAATGATTGATTAAAATTTTGAATGTGATATTTCCCAAGGGAATTTAATTCTAGTCAGAGTGGGAAAGCATCTGAAGCAGCATTTAAATCAAATCTAAAACTCAGGTATTTATTTGTTTGTTTGTTTAGTTTGACAGACTCCAATTTTGTTAACCTGTTCATTTAGCACAAAGGGGAAACATTCACTGGTTCTAGCTTATAAAACGTGAGGATTTGCTGCTTTTCTTCGTTTTGTTTCTTGCAATATCAATATTTGGGGGTTTGGACTCTCTTTTTTCGACAGTGTGATGACAGTTTGTATTGTTTTCTTACATTTTATAATCAAAACCAATAATCAATTTATCTAAAAAAAAACAAACAATCAACAATGAAAATAACCACAGTTAACAATGCACATCCTTCAGTCTAACATGCTATAATACCGTGGTATATAAAACACATATGTGTGTAACTGTAGGAAACGTCTCGACTCGTCTGGAGGCTGCTCCATTCATGATGCTGTGTGCCGTTCACACGAGAACAATCATCAGTTAACAGAAACAACATGGACGTTTTTGACCTGTTAAAAATGTAAATGAACAGAGACGTCATAATAGAAATGTACTAAACTCGTGACTTTTTGATGAACATGGTTTTACACAACATGTTTCAGTGTTAAGTTACAATCACACTACGTATCCATCCTACCACGTAGGCCCTAATGAATAGACACCATGTCTTCTGATATGGTCTGATGAGCAATCACACACTACAAACAGAGTGGTGCACAGTTTGGAGTCAAGAAGGGTGATAATGTGCTGAAAATGAAAAGATACTTTGAACTTTGAACTGTGCAGTACATTGCTGTGTCCTTTCATGGCATCTTTAAGAGTCGTGACCACACAATAACTTTGAATGGTTTCATTCACACACTGTTTGCCGGTATTTTCTTCTCATTCCACTGCCTGACTCCACAACATTTTTACCACCTGAATGCTTAAAGTAGAGGATATTCTCACCTGCCAAGATGGCTTCGTGCCCCTGTAACTTCTGTCCAGCAACACACTGGGAGCAGTCAGTGAATCTAGAGTTTTCCCACAGATCTGCAAGCTCCTCGGCCAGCCGGCAGTCGGGAACCTTCACCATGTCCATTGTGTTCTGGCCTGAGACGTTCACAGAGTCCTGTACCACGCTCACCTGAGAACACACCTGAGTAAAATGCACCATTTGTATGATCTCCGCCAGGAAGATCATGCACTCTGTTGTGTGCATGCGTCTTGTGAGCGAGTCCGTGAGTGAGTGTGTATTCATTCAATCACACAATATAGCAGTGGTTGTTGCAGAGACACCTTGTGGAGATCTGCAATCTACTGCCTTTCTAGTTTGCTGCATACAGTCATTCTTACACACGCAGAGTTTTAATTTGAGGGTGAACTGCCCCTTTATCACAGGCACTAGTTCACGCAGAGGCAAATAAAAGCATACAATGTTCATAAAAATAAAATAAATCACATGCTGTGAATGATGAATGTGGGTTCTCTGCCTCCGTAATCGATACATCAGACACTCAATATGGAGGCTATTCAGAGACGAGCTATTCTTCCTTCTTTATCCAATCAGATCGGCTACGCTCTCAAAATCAGCATTGTCGTCAAATTGGATGTGTGAGCTTGTGTGTGTGTGTGTGTGTGTGTAATCTTCCCTGCTGACTTCACCACCTGTTCCAGACAATGTCAACCAGACTCATTTATCTCTCAACAGGACTTGCTGCAAACACAACACACACACACACACACACACACGAGCAGGCTCATAAGCAGAAACACACATTCTCTCTCTCTCACAGACACACACAAGCAGGCTCATGAGCACAAATGCACATTCTCTCACACACACTAATTACTGAGTCATTTCCGACAGTTTGGGCTTTTTACCTGCTTGCTGTGTCACCTAATCAAATAGCAGGTAGTTACCCCATAGCCCTGCTTAGAATACAGTTAGTTATCATTTGGAAAGTTATTTAGCGCGTTACAATTCATGATGAAACAGTCTGATAAATATAACACTAACGTCAGGTGAAAAGGAAATAATACAGTACGGTAGTCCTTGATGGCTAGCATCACTAGAGTGTTGAAGTGGACTTGAAGTAATTTAGCTAATAACAATGTCAGACGATGAGCTGGTGGAGTACTTCTAATTCTTGAACTGACATCAAGTCAAGTCAAGTCAAAGTTCACTTTATTGTCAAAGTTTCCACATGTGTTATGCATACAGAAAATTCGAAATGCCGTTTCTCGCAGTCCCACAGTGTAATATAGACATGAACATATAACATATAATAGAATAAAATAGAATAAAGTTAAGAACATAAGGGCCTAGATAAAGGATTAAACAAGTAGCAGCAGAGAATAAAAAGTGACTGGTGCTGATAAAAAGTGACTGGTGCTGATAAAAAGTGACTGGTGCTGGATGAGGGAAGGGGTGTGAGGGGGAGTAGATGTCCTGGTATGTTCCATTTGAGGCAGTGGGGAAAGGTGGGTGAGGGGGAGGGTAGAGAGGTCAGGGGAGAGATGGCAGGGGGGGAGAGAGGGGGAGCGAGAGGAGAGAGGGAGGGAGAGAGTTCAGCATCCTGACCGCCTGGTGGAAGAAGCTGTTCCTCAGCCGGGTAGAGCTCGAACGGAGACTGCGGAACCTTCTCCCTGAAGGCAGGAGGCTGAAGAGGCTGTTGGAGGGGTGGGTGGGGTCACCCGCAATGCCGAGTGCTTTGCGGGTGAGGCGGGTGTTGTAAATGTCCTGTAGTGTAGGGAGTGAGACTCCGATGATCCTCTGGGCAGAGTTCACAATGCGCTGCAGGCTCTTGCGGTTGGAGGCGGTGCAGCTTCCGAACCACAGCGTGATGCAGCTGCTGAGGATGCTCTCAGTGGCGCCTCGGTAGAATGAGAGCATGATGGGGGGGGGGGCTCCTGCTCGCTTGAGCTTCCTGATGAAGTACAGGCGTTGCTGGGCCTTCTTTGCCAGTGCAGTGGTGTTGCTGTTCCAGGTGAGGTCATCTGTGATTGTCACACCGAGGAATTTGGTGCTGCTCACCTGTTCCACAGCAGCACCATTGATGGTCAGAGGGAGGGGGGGTTGGGAGTGGGTTCTCCTGAAGTCAACAACAATCTCCTTTGTTTTCCCCACATTGAGGAAGAGATTGTTATTTTGGCACCAACGGACCAGCTGGTTCACTTCCTTCCTGTAGTTAGTCTCATCGTTGTGGCTGATGAGACCTACCACGGTAGTGTCGTCAGCGAACTTCACGATGTGGTTGGAGCTGTAGTTGGGTTTACAGTCATGGGTCAGCAGGGTGAAGAGAAGGGGGCTGAGCACACAACCTTGGGGGGCCCCCGAGGTTGTGTGCTCAGCCCCCTTCTCTTCACCCTGCTGACATAAAACTCCCCCAGTTAATTCTTACAAACTATGAGTATGTGTTGAAAATGTGCAAGTGTGTTTTGAGCGGTGATTTAAATTACACATTGATCATTTCCTGCAGAGTTTCTATGAGGACATTTGGTTGAAGGACGAGTGGTTACACCCACAGCCATGGTCGTTAGCGGGACTGCATATAAAGTTAGCATAGCCGTGTTTGCCTCCCTGTTGGTGGTCACAGACGGCTGAAATTCTCCCGTGCTGCTTCACAGGTGTACGATCACCCGGGAAACCCATAAGCGCTCGCCTCTCTGGAGGTCTCCTAGTCTCCCAGACAACCAGTCATCAAACCTGCCATAGAAACTGCCGTTTCTTTGCTGGTGTTTGGGAGACTAACAGGAGGAGCTGGGAGCCAGGTTCATGAAATCAACATCAAATCCACTTCCCCATGACTAAAAACCTTTATCTGGTTGAAAGATGTAGTTAAAAACAACCAATATTTAAAGAGCATGTTGTACAAATGTGGCTAAAAAACAGATAAAATGTTTGTGTCACTTTTACCTTGTAAGTTCCGTCTTAAATTGCTTGTTCATTCTATTTTTACTTCGATCCTCTTTTTAGTTTTAAAATGCCTTGTATTATATATTTTAACTTCCTTTATTTATCGGTACTTATTTCTCTCCTCGTGCTGCTGTGACAACTGCATTTCCCCTCCAAAGGCTTATCTTATGATATCTGTCTCATATTAGTGCTGATGAAAGCATTCAGCAGATTTAAGGTTTTGGATCAATTAACAGTCCTGCAGCCAGTAGCAATAAAGTGCAGTAAATAAGTGAGTCAGTAAGTATTTGACACACTAAACTGAAGAAGAAAACAATTTCTCTTCATATTGAGATGAAGAAATATTTGACGGCTCTAACGAAATGTAGTATTTTCAAGTCCTCCTCTCATGATTAAGTGTTGAGGAACATTAAGGTATGAAATAATACTATATGTCAAACAATCTTGAGGATGATCTTTGTTCTCTGTTTTCTTTGCTGACAGCTTCTGAACACATTCAGGAAACTGTTCAAGAAAATCCCAACAAAGTGACCTTGCTATTAAAGCTTCAGGGAGGCTGACACCCAAAAACTCCACAAAATAAAACATCCCTCCTCATCCATCCCCATCCGCCCAACTGCCCGCCTACTCGCCCAATAGCACATCCATCCACCTATTCAACTCGCACAAAAAGAGTCCTAGAAAAGGAGGAGACGCACATACAATAGACAAGTGCGTGGCAAGCAGGAAATTGAATGTCAAGGAGCCTTGTTTGCTCCTGATGGAGGTTTTGGAGTTAGCCTGAAGGGGACAGAAAGACAGAGAGACAGAAGGGAAGATAATAAAAAACAGAAAAAGAGGGTAAGAAAAAAGGAGGAGGGAGAGGGGGGGAGATACAGGGCTAATAACATGCATAGAGAATACAGATGCAGATACCAAGAAGAGAAGAGGCCTTCACACATAAAGGGGGGAGGGGGGGGGGGCTATTGGAGGGATCTACAGTTGGAGATGGCCTCTTATATGCAGCAGCTCATTTCTTGCAGATAATTGACAGGGACACGGTGAGAAGAAAATGTGACTTTCCTGAAGACTAGAGCATTCACTATGTGTGTGTGTATATGTGTGTGTGTGTGTGTGTGTGTGTGTGTGTGTGTGTGTGTGTGTGTGTGGTTGTGTGTGTGTATAAGTGTGTGTGTGACAGTCTGGTTTCCACAGCTGGCTCTATTAATCACACTCCAGGAGGATGCAGGTCTAACTGACTGACATACATCCATCTCCTCAACACACTCATACATAGGAATGCTCACATGCACACACACACATGGAGGAGTGAAGAGCGGGAAGAACAACAAAAAAACAGAGGACAGAGACAGACAGACGGACAGAAGAGACAGAGGACAGAAGTTCAGTCGGCTCAAGTTGGAATGAAAAATGGCTTTAGGAGATGAGGGGGAGGGCGGCGCTGTGTCCTGAGTACACACGGAAAAGATAAACAAGTGCTGAAAAGCGAATTGGAAGGGAGGCCAGTGAGCCTGGTCAATGGGCTTGGGTATAAATAGCCCAATTAGCATGGCAGAGCAGTCGCTGGGCTCTCAGATGCAGCGTGGCAGAGGTGGTCTAATTACTGGCTAACTTGACCAATTATTCCACTGTTTAACCAGGTGGAAACTAAATCGCAGCACCTGGTTATTTAGACACACTCGCTGCCCCGACAGTCTTCACGCCATTAGCTGTCATCTTCTGTTATTGTCAACCTCCTCCTCTTCCTCCTCCTCCTCCTCCTCCTCCTTCAAACACTCCTTCTCAAACTGGCAGAGACGTAGCCAGTTTAAATACCTTTGCAATTGCAGAACAGACAAATGCACCCAAAATCCATAACGACAGATAATTGCATGAATCGACACAGCACTGTCAGGACCAACAGACTACAGAGCAGCTTCTTCCGTCAGGCTGTGAGACTCCTCGAGTCCTCCTCCGAACTCAACCATAAGAAATACATTTTTATGTTTCTTATGTTGCATGAATGGGATTATAACTGCATTATTAATAGGTTTAACTATCACATCACTCGCACATTTTCAGGGCAATCACGTCATTAGAGTCTTGTAGTTGTATCAGTGAAAGTTTTGGCTTGTTGGTGCTACAACAAGAAATGTTGAAAGGATCACCAAAAATATTTGTCTTTGTCCTGTGGGGACAAACACAGAGCGCCACGTTGCTGTGTATATGTGAGAGAGAGATGTATGTTATTAATAATAATAATTTGAATGTCAACGTTATAAATGCCGCTCCAAATTATTCGGTAGCCTACAGCCCTAATTATGTTGTTATTACCAGCGTGGAGGCATATGAACTCACTATCTTTGCTTTGAGAAATCCACGGAGCCCTGGAGGTATTAAGATGACCATTAAAATCGGAACATTAGGCCTCGTATTAAAGGCCATGTATCACACAATCATAAACACACAGGCTACATATGAATCATATGAATCATGTCATGAATGAGCAGCACCAGTGCATTGAAGCTCAGAATGTACACGTGTTACAATAACAGGCTTCATGGGAAACGCAATCACAGGTCGAACATCTTTTCTAAACAGCATTATGTCAGAGGTTTGAATGCGAAAAATGCAAATATTCACATTTGTGTGTCGTTTTTTCATTTTCCAATGTGTGAAAAGGCCGTTATAAAAAAGCCCCAGCGAAGTGTTGAATTTACCAACCAGCTGACTTGTATTTATTCCCCGGCGGTGTTAATCATGACAGTGATGACAGAAATACATTCTGTGTAAAAACCTTGGGTAAAAAAATTACAGTAATGAAGAATCATTGCCGCTATATCACCACAATCATCATTTGTTTTGGTAATTAAGTTCCCAGGATAAGTACTTGCTAAAGCGCTCGCCTCCCAGTTAGCTCCTCCGACATCAAGATGGATCTGTCGTAAGCTCCCTCTCAACCCTCCAGGCAACGCAGAGTTAATATTGAGGTTCTGTATCCAGATGATTTATTCACAAAACATCAATCTTTTTTTCTGCCTGTTTATGTGTTTGTTTATGGATTTACAGTGTTCGGCCATGCGTGAAATAGTTTGAAAAAGGGAGAAAAAAAAAATCTAATCATGTGAAATTCATGAAGTTGGGGAACACTTGTTGTTTCCCTGGTATTCTGACCTTGTATATTGATGCATGGATTTATGGGTAACTATATGGCACTGAGTATGAGTGCATATCTCTACTAGCTCTATGCAATTGTCAAGATATGTCAGTCCCACACGTCAGTTTCTTCCAAACCCCCCTTACCACTCATTTTCAGGGCTGCCAACACACGGCGCTCAAATTGAAGCAACTTTAAAGCAATTTGATCGACAGACTAGCTTTTGAAAACTGGTATTCTTTATATGAAGTATGTTAGTTATTGCCAACATGGAAATAATGGAGAGCTGCTAACAGACAAGCCCAATGTCTAATGATGTAGAAGTTGTGTTTTTGTGATGGATGACCAATCTTTCCACCGACGTGTGTAAATTAACACATTTTTTTCGGACATATTTCCACAAAATAAAATAAAAACACAAACTGACAGAATGAGGGGAAAAACGCGACCCAATTCTGTCTGCAGTGACAGGGTCCGACAGTAAATGGCTGCTAGGTCGGCGAACAGCTAATGCCAGAATGGTTGCTGTATTTTGAATTGTTCATAATTAGAGTGACAACGGTCCCGTGTAATTACACGCCGTATTTCAATAATAAATTGATACCACGAATAGCTAAACACAATCAACTCCATCGCGCACCTGCTGCAGCCCACTCACTACTTTTGTACATTTACCCTCCGTGTATTAGCTGCTGTTGCTCCACAATGTTAGGTTGAAATTACGACTCGTCTTTCGATCAGTCTTGGCTGTCTCAGTGTCGGGTCTGCTGTCTTTGTTGATGACGGGTTATCACTAGATTGTATTTACTCCACACTTAACTTTCACTTTTTGTTTCCCGGCAGAGGAAATGCAACAGCAGAACTCTCATTTGCCTACAAAGTAAAGCTTCTAGACTCGGAGCATTGGATACACGTGAAACATGTTTTCTAGACCTTTTACAGCATTAACTGGTTCATACCTGCACTGTGTTTCAATTCAAACACCACAGTAGTCCGTGTGATGTTGCTGCTTGGGAGGAACAAAACCAATGCATTCAACAAAATGATTCAATGTTCCTTTACAGAAGGGGAGCAGCAGTGTACGACGTCATCATCTGTTACTCAGTGGAAATTTGATTGCAACTCAACCTGAATCGAGTGTTCAGGGGTAATACTGCACATCACATATTTTATCACACAGGGAATATCTAGGCCTTGACCAGGTGGGTCTGTATTAGCTGAAAATATGAAAGAAAGGATAAAGTGACCAGTAAGCCCGTGTATTTTCATTAAAACCAGATAAATGCACACACTACAACGGCTTAATAGAAATCTGTGATCTTTGAACTTGTCCTCTGAATCCTCAGAGCGCAAAGCTCATCACCAGCTTTTTATAATGCATGACTCGCCCTCCGCTCTCCAGCCAGCCAGAGCAAACAGGCTCCATGTCACGACCCACTCTGCAGCTCTTTTTTCTCCGTCTTCCTTTCCTATTCGTCTTCTCCGCCCACTTTTAGATGTTATTGCCCCCCCAAAAAAAATCAAAAACACTCGGAGCAATGACAGGATATTTGACAGACTCTGAAACAGGATTTAGAGTTAGCCGCCCTCTGGCAGCTGCAAAAGGTGACTGAACTGATTCAAACTGAGAATAATGGCAGAATGTGATTTTTTCGTGACACCATTAAACCAACATAGCCCCAAACTCCCAGCACCATGAAATAAAAGTAAAAAAAAAACCCCACTGCACTCACTCTCCTTGGAAGACAATAGCTAGAACCTCCTTTAATAACGGGCTACTCGTCTGATCCAAAGGGATTATAATTGTATTTCAAGCACCTTATCCAACCTATAAGACAATTTTACAGTCGCTGTCCAAACAAGACACTGTTTGGTCTTTTCTCTGAAGCACAATGTGTGACATTCTTTGTATATTCTGGGGCTTGTTTTGATGAAAACAGAAGAAAAACTGGGCAGATAGCCTGACATCACGTTGGAGGAGGAAAAGAAAAGCGCGCCACATCAGAGAACGTCACAAAAACCGTGCAGCACACGTAACAAATCAAGTAAAGACAATGTAATGAGCCGCAGGCGACAGGCTGCACACTTCCAACTCCTCAGCAAGGTATCCAACTGTACGAGTTGTATGAAACTAGCCGTCATCACCAGTAACGGCAAGTTGGGGGAGGACTATTATCTGAAACAACTTGTTGTGCCACGGCGCCGTCTGTTGAGACACAAACACAGTTTTTAAATCTTCCATAATCACACCACTGTATGTCCCAACTCATATGTTTCTTGTGTTGGAGCGGTCATTTCAGTGGGCTGTTTGCAGGGTCCCAGCTGTGTCCATGACACACACAGACGGGCGGGCCGGCCTGCCATTGACACAGAGGTATTTAGGTATATCTGCACAGACAGAGGCATATTTCATGCATGATTTGAAATCAAGCTGCCGAACGAGCGTCGGGGCCTGCGCCCAGATTTACAGCCAAGCGTGCCTGGCCAACCCTGTCCTTACATATACACAGGCTTTCAGACAGAGTTTTCACCAACACACACACACAGACGCACACTCAGTTTCACCGCTGGCAGTGAGCATGAGCCTCTGCATGTCGTCTGTAAGCACCAGCCATTTGGGTCCTTTTTGTTTCCAGGCTTTTGTTTTCTCTGCTGGAAGATCACAGACACGAAAGTGATAGCTTTGAGACTCTGAGGCCCGATCTAAAATGCTTGAAGGAAATGTTTGGACAAAGAAAACAAATAAATAAGCAGTCAAAAGATGCCCCTTCGTTCAATTTCTGCCGTCTTTACTCTGGGAGAAGCAAAGAGCTTCTGACGGGATATAAAAGACCTGTTGATGTGGTGCTGGTGCAGAAGTGTCGCAAAGGCAGTATCAATTAAAGGATCCATTGAGGCTCAAAAATTGGTGACAACAAGCTATCACGGTAAAAACCCCATTGCAAGACAAGAAAATCAAGCTTGCACTCTGTTTGCTCATTCTCTTCCTTTGTCTGGCCGTCTCAATCAATTCGTATTTCCATCGCTCTGATTAGGTCCCCAGATCCCCTTTTTAAATGATCCAAATCGTCTTACCCTTCTAACCTTTTGCTCCTGTTGTTCTGATTGGGCAAAAACAAAACCATATCAATATATTTGACCTCATTTCCCAGGAATGAAAGATTGCTTGTGTCTTCCCCTTTTTACCCAAACACAAATCTCTATATGCATCCTTTCTCCCTCATCCCATCCTCCCACCTCTGCCTCTTTATCCTGTTCAGAGAGCTGGTTGTGTGTGTGTGTGTGTGTGTGTGTGTGTGTGTATGTGTGTGTGTTGCTCATCGTGCAGGGAGGGAGCAGCTGGAGCATCTGCAGTCGTCTCCTCTGACATCGGCGCGGCATATGGCAGGGGCCCTGTGAAGGATGGGTGCTGTCACCCGGCAAAGTGCTTACCCACCGACAGGAGAGGAGAGCCGCACTAACACCATGAGGAAGAGGAGGAAACAGCTGAACATCAGCACCCCACTCATTTATTCTCACACTGCCACCCCCGCCTCAGGAGGGGAGGCACTGGAGGAGCCTTAAAGAAAAGACCTCGGACCGGATAGACGTGGCCACGTGGTTGAAATATGTTTCAGTAAATTGCATCATAGATTGGCTATTTGCAGAAGATAAACCAATCAGGGAAGAAAACACCGCCTCCTCTTCCAGTTAACACATGCAGGCGCTGATTTCACATATGTATTCATCACCCTTCTATGGGTCACGCAGGAGTGCATACGCCTGGTTACCGTTCATTACATTGATATTAACTAAATTTGCAAAGGCACAGCTTTTTGCCTGGGATTTTGCCTCACATGTTACAATTACCACTGTGAATAAGGAGGTACTTTTATCCCCCAAAATTATAAAAATGGTAAATATATCATATTTGATATATAAAAAATATTTTTTTATCAAAATCCTTCTTTTTCCACTTCCTGTAAAACTCATCTTGAAATAGAGGGGTGGATACATAAATGTAGAGACTAGACCGTACTGGACCCTCAAATTGTAATAAAAAATGATAATGCAGTCATTTTGATTACAAATATTAATATTGTTCAAATACACCTGAGAAAAACTGAGAATATTACTCGTAAAATGATCTTCAGCATATTAAGAGAGATGGACAGACTAGAAGAGGGAGGTGGAGATGGTGTTGATATTCATATTAATATGAGAGATAATATGATATTAATATGCAGCTCAACACACACTACACAGTTCGTTGATGGAGATTTGATGAAGTGCAAATTCAGGTTTGAAGAGCACAAACTACATCTGTGCACGATTTGTTTGCATTTCAGTTGTTAGATATTGTGTCGATTAATGAAAGCCCAATTTCTTCCTATTAGTTTCGAATAATAGTTTTTTAGTATTCACAAGCCTTTATCTTTCCCACTACAATCTTCCTTTCGGGTCTTGTAAATCCCACCAGTGCTGTGTTTACGCCTCCTTTTCAGAGGCAGAGAATTTCCAGTCGTCACCAGCGTGACCTCAGCAAATCCGGCAGAATACATAATCCTCCTCTGTTAACGTGTTCCTCCTAAGATCTGTGTGATCCTCCCCGAAATGCATATGCAATGAGTAGAGAGGTGCACCTTGCAGACATTTGCACAAAGGGACGTGAACAATGCGACTCCAGTCTGCCTGATGCGACTGACACAGTATTTGTGTCTGGGGCAGAATGCGTCACATCTATGCCTAAAAAAAAAACAGGCACAAAAGTCTGTACATCTAGACCTTTTCCCTCCGTCTCACTTCACAGCGATGTTTACTGAACCTGAAAAAGAAAACTCGTCATCTCCCCTCTCTCACTTAATTCATGTCTAAATCAGCCAAATATGCAGTACTTCTCAATTTCACAAGAGCTTGCAACTTGTATGGAAGACAGTAAAATCAATCCAAATTGCAATAAAAGGCAAATGTCAGTCCATACTGGCAAAACAACATGTCGTTATTAAAAACAAATGAGGAAGCACCTCTTGGATCTGACAGCGATGTGACCCAAGACGGGAAAGAACAGGTCGGTAATTCATGTCCAGGAAAAAAGGGAATGAATTCCCAAACAAGTCACGGTACGCTGCTTCGGTAAGGTAGTAAAGTAAAAAGGCCATTGTGATAGTTTATTATCGTGGCTACATGACGAAGAACAATAGCAGCGTCTATCGACTGCATGCCGGCCGTCCTCTGGGTCAAACTCAAAATCAAGGAAGCATCCTTGAACGGCTGAATCTCAAGGATGCTACGTCATCGGCCCACGTCGAAGGACTGTTCGGAGGATTTTCAAGGACACGTGTGTATCCTCCCCACTCCTAAAACACCCACAATCCTATGCGCATGATGCACTTTATTTCCCCCAATTTGGAAAACAGGGGAAATATACTCGTTAGCTTTCAGTTATTTTAACTCAGCTGTGAACCAAAATCTTTAACAAATTTGAGGACAGAAATTGCCAATATAGTTGCTGAATCTTCACTCGCATTAGATCTACAAAGCTCAATTTAAAAGCGCGTTCCAACTATTGTCGTGCAGCGACAGACTTGTTCAGCAAGCTATTAATAGCACAGAGGCCGGCAACTGCAGAGATAGACAGCAGGGTAGAGCCAGTATCTTCCCACTCTGTCAATGAAGGGTTTATTTCAACCAAACCAGAGTGATTGTTGGAAGTGGAAAGAGCCAACCAAGACATGTTCAATGAGTTTTATTTTGTTTCTGTTTGAATGAAGTTACAATCAGCAGGGTTAAACACTGCTTTTAAGGAGAGCGTTTTGTACATTCATAAATTACAGCACGTATATGTTGATTCATTTATTTTCAAATAGGCCCACATGTTGTGAATCTATATACTGTTTTGAGGAAGGAAAATCTGAATTCCTACAAGAAATTGTAATGAACTGAATTATTCTAAATAAAGTTGAAAAGTTCGCCCTAGCCCCGCCGAAATCAGCCGAAACAAAGTCTCATGTGGCGGCAGCAATGTGCTTTAGTATTGTGTGACAACAGTGTGTGGATGATGCATTAAGTTGTTCCACTTCACTCAGTTAATCTGGATCTCTACGCTTTGTAAGGCTACTCCTCCGCTGCTTGTTTTCGTCTACACTACAAAACCTCACCGCCACTTGCTGTAAGTCACTTTGGTTTATACCAAAGTCAGCCCACAACAACGGTCGCAATGGCAACGGCACACGTAAAAATGGCCGCCGCTCTGACCACCCTACTACTGTGTGGTGGGTACAGAGATTATCATGGTTTACCCTCCATGTTGCCACAGTCGACTGAGGAAGAGGAGGAGACGGTCTCCTCTGAGAAATAAACCAAATATGTCCTGCAGCAAGTAGTTCTCTGGATCTACTTGCTCTACTTCTGGCTGACTAAAAGGTGGACTGGTGTGTTTCAGCAACCAATTTAACATGACTGACAGGTAAGGTTTGCCATAAACTTCTTCTTTCCAAAAACAACCCCTTCTTTCTTTCCCTTTCGTCAGTCAAAACTGACTTCCAGGGTAAGTAACCCTTCCAGAATCAGTCCACACGACTCAAATCACGGCAGCACAACGTTGTCAAGATTTTCTGTTCCGGTATTACTCTTAAAACCCTCAGAGCATCTGCATTATCTATAGCATGAAGAGCTATAGATAGCAATGTTCTGACCTCAGAGCAAGAGGTGACCTGCCGTGCTGACAGGGAAAGACAGAGGAGAGGTAAAGAGGGAGAGGACTTAACCTCTTTACCTCTGCGTCTCATTAGAGGGGCAACGAGAAAAGAAGGTAAAAACATGTCTCGTCAACATAAAAACATTCTCTCTGGAACTAAATCCAGTCTTGGCCTGTGGTTTTGTGTATCATGAATCCTCTTTTATTTCTCCTCTTTGTCTGTTCTTCATCCCAGTTGGCTCGATGCCACCAAGTGTGCCCACTTTTCCTTAGAAGGCTTTTCCTTCAATCTCTCTCAAAGTCTCCTTCCCCTCCTCCTTTATCTCTCGCTGTCGCTCATGCTCTCTTTTGACAGCCAACGCAGCACCGTTAATGGGAGCTATCTCCTCATTAAATACCTGCAGGTGTCTGCAGCGCTTTGGCAGTGACGGAGACACAGAGAGAGAGAGAGAGATGGAGACAAAGAGAGAGACAAAAAGTGAGAGAACAGCGGCTGGTGTTGTTCAGTCCCTCTCCGATGTGACACATCGTCGGATTCCCTGTGCTACATTTGAATTACTAATGTCTCCAGAGGCAGATGAATCGAGCACAGGGACCAAGGGTCAGGAGGAGAGATTGAGCCAGTGTTCCCCTCCAACAGTGATCTGGCCTCTCCTCGTAGCCTTTCCCCCTTTGACACTCTGCTACACGGAGTAAAAGAGGAAGAAAGACAAGAGACAAGGAGGAGGGCAAAGAGGGAGGGAGGAAGGAAAGGCAGGGAGGCTGAGCCGGGAGACGAGGGACACAGGGGAGAGGTGAAGGTAGAGTGAGGGGCGAGAAAAAAAAGTAAGAAAGTGTGATGCTCAAAGTGGGAGGCAGCCAGAGATGAAAGAAAAAGGGAAAAGAGGAGGAGGCGATTGGGCTTGAATGAGAGATAAGATGGAGGGGGAAAAGAGGAAGTGGAGGGGATGAGAGAAGAGAGAAGAGGGAGCGAGCTGGGCTCCCGGGCGATGGGGCTCTCTCAGATGCAGGACGAGACCATCTGGACGAAAGCGGAGCCAGGTCTCTGACGTTAAACACTGGGCTGCACTTGCACATGGAAACCAGCAGAAGAGATTCAAACACCCGTTCTGCACTTTCTTACCACCATCCACCCACAACCTAACTCCACCGACCATCCTGCTCACATGTTGGTCGAAAACGCTACCAGACCTCCCTATTGGCAATCGTATCGCTTACTGCACACAACATCCCACTTCCAGACAGCCTTTTCCCCCTAACACACACACACACACACACACACACACACAATACTGCTGTCTGTATATCAATTCTCTGACTTGCTTTAAGAAACTCTGACCTCTCAGGTCATCTGGGGTTGTTCTGCTGAATTCTTCTTGAGGTTAAAAATAGAAACGCTATTAGGCAACACACAGTTGGAGAAAACTGCTAACGCACATGAGAAATCTGATACACAATACAAATGGATCGCTGCATTTTTCATTTCTCTACTTTCTGCCCTCATTGAATCTTTTCTTCTTCTTCTGTTGTACACAGCTTTATTAACAGTATTCACCACATAGATTTGTGCATAAAATGTGTTTCAGAAATCCGGTTTGCCTTATCTTGCTTGTTCATCAGCAGAGTTGGTTAATTACAACAGACATTAACGGGGGAGGAAGTGGCCACGGAAGACTAGAACCAGCAACCTCACTTCCTCCCCTCCAGGAGAGTGGATGCATGCAGAGATGCGAGGACTCTTCAAGGTAACTTTTCACACTCTCCTCCGGCTCATTCACTCTAGTCTCATCCCCAGAATTACGTCCCAGCGAGACACGCCTGCACAAACACACGATATAAGCATAAGATACTCCCCCCCCCCCACACACACGACTCTACCCCCCCATCCCACATGGCTCTGAAGCAGCACTGCCCCTCCTCCCCCTCTGTCAATAAACCCAGTTTGGAAACACTTTAAACAGACTTGCACATTGCTCCGCTACAAAAAGGGAAAACTTCAACACATGCTCTCCTCCATACCCGCAGGGTCAATTAGAATTGTTTTAAACAGCCACTGCCATGCTTTTTAAACATTAATGGGCGCATGCATTACAACTAAGACATTAACATATCCAGAAAGTTGAACCTCTTCTCTGCTCCCTGGCTCCGGCGTGAGGAGCAGAGGGGGACGACAGAGAGGACAGTTGACCTCTGCTGCCCCCTGTGTTACAGCTGGAAAACAACAAGGGGATTGTCAACGAGGAGCAGCAGCCGGCTTTGGATCAGAGCAAATCGGAGCCAAGCCACCATGCCGGCTGAATGACAATCAGCTTGTATGTTGGTGATGAGAGCGACATGTAAACCCAGAGGCTATGTAGCACCAATAAAAATATACATTATTCACTAACAGGGACATACGATGAGCTGTAGTGTTGAACAGAAAGACAAGTGAGACAGGAATTACAGTTGTGATCCCTTCTAGGGCAAAAGCACCAACACAAACTTAGATATTTCAACAACAGTCCTTATTTCTAGGTTCTATGAAAATGACATATTTTGGGGGAATTACAACTAGTTCTTCCAACACAGTTTGGGTTTTAAAAGTTAATAACAGAAGTCTGTGTTTGTCTGCAATGTTGCAATAATAATTTTGATCCAGCAATATAATCAGGATTATGAATTTCTTTGGGAATGATTTTTGAGCCAGAAAAAGGAAGACAGTGTGCACTCTGTGTAACAAATCATGTGAGTTGAGATCAGCAGTGGCAGCCCTTACCTCACAGAACAGTGTTCATTAGTCACCAGGCAGCAGACCGTTGGCCTCGTCCAGCAGGAAGTCCCCCCTTATGAACTTCTTGAAACCCATGCAGTCTTTCCCCTGGACAAAGCGGTACGCTCTCTGGCTCTCTGGGAAAAAGACAACACATGGACAAACAAGATTATTTGGAGACTTTCACAACGTGATTAAGCTCTGCGTGTGTGAAAGTGTGTGTGTGTGTGCGCGAAAGAGAAAGTTAGTTATGAGTCACGGCCATAAGCAGCGGAGAAACAATGCCGAAAGAGGCTGGGTGCAGGAAGCATTGCCTGCAGGGAGCTTTTAACACTTCAGAAGAAAACAGAATCTCTCTCTCTCTCGCTCTCTGTCTCTCTCACTGTATCCTCTCGCAGCCACATAAAGACGAGCGGTAAACATGAGACAGAACTGCTGCGCCTCTTTAGCCAAGAAGTGAGAAATTGCAGGGATCAAAGCAGTCCAATTATCATGTGTTTATGGCGTGCCAATTATCTCTGACAGTGGCAGGAAGGATTCTGTAACACTCGGTTGCACTACAAAGACACGGGAAAAGGTGCTGGAGCTCTTGTGTGTACAGTAGTCACACTGCGGGGGCGGTCACCTAACAGTCACAAATGCTCACATACAAGGTCAAAAGATAATTGAGAATAGAAAGGTAACAAGTAACTGCAGCTCTGCTGGAGGGACGCAACACCATTCTTTGGAGAAATTACATCATCCGCCATTTTGTTAATGAGTCGAAAATGCTTCCTCGGGCACCGCTCTGGGATTTCTGCATGTGTTCAGCCGAGACATGCTTCAGACCGCTTCTGTGTGTGGAGACATCTTTGTCCAGTCCAATCAGGAGAGACGTGCGATGACGTAAGGCTGTATATATGTCTGTTCTTGTTGTGCAGCCTGTCCTACAAAGGTTTAAATGGCATCAAACGATATACAGGAAAACCACTGGAAAACAATTCACTCAAGTCAAGTATTTTCATTTCTTTGCTAGATGTCATCAGCACATGATGTTAACATGCATCTGGGTGATTGGCTTTTGTTGAGAAAGAGCAGCAACACAATCCAGGAGTAAATTCATTCAAAATAAACCAAAGATTCAATCACGCCAACGCTCGTGCTCATTTGGCCGAACTGACAAAGTGTAATAGCGATCATATCACAATATTTCTGACCAAATACCTCAATATCAGAACAATATTGTAGGGTTGAATATTGGTGCACAAGATATTTACACAGTGAGACTTTTGATAAATAATCATCTATAATGTGGATATTATGACTAAGTGGGTGAAAGCAGATACAAGAAAAGTTACAGTCTGGTAAACATACATCACTTTACTGTAATTCAGCCTTTGAAACCAGGAAAAGTCAATACTTATACTATATTACGATACCCAAAAAATAATCTCTCGTCCAGATATCTAGTTTCATATCACGGTATCGATACAATATCGAAGTACTGCCCAGCCGTACGTTGAGATGTATCCACAGTCTACATACAATATAAAATTAAAAAAAGTGTAAAAATGGAAAAGAATGTGCCTGCTTGAGCTGCCTGGATGCGAACCAAAAGACACTTCACACAAGTTTAAGCCCAAACTGATTTGTTCACTGTTTTTGAAGGCCTCCTGCTTATCATTTATGACATTTAAGACTTCTGTGGGACATGCAAACAACCTATATCCATGGACATTCTACAGATTCAACTCATTAGTCAATGCAAGATGATGTAAAATCATCCAAAAACAACCTCAGAGTCTTCTTCAGACCCGGTTAAAGGGCACGACGTTAAAGACTCCTTGAAAAGTCGACTGAAACAGGCTATAAGCTGTAAAGTCACCACATGCCAAGAGGTCATCGCCTCTCGTGTTCATCTGCAGTGTGTGCAGACTAACATGTGTTCAGCCCCGGCAGTTCAAACAGCTTTGTCTTGAGGCTGACTCGTGCGCAGAGATCCCAACAGGAGATCTGCTGACAGATCACAGTGGGAAGCACTAAGATGAAGTGTCAATGCTGCCGTAAGATCCTCTGTCAAATCCTCTGTTTGGATCTGAGGGAGCAGGCGGCCTACGAGGGGGATTGGTGGAGGAGTGCAGTGCATATGAAGTTATTCCCACCACCGCTCATGCATGCGGCTCCACTGTAATCCCCTGCCTCTAGAGACTGTGTACGCAACGACGCTGGCAGAAATCACCATAAACACACACACGCATGCATAAGCACGTGGGCACAAAAATGACAAGTCCTTGCATTCTGCTTTCTCACAGCACTCTACTTTATTCATTGTTCTGCCACCGAGTGAAACAGAGGGAGCGAGTCAATGTTTTCAACAAAAAAAAAAAAAAAAGACTGAGTTTTGTAGTCCAAAGATCTTTCAACCGAAGCTGAGCAGGTTTGAAAAGAGAGTGAAACTTCTGTGGCCTCGCTACACTGTACCTTGCTTGTGGCTGGGTAGACGCACAGTAACGGTACCTGAAGAAACTCTTTCTCTGCTGACTTTCACCCACACTTTCATGTCCTTTGAACATGCTCGATAAGACCGAGCATGTGGGACTCAGATGAAGTCCCGAGGCACACCGACTCTCCTTGTGAAGTTGTGTTATTTGGGTATGAAACAAGACTAGCAGTGATGAGTGAGGACTTCCCCAGTGGCAGTATCTAAAGCTGAACTCGGGTGTGAGGAGAGAGGCTGGCAGGAGAGTGAGATGGGTGGGGGGAGGGGGGGGGGGGGGAGTGTTAACCCAAGCCAAGAGGAAGAGGTGAGAGGGAGTGTTAAAAGAAGCTCCACTAGACTAGGGGGAAAGGGAGAGGGAGGTGTGACTTCTTTGGTCTTTGGTGTGTACCCGTGACAGTGAGGTGCCTGTGTGTGTGTGTGTGTGTGTGTTTGCTGAGCTCAGCTAATGTCATGCTGCCATTTTCCAGTGGGGCATCAGAAAGCGGCACTGGCAGAGAATCAACTGCAGGTCAGATGGCTGGTTGCTTACTCTTTCAGTGAGTTGGCCAAGGTGGCGGCAGCACACCCACTCTGCCAGAACACCAAACAGAGCTGGACAGTGGTGGAGGGGGGTCAGCACAGCCGAGACATCCAAATGGGGAAAGTGTGAGCGGTGGAAAAAGACGGAGTAGAAAGATGAACAAGTGCAGACAGGAAGGAGGTTGCGTTTTGCATCACAGCACACTTGATAATTATTATGGAATTTACACTTACAAGGTAGACATGTACCTTGTAGGACATGATGCACTGTGATACTCCTCCCGCATTCAAAGGGTGAAGTTTCTCACCCTTCCAAAAAATAAATGACTGAAGGTGATGGAGAAGGTGAAAATAAAATGGAGGTCTGAGCTGGAGAGCGTGAGCGCCGCCGCGGTGTTGAAGTGAGCGGGGGCATCCATATTCAGGCAGAGGGCTCAGGGGCACGGTCGGCACACAGAGCGAGAAGGTCGCCAGAAGACGAGCCGGCGTGTTGGAAGATAACACACGACACAGCAGCCAGAGTTCTCTCCCCCGTGTCTGTCGCTCTTCCGGCTTTCTCTTTCACACGTTGAACTTTCGCAAAAACAATTGCTACACTAACCACTGCTCAGGACCACGGACAGACCATACGCTCACAACCATTTCCCAATCGCTCTAAACATGTTGACGTGAAAGGGCAATTAGCACAATCCGTTAACTGAGCAGTCTGTACATGCGTGTACTCATCTCACCAGAAACAGAGTTTTAAAAATCTGATTTAAAACTTAATTCCCTCTCCACATGGATTAACGTTGCATAAAGCAGACGGATGCACATATAAACATGACATCAAGTCTTTTCCCAGAAGAAAATCGAATCTCTATTGAAGACCGAGCTCTATAAACGAGTGTCAGCACAAACATGTCTGTTGACATCCTTTCTAGCGATGCCGATACCATCTGATTATCAAGTTTATCAAGATTATCAAGATTATCAAGCTATTGGTCAAGTCTGACCAATAGCTTCTCCTCCATTAGCCGTGCGCCACTCACCCACACAGAATGCCTGATCACCTCCATCAGTTACTGAGGGCAACAGACTCTGACAAGCTCACACACAGGGCTTCAATTAACTGAAAAAATGAAATACACACACACTGAATCTCCAGCTACAAAACATAGAAGCAGCCCACAGCAACTCGACACTACACACATAAGCTCACTTAGCCTTTGGCTACAAAACAATAACACCATTGTCTGTAGGGGAGACTTAACAAGGAGACTATTTGAATACAAAACAGCTTGCGGCAGAGGATGAGAACTTTCCATCTCGCCTCTCTCCGAGTTGTCAGAACAGGAGTCTGCAGGATGATTTTCTCTGGCGAAAGGAGGAGACAAGTTACAACCCACCCAGCAGCCTCGGAGGAGAGAACCAGCACATTAAGCCAGGGAGAGAAATGATGTGGCCAAGTCGAGACTACAGGAGTACAGTGTGGGGAGGGGGGGACCGCTGTTGCCTGAATCTATCTCCATTAGCAAGTCGGGACCATCAGAGGATTCAGACACAGACACACACTCTCTAGTGGGCGGGGCTCCAGGGCTGACTGATGCAGATGTGGTGTTTCATCAGATAATGTCGAGCTTTCCAGTCAAAATGTGCCAGCGTAGTGCAGCCTTCAAATCCTGGACTGTTTTCATCCCTCCTCCTTTAAGCACTGCAGGAATGCTTTAATTCTCAATATGCACACGCCAGTCGAGGCAAAATCAAAATGTATGCCCGCTCAGAGACCGGGGAGAAATGAAACAATGAGTGCGTGGCCAATGCTTTTGCATTAGTGACAGAGATTGGCTTGTGAGTGAGAGCGTGCCTCGTCCAAAAGCTTCAAAAGACAGAAATTCAATCCGACACGTCAAACACAATCTTCAGCTCCTCAGTTGAATTTTCCGTTCCGTCAGTCGGATTTTGTCATTTGCCTTCGATAGCAATGTTACTCTGCTTTATTTCAATACAGTGTACTCACTATACTTTCCTTTCATCACTGATGAGCCACTAATTCCTCTAACTGACTACTCCAGCACGCATAACACTAGCCTAGTCCTAATATTTTACTAGAAATTGTCTCTACAGGGACCAAGTGTATAAAAAGGCCAAACCGTCACATAAACAGTTCACAGCCACCCAGTTTTCTTAATTAAGGTACTTTGTTTGTATTTGGTCTTTTTTTGCTCGAGGCCTGGATTAAATTGGATTCTAAATGATCCAGAACCGATAGAGCAATCTTTACTGCCATATTCGGAGACGGCGGGCTCACTTAACTGTCACAAATATGGTGGCAGTTGGGTAATTTTCTCCTGTGACGCGGCGAGCGAAGATGAGGGCCCAGGTCTCCCCAGGGGGATTGTGGGAAGATTGGAGGAGGGCATATGGCAAGAATGGGATGCACCACAGAGCACACCATTTATAGGCGAAAGCCCCTCGAGACACAAAAGAGAGGAGCGGAGGAAAATGAGATCCTCTTCACTTCACTCGGTATTCTTCGCATTCCGGCTTTTCTGGGGGTCATTTAAGAGAGCAGTGCTCGCGAAATGGCCAAGCAGTGAAGTCACAAGCCGCAAAGATCTGTTTATTACTCACACCACTCCACATGACCACGTAGCCACCAGCATACAGGATAACAGCCAGGAGAGAAAGCTTTAAGGACAATAACCGCAGTAGCTTTCTTTAGCCTGTGGTATTCCAACATTAAAGAGCAGATGTGGAATTTAAAAAAAGGATAAAAGAAAAAGAAAGTGATATTGTGAATGGGAAAGAGGAGAGAGCGGTCTCAGAGAGCAAATGAGGGACTGAAAGAGGGGGTGTCAAGTTCACATGGGGGAATGTGTCTCAGCAGGTAAAAAGATTTCCCTTTCTACACAACCTGCACCGCAGGGGGTTGTCCACAGTTTCGCTGCACACGCCTCCGATTTAAACACACTTCCGCCTCCCACCTCTCCTCTCCCCTCCCTAACCTCCCACCCAATCCATCTTCCCCTCCGCCACGCTTCCTGTGCCTGCATGCTGCAGGGCACCGGTAGGGAGGGAGGCAGCCCGAAAGCCTGATAACCAGGAAGCGGTCACATCTGGCCCTCGCTAATTCAATTCCACACAAGTTTGCGTTTCCTCCACATAACATAACCTAATTAAAGAAAAAAGAAAAAAAAGCAGCAGGAATTGGAGGCACATTCATTTCCAATTCATCAACGAGGAGCGAGGCGGACGGAGACTTCTAAAAAGGTTGGGTCTTTTTTTAATTAAAATCAAAATTGCTCCACACCACTTTGAATTATATATTTACTCAAAATGAAACCAACTGGCAGTGATTACACAAGCCCATATGGGTATCAATACCTGACATTATTAGACACACTCGGAGTATTAGACACACTCCTCACCTCCTGCGTTTGCAAGTTTCCGTGCCCCGAAGACACAGGTGTGGCAGGACTTTTTAATTTTGAACCTCTCAAACTTTAAGATGTCCTCAGTTTTCTGCCGAACATGCTTATATGCAGCTTGGGCCTAAATTGTATTTTCAGTTAGTAAGTTAAAATGATACAAGTGGTGGACAACAAGTCAGTATCAGTTGTTTTTGGTCACACTTACCCATGGCTTTGGTCTCTTCTCCCTTGGCGCGGAGGATAGAAAACTTAAACTTGGCACGCAAGTAAAGTGAAAGATAGTCTTTACTCTCCTCATCCAGACCTTTAGGGTTCACACGCAAACACCTGGAGGCAGGAAAAGACAGAAACATACAGATCAGAAAGACAAAGCTAAGAGGTGGAGTGATGCTGGAGTTATTTGTATGTTTGTACGCAATAACAGCATCAGTTTCTATCCGTAATGGCACTCTGGCTTGATTCTGTAAAGGCCGTTGAAATTGTGCCATCCTTGGCTTCACAATCACACCTATTGATTTCATCCACAACCCTTCACTTGGGCCAAAGTGATGGTTTGATGGTATTGATTGTGCAATGCACACTGCTGTTTATAGCATGAAGCCATGTCAGATAATCATTACATCTGTTTAAGTGAATTGGAAAGACGGCACAAAAACAAGATGTTCTTTTAAAACAAAGCTGGAATCAAAACTCTATTCGCTCCACAATGAAAAGCTTCCAGTTCCACAGAGTTTTACACTGAGCTGAAACACGGTGGACCGATGAGCCCGAGCCTTTCTAACACAAACACGGCAACATCAACATGAATGCCAATGGTTCAATATCAAACAACAATAAACTGGCAAAAAAGCAGAATATTTCACAAGCCTCCACAGGAAAGAAGGTCACACCTCTCCTTCAATGCTGGTGCTGCATCAATATAAATCTGTACTGTGCAGTAGAAGTATCAATATGGTATTGAACCTAAAACCGTAACACATCGGGAAAATTATTGACCCCCCCCCCCCCTCTTCTGACGACTGCAACTTTCCAGGTAACCTTCCTGAAAATGAAAGGATGTTCCTAAATCTACTGGAGAGCCAACGTTCCAAACAGAAACATGTATGCGATATTTAAAAGATGTGCCATGTTCAGTTCATCGACGCTACGGGTGAGTCAGTCTCTTTGTGTTTATGTAGAGCAGTTTCACACAGGAATCCATGTGCGTGGTAACATATGGGTTGTTTGTTGCACAGGCTGCTGTGTCGCTTTCGAACAGTAACCTGGAACACATTAACATGGCCATGTGAACGACTAACATGTGAAGCATCTGTGATTCTGATTCACCATCCGAAGGCTTGTCCGTGTCACACTTTATGTAACAATGTGATTGAGCTCTCAGCAATGACGAGACAAATGTATATCTCGACATATATTCTGTGTATGTATGATTCATTTAGTAGGCAAGTGCCATATTACTACTGCTCCCCGACACCGATAAAAAAAAACCGATTGCATGACCAAAGAAAAATGGCATTGACTGAACATTTTTCATATGGCAATATACGGACAAATGTCCATTCCATTGTTTTTTTCTGCATTGTGGATTACATATCCTACATTATTGGCAAGCTCTTGAATTCATCAGTGTTAAGGCCTTTACACACACCAGGGCAAGACAATTATACGACACAAAAATGCAAAATACTCACCTGCAAATATATTTAGCAGCAAAGCTATTCATACTGGCAGAGACTGAGATTTGGGATCGTTGCAACACTTTGTCAATAAAAGGTTTGAACATTTGACGAACTATCGGGATCCCATTGACTCAGAGCAGTCTGTCTGAGTTTCTTTGTATAGTCTAAGCCAGTGATTTTCAACAGGTGTGCCGCGGCACCCTAGTGTGCCGCGTCAGATCGTCAGGTGTGCCGTGGGAAATTTTCTAATATCACCTAATTAACCATTGTCGGGTGTCTGTGCTGTAATAAAGTGTCGCAGATAATGTAATACTCTTCTATGGCAGTGGGTGGCAGCAGAGGGATTTAAATACCTGTAAAGACAATAGAGTTAGTGCTGCGCGACACGTGACAGTGACAGTTTGGGATCAAAGCAAGACGAGCAAGTGACAGTGATGAAAAAAAAAAAAAAAAAAGGTGACAGTGATGGGGAAGTTTTTGAGAAGGGAAAATGCAAATGCCGAACAGGGCCCTGGACAAAATTCTGACCCAGATGAAGGCCCAAGTATGAGTGGTCGACAAAAGAAAAAAGACAAGACGGTGAGCTCGAGGCAATACAGCGAAAGCTATCTTTCATTTGGGTTTACGTTCACCGGGGATGCAACGGCACCGAGTCCGCTGTGCTTGGTGTGCGGTGAGAAGCTATCCAATAGCGCCATGGTGCCAAGCAAGCTTAAACGCCATCTCCAAACGAAACACCCTTCCGTTCAAAACAAGTCGATGGACTATTTTGTACGCTTACGTACAAACAATGAGAAACAGGCAACTGTTTTGAGAAAAACCACAAAGGTAAACGAGAGAGCCCTCAAAGCTAGCTACCTTGTTGCTGAACTCGTAGCTAAAACAAAGACGTCCCACACCGTGGCAGAAAGATTAATACTGCCAGCTTGTAAAGCCATTGTGAATGAGATGCTCGGCCCTGACGCGGCCAAAGAGATAGCTAAAGTGCCTCTCTCAGATAACACAATTGCCAGACGTATTGATGACATGTCTGCGGACATAGAAACTGTTGTTTTGGAAAAGATGCGCATCAGTAAGAAATTTGCCTTGCAACTTGATGAGTCGATGGATATTAGTGGACATTGTCAGCTCTTGGCCAACGTGCGTTTTGTGGATGGAGAAGCGTTTGGAGAAAACTTCCTATTTTGCAAGGCACTGCCAGAAAAATCAACAGGAGATGAAATATTTCGGGTCACGTCGGAATATCTTGACAAAAGCGGGCTTACGTGGGAAAACTGCATCAGTGGGAAAACTCCATCAGTGCAGACACCTGTGTCTGCACTGATGGAGCCGCAGCCATGGTCGGGCGCATCAAAGGCTTCGTAAGTAGGGTCAAAGAAAGAAACCCAGCTGTTACTGTTACGCACTGTTTTTTGCACCGTGAGGCCCTCGTTGCAAAGACCTTACCAGCAGATCTAGGTCCTGTGTTGGATGATGTTGTGCGCTTAGTGAACTTTGTGAAGACGCGACCTTTGAAATCTCGCTTATTTGCGTCTCTGTGTGAGGAAATGGGAGCGGAACATAAAGTGTTATTGCTCCACACGGAGGTCCGGTGGCTGTCGCGCGGCAAAGTGCTGGCCCGTGTGTATGAGCTCCGAGAGGAACATAAAGTGTTTCTGACAGACGAGAGGCCCGATTTCTCAAAGCTGCTTGCAAGTGATCAGTGGTGTGCAAAGCTGGCATACCTGGCTGATATATTTCATCATCTGAATGAACTGAACACACGGATGCAAGGCCGAAATGAGAACCTGCTTACAAGCACTGACAAAATGAACGGATTCCGTTTAAAGGTGCAGCTCTGGCAACAACATGTGCAGCGTGGCAACCTTGAGATGTTCCCACTCACCGAGAAACTGCAGGATGGCAACACTGCTGCAATGTGCGAGGTGATTGGCAAACATTTGAAAACTCTGGAGGAGAAGTTGTCATTTTATTTCTCTTCAGCCTTCACAGAATGCCTTGACTGGGTTAGGGACCCATACAGCTCAGCATCCGTTGCTGGAAAGGACATGACTTTAAAGGAGCAAGAGGAACTCATTGAACTGAAACAAGATCGTGGTTTAAAGCTAAACTTTGCTGATCTTCCTTTGGACAGTTTTTGGTTAGCTGTTGCCAAGGAGTTCCCCATTCTGGCCAACAAAGCTATTTTGACATTGCTCCCGTTTTCAACCACATATCTGTGTGAGCTGAGCTTCTCAAGCTTGACAGCGATAAAAACTAAAAACAGAGAGAGACTGAGAGCTGTTGAGGAAGAGCTTCGTATGTGTCTTTCTACCATTCCTGCCAGGATATCCATGTTGTGTTCATCGAAACAGGCCCAGGTTTCACACTAAGTGAGTACAAATACATTTAGAAACTATATTATTAACTATATGTATTATATGTACTGTGTTAGTGTCTTTTTGTGTCATTTTGGTTGGTGGTGTGCCCCAGGATTTTGTAAATGTAAAAAGTGTGCCGCGGCTCAAAAAAGGTTGAAAATCACTGGTCTAAGCTATGTTAGCTATTTTATTGAGTTTCCTTTTAGCAGAATGCTCTGAGTGAATCGGAGTTCCCTCTAGTAAACTGTTTATATGTCTCGGGCTTTTATTGTGAAAGGTAAAAAAAAAAAAAAAAGATTCTGGGGTGCGCTTCCTTTGTCAAACTCCTTTGTCAATTAAAGTAATTAAGTTTGCCATCTTTGTTCTGACTACAGAGTCTCTGTGTTGTACGTTTGGAATATGTCCGTTCTGCACAACAGCATTTGTTGATGCTTTTATTCGCCGTTGTTATGGGAAAATATGTCATGGTCTTATGCTTTAGGATTGAAGAATGTAAGTCTTTAAAAGTGCAGGCACAAAACCTATTTGAGTAGATGATTCTATCAGTTTTGCATCCAGGTGTCTTGTTATTTGTTATCTGTTATCTTGTTATCTGTTCTCCTGTGCATTGTTTCTGTCTTCAAAGACAGCGACACACAGGTCTAGATTACGGTACTTCCTGATCAGCATCAGCTGAAGAGCATGACCCTCTGTATGTATATGTGATATGTGATGGTAAAACAGGCTTATTCAGACTCTGTATTTCTTGTGACTGAACTCTTTGATTAGGTCACAGTGACCCAATCAAAGGAAGCAGTATAAATGTCCATGTATCTGACTATGTTGTCAGAGCACCTCTAACAGATGACGGCGATGTGTCTGTGAGACTGTGCTCTCTTTGCTTGCAAGACATGTATCTGACTATGTTGTCAGAGCACCTCTAACAGATGACGGCGATGTGTCTGTGAGACTGTGCTCTCTTTGCTTGCAAGACATGCATCTGACTGTGTTATTCAGAGCACCTCCTGCAGATGACGTGATGTGTCTGTGGGACAGTGTTCTCTTTGCTTGCAAGCAAATAAATTGACTATTACAACCTTGATCGTTCATCCAGACTCTGTTTCATTTGACATTGATTTGATAACACTTTGACACTCTTCTCCCGACTTTTCATAGAAATATTCCACAACACCGTGCAAAACCTCAGAAAAATATTTTTGGAAGTGCTTGTGACAAAAACAACTGTTATATGTTAATATGTTGATGTGCAAATTAATAGCACCAAAAAACACGTAAAATACAAAAATACATGTTTTTCCTCTTAAATGTACTGCTATTCATCAATTTAGATGTGTGTAGTTTTGGTGCGAGTGGCATCGTTTCGGAGATATTGGCAATAGAGATGGACTATATGGCACTCAAAGCGCCAAAGAAATATATTTGAAAAACTCAAAAGCAATGTCTCTTTCCAGAAATCATGACTTAGTCTTTCAAGATAATCCACAGACCTTGTTTTTGAGCAGTTAAAACAAGATTTATTTTTGGGGGGGGGGGGGGGGGGGACTGTCCCTTTAAGTCTATTCATTGTTGTTACCTTACAATTTGGGCTCTCTCATGCTGTAATGCCTAAAGGTGTGGCGCCGACCCGCAGTACACTCTGGATCTCATTTCTCCAACTAGCGTCAGTAAGACCATCGGACAAAATAAGCAATAATGCTCCCGACAGTGAGGTATGGTATACAAATGGCTGGAAAAGCTGTTCACTCAGATGAGATGAAAAAGCAGCAGGATTGTCTTGGTTAGGCACTTACGGGAAGAGGTGGACTAATGGTACAATGTCCAAAAACAACTTAGGTTGACGTGGTATTTGAAAAAAAAAGCCTGGGCTTCCTCTGAAAAGGCCCATCTCCATTTATTTCGTCATTTAAACACGTGCCTTACCAATCCCAGACCCATTGTTGTCTGTTGTTTTACCCGAGGCTACAGTCAGTATACTTTCAGGTTCTGAACACTGAACTGGCTATACATTTACTTCATATTTCACACGTGTACATTCATCCTGGTATCATAGTTTTATCTTTTACTCTGAGCCCACAGCAAAGTGAGACAGTGAAGGTGCAGCCAGACTAAATTCAAGCCTGAGAAAGTGCGTGAAAAATTATTATTCCAAACACACGTGTCAGTAAACATCAGTGGAGACACAGACTAGATGAAGGCACACTCGATGCCACTGAAGCAGGCGAGTGGGTGCTTTAATCTCTTGAAAACAATGCTGTACCTCTCAAAGATGTAATAATTGGACAGCGCTTGGGAGACTCGTCGGAGAAAACGTTCTCCAACAACCCTCTTAGAGCAGTGTCAATATCTGATGGCTGTGACGACCGGCCTTCACCAACCATTTGAGTTTGTCGTTGGCTCCGGAGGACAAAGTGGAGCTTTTGACGACTTCCCCCCATCTCCTCGCGACAGAAGCTGAAGTTGTTGATGGTCCACATGTAGGAGAACCTCACCACTTTGATCTGAGCAGGAAAAACAAAAAAGGCACAGAAAGAGCTGAATCCGGATCCATTTCTTTATATATTTTATCTGTTCTACGTGGGTAAGTGGTGCTTGGTCAGCCTGGACTTCAAAACCGCACATCAAAACTGCCTTTCATCTTAATAAACACCGACAACAAACGGAGTGAAAGAAGAAAGGATATTGTCAGAGCAACAACAGAAAAATAACAAAAAAAGAGATTTGCAAGAGAAGATGAAATAACAGACATCATCAATGACATACATTATTTGCCTTGGCTCTGAACAGAAAAGTGATGTCTGAACTAGCAACGCCTGTACTGCAACGACTGAAACAAACACAATGCTACAGTATAGGTATACAACCCTTAAACAAAGACTGAAATGACACCCGTTTTTGTGGGAAACAAAGTAGGCTTATAATATCAAGTCAGGAAAACACAGGTAAGATGTGACCTTGCGTAGATGTCTGTGTTTGAGCATGTCAAAGCATTTGCTAATTGAATGGATAGCCTAATTGCGCAATATTTCCAAGTGAGTAGGACATAAGAGGTCGGAATTCATTTGGTTTCAAGGAGGCTTCAGCATTCGGAGCACAGCGGCGTGAGCTCTGCTTCGCTGGGGGAAGCCTGCTGCTATCTGCGCGTGGTTTCGTCTTTGTTTTACTTTGAGAGGAGCAGGGCGCCGCGCCAGCCAACTGATTCCAGCCAGGCTGCACCCGTCCACCGTGGCTCGAAGTGAAGTGAAAGACTTTCATCTCGAGCTGCCAGTCTGCGCGCGCGCGCACGCACGCACGCACGCACGCACGCACGCACGGTCATAAAATACTCGGTGCTCAGTAAGTCAGTGCTGGCTAAGAAAGGTCAAAGTTGTTTTTAAAGAGTGAGCGATCAGGATTCGTTTATATCCTTAAGTGCTGCGACTGAGATTTTCACTGCCACATTGAAATTGGCATGGGGAAACTTCCTCATTATTTTTCATCTAATTTTAGCTCCTTTCGTACACTAGCAGCCTCGTGGGATTAAAAATATTGTTGGAAAAAAAAAAGAGAGAAAAAAGGATTAATTTCTCTAAATCTCTCATTTCCCCTGGTTTCATGCTCCGCTCCTCTCAAGTTCTTCTCCACATATGTAATACCTAAGTCGACACCAGGTCCCAGGATCTGGCTTTCCTCACTGAACCTGTGCGTCCCCTTCTTAAGCAGAAACCCTTAAGCAGAAACGCTTCTGCTTAATTAGTGGCTGATTAGAAGTTCAGGACCTGAGGAAACTTAGCAGAAGCCGAGTATCAGACCGAGAGCGCTGAGAGATGAGGAGAGACTTCTGTCTGCGCGAGTGGATTGTAGAGGGGAGAGGCAACCTCAACAGCTCCACTCTCAGACACGACATAATTAATGTTTAGAGATAACGCCCGCATCTTATCTCCTCCCCCCCCACCACCCCTCCCTTTTCTTCTTTTGTGCTATTTGTATCTGATGAAAAACACTGGTGGCATTTTCGCTCAGTAAAACAATAAAATATTAATCACAAAAGTTGAGAGAACAAGGCGGCACTGATTTGCAATTTAAATTACCTGAGACTTCCTGGCAATTAATTATAGTCCATATGAGTGAGTGAGGGCCTACACGTGGATTTTTGCACGTGTGTCTGCGTGTGTGTGTGTGTGTGTGTGTGTCATCATTTGTGCTTTGTTTCACAGCATATCTGAAGCACAATTTACCAAGCGCTTTTCTTGTATTCTGCCCCTTAAGATCAACAGGAATGGCAAGTAATCACAGGGAATCAATTTAAGAAAACATGACAACACTGGCAGCACTGCTAACAGCCTCACAGCTTTCTAAATAGACACAGATGACACTTCACCTGAATAAAGCTATGGATGGGTTTTCGATTATTTTTTTTTCCATCCTTTTCACGACAAACATCAAGAGCAGAGCGGCAGGAGGAGTGCAGCAATAGCAACTCTGAGAGATGGAGATGTGCGCTAATCATAGGACTCCCTCTGAAGAAATATCTTCAGACAGTTCATTTGTCATGGGAATCAGATGATGACAGCATGAATGGGAAGAATGACTAATATGTGATAATGCACACAGCATAGGGAAAATAAATATTGTCACATTACAGTGCATGTCAGGGAGAGATTGACAAAAGACGGTCTTCCTCCAAAGGCAATTAAGAGACAAAGTAAGGCAGTAATGGAGGTACTGTGCTTCAGATAAGAGAGTGTTTGTTGCTGCTCCTTTGGCTCCATCAGCACCTCGGAGGTTGGATGAAAAGCAGTGGAAATAAGGGTGAGGGTGCTTAGACAGAGCGATGCAGAAAGAGAGCAAACTAGTTCAGCTTCTGCAGAGTGCACATCTTGCTCTTTTCTCTGGCAAATACAGCAAACTAAAAAAAAAAAAAAAGACATCTTACCATATTGCATACATGCATACAAAGGCCCTGCAGTGAATACAACACTGTGAAGGGAGTAATGTTCAGTTCTTACTGGGATTCAACACCTCAGTTTCAGAGGGCTGAATTACAACTATAACTATAACAGAGGGTGGATTTTTTCCTCAATTCTGAATGAGAGATTGGACATCATGAGCTTCACAAAGCTTCAGTTTTAATTGTCGGGCTGTACCGAATGTCTTTTTTTTATTATTCAAAGCTTCTTTTGAGGTTTTCAAACAAAGCTTAAAATCTCTGTCATCACATTTTATGATATCATCAAATAAAATGTCAAAATCCTAAAACAAAATCCTCGATTTGAATTCAGTCAATCATTGGACGAAATGAGTTCAGTTGTTTTCTATTAAATCAACTTTCTTTAATGAATATCAACGATATTGATTGATTCAGTGTTTTTTGACCGCAATGAAAATGTTGCTTTTGAGAGGCTCAATGCCAACAGAAACGTTCAGAAGATAAAACCACGTTGTGAATTTTGGAAATGACGACATCTGTCTTTATTAAAAATCTAACTTTTGAACACGAGCCGGAAAACAATCCGACACAGCCATCATATTGTTGTATCGGTGTTCGTGATTGTGTTTAACTGTATACAAAGGACAACATTGTGATATAACATACGACGTTGGGCGGCATATAATGGTTATTTTTGTTAGATTCCTGTGTGTGGTATGCACAATGCAGCAAATGTGTGAGCAAGTAGAGAGACACAGGACCGGTATGGGCCACCTCCATCCATCCCACGTCCTCGTCCCATGCCTGTTCTTCAGAGAGGGGAGCCCAGATGAGGAGAGTGAGACCTGGAGCCCATTTATATTCATTACAGAGAGACAGTCTGCTCCCCCTCTGCCAGTCCAGCTGCCATCTCTCTCCATCTCTCTGTCACACACCTCAACACACCAGGGAGGAGAGTCTGACAAACCAACAGACAGATAGATTCAACTTCCTCGGTATAACCAAGAGCTAAGCGAGCCGATGCCGCCCGCATCCGCACGAGAGGCGGAGCTCGCCGGCTGCCCGGTC
The DNA here is from genome assembly GCF_949748355.1 of Melanostigma gelatinosum. NCBI lineage: Eukaryota > Metazoa > Chordata > Actinopteri > Perciformes > Zoarcidae > Melanostigma > Melanostigma gelatinosum. The sequence goes on from NC_136646.1 coordinate 14,090,111, forward strand.
CGTTACAGCCACACTACACACCCACACACACACACACACACACACGTTACACCGTGAGCAACACACGATGCTCTGCCCGTGGTGTAATAAATCTGTGTGCCGTGATATTAACTCCGTCTGTAAATTATACATTGTGATCGCATATATTGCTGCGCATATGTTACCTCCATCTGCAAATCTGATAATGTAAACAGCTTACAATGCATATTTACACTCGAGGACACATTTGTGTTCATTTGTTGCTCCATCTGTGCTCGTGACAATCTGAAGGACATGTTGTCTGCACATCCACACCAACCTGGAAGTCTGTCTGTGCTTTGAATATAGTCAGACTGTCATTATTAATTCTATCTTTAGTATCAACAAATTATCAGCACTTAGCTTAATGATTGTATTTAAATCTACTGTGAGGACCGTTGGAGTGAAGGGAGGCAAATTATCAGATGTAGCGGTGTAAAGTATAAAGGTAGCAGAAAATGTAAATACTTAAGTAAAGTAAAAGTACTTGAGTGAATGTACTCCACCACTGGATGCTGGTAACGACGATGATAAGCCCTTCAGTTTTATCAATGGATTTGTATGAAATAGTTATGTTCATCCCAAAAATCCCTCAGTACGACCATATGGCAGGGACTTCAGGGGACCAGGCCTGCTGTGAAATAGGAGGTGAAGAGTGACAGAACAGAGAGATGGAAAGCCCTCTGGAATTCATTGCAGCAACCGCCGACACTCTCGGAAAGAGGAAATAGAATTATGAAGAGAAAAAAAAACTACACTCGACATGCAAGCACTTACACAAATAACATGTCGCCATCTAAAGCCCCTTTAACTTGCAAATTGGAAAAGACACAAATAAAGGGGACTTCCCATTAGCCTCTCCCTGAGGGACCCGCTTCCTGCTGGGAGGAGAAGACGGCGGGTGGCGCTGTGCAGAGACACCACCACCACCACCACCACCAGGTGGACGGGGGGGCTGTGTGATTTGGCTGCTGCAGAAAAAGGAAGGGGTCGCAGCGGGGGTCCTGGAGTAGAGGGTCACCTTGTGCGACAATAGGCAGCGAGCGGAACAGCGAGCTACAGAGACATGCCAAAAAAGCTAAAGGCTAAAGTGACAGAGTGTTGCAGCTTTGATCGTATGCGTGGCGCATTTCTGAACGGAAATCAAAACGCCCACACGGTAGCTCACTTTTCAACTGCTTGGAGTCGACCCTGTGCTACATTAAAACTACCCTCTTTCCTCCAGCTCATGTGAGAAATCTGACGGCGGGTTAATGAAGCCCGTTCGTTGTAAAGGTCAGATAGCAATAAAAGTTCCAAATGAAGCTTACAGGGAACGTGTGCAGACGCATCCGGGGGATCAGCAAGACTGATCAAGTGAAGTTAGCCGACTCCCATTTCTAAAATAAAAAACATACACAGCTGCTGGAGGCAAATAAGCACACACACACAGGGACCATGTGACGGAAGTGATTCCAACTCTCAGTTAAGAGGGATTCAGGAGTTCTGGCAGCAGACATGAGAGAGGAGAGCAGCGCCGTGGTGTCTCTGATAGCAGTGGCAAGAAAACCAGACTAGATGAGGAGCTGCGGCAGGTGAGACGAGCCAGCAAAATATGCATCGGGAAAGAGGCTTTCCTCTCAGGTGTGGGGCGGAAGAAATACACGTGTGAGAACAAGGCTGGACGTGGACGCATGTCTGAAAACATGTCTGCTGCGTCCATCAGCGTCCATCCATCTAGCCCGAGGCACTGCTGAAAGCCCCGACACTCACTCAGAGGGGGGAAACAGGGATAAGAGAACGCGGGGAACAGTGGGCACACACACGCATGACCGGGCCCAGCGTGAACTCTGCGGCGGGTCGGGGGGGGGGCGACACTGGAGTGTGTCGGATCCGGGGGGCCACAGGAGGTGTGATGAATTAAGAGGCGCTGCCAGAGACAGAGCCCCCCCAGTGAAACAACATCACCATCCCTCTCCATATCACCGATGGTCTCCTCTCTCTCCCTTTTCCTTCCCTTTTTAAACCATCACCTAAACTCCCCCGTTTGTTCTCTGCCTCTCTTAAACCCAGTGATGATTGCTATGAAACCAGGCAACCATGCCTGCACCACACGTCTTCCGTATTGCTTTTGTCCCACTTTTTGATCACATTTTCTACCTTTGAACATAAAAAAAACTCAGAAATGTATTTACTTGCGCAGCTAAGATAACGTAAAAATTGCCATAAGGCGTCTCACATCAAGAAAGTGAGACGGCTGAGCCCAAATCATCATCATTAATATCCATAGCTGCACTTCACAGCATTAAGTGTACCTATCACCACTATGGTAATACTCATTAACTGAATGACGGCGTCACCTTTAGAGACAAGCAGTCACTGCATTAAGGAATCGGACTACATTTCTTTACCACACATTTAAATCCTGATGATTGGATTACTTTATACCTTTTTTCTTATTCAAACATTGCGTGCCACACAGGGAACAGTGCAATCGTCAAGCCTTGACATGAGAGAAACAAATCTCAGCCCTCACACTACATCATCATTCATCCTTTGATATGATCGATGGCCGACAGAGGCTACAGAAGCTGTCCCAGCCCGAGGTAATTCAAGAGTTGAAAAAGACACAGAGGAGAGTACTTTGCCATCATCCTTTCTTCTCACTCTCCATCTCCATCCCCTCTGATTGTGATCTTCCCCAAACCTCTGCTTTGCTCTGTTGGCTGTGTTTCAGTATTAAGCTCCAGAAAACACACGCAAAAGAGCAGCTCCACTAGAATCCCCACCGACACATTTAAAACCATCTTTACAAGCCATCTACTTTAAATGCTGAACACTTGTAAAGTTGACGTATTTTGCCACAAAGCTGTAATATGTGAATGAATGTCTGACACGTAAATACATGGTCTAGTGTACTAATTGCATACACAAATACCTTTGCCGCAATGACTTTCCGTCTCATCACATTTAACACGGAAACCAATCGGCACACTCTTCTCCTTATATTTTGCACACTCAGCTTGAACCATTCGATATAAAAAAGATTCAATATACGAGACCGGCCTGCGAGCGAGATAAAGGTCTCATTTGACGGATCCTCGAAAAACCCTGCACACAGCTGCTGTACTTCGGTGTCACACACAAGCCTTCGATAAGGCCGTATGTGCACATGAGTGTATGATCTTTAAGTCCCACATGTAAAGCCTTTCAGTCGAGGCTCTTGTGATTTGTCCTGACACGCCCCTCCGATGTGATCAACTAGCCCTCGAAAGAAAAGCTTTTACATAAGCACAGACAGACACACACATACAGCATAGAGAGACAAATCCACTGTTCAAATGTGAAGAAGAAAAAAAAGAGATATTGAGGCAGACATCAAACCACAGTGGGCCTATGTAGCCAAGATAACAGGAGAAAAGTGCTTTCTAAATGACAAAATGATACCTGCTGCAGCAAGTCCACAGCTCGCTCTCACTCTGTGTATTCTTTCCCAACGCAGGCGCCCACTCAAACGCAGCAGAGTGCGCCAGACCATCACAGTCAAAAACAGCTTTTCTTTTGACAATATATCTCTTCTTTTCTCTGAACAAAGCAGCTAGAGAGAACAACACACGTGCGACGTTTGCGTGCACCCACTGAGATGACGCCGCTTTCACCTTCAGCCACACGACGATACTGGATGTGCTCTTATACGCATTAGCGCGCCCTTTCTATTCTCCGAATTTGGAGTTTCAGTCTCACGAAGCGAGCCGAGCTCAGAGCAACAGGGAGGAGAGGATGGAGGGAGAGGGAGTTGTTACCGCACTCAGTGCAATGATGCAACTTATAATTAAAATGCAAATAATAATAGGACAAGGAGCCTCTCTTCACCTTCTTTTTCACTTTACTCAAACATTCTCAGGGGAGGCGTCTCTGCCTGGGATCAATGCATCCGAGTCAGTGAAACCAATATGCATATGAAGCGCTGAAATCAATTGGGAGATTTAGGCTACGAGTATGAGCGACTGCTTAGCTGAGAGACAACTTGAGATGCATGGACAGACACATCCCAGCCTGTGGCGGTAAACCATTTTTCTACTTTGCAATGATGATGTGTGAAGGATATATTCTTAAACCGAAGGCTAAAAGCAATTATTTCAGCAACGGGGGGGGGGGGGAGACACAGTCCTGTCTGGCACACCCGCCAGTGGCCCGTCTCTGTTTTGACTATAGCTTATCACAATAGGTGGCTCAAACATCCCCAAAGCTTCAATCTCAACAAACAACAAAGGCGAACGCTGCGGAATGAATGATTTGGAAGCGTTTTATTTCAAAAGTGTGTCTGACAGAGAGGACAGGGGGGGGGGCTTTTTTAGTGGTTGTCCTTCAGCGTGACTTTGTCATGTAACACATTTCCAACTCAATTATCTGCATCCAGTGGATTTCAAACACATTTAGCAAGGACCAGAGAGCTTGGTAATTAGCAGGAGCCCTGGCTCACAAAGGGGCAGAAAACAAAGTCCGTCTTTAGCTCTATCTTTATCCCCTCCGCCTGTCTAATCTCCTCTGATCCGTCTCTTATCACAGAGACGGATCATCATGTGTGCACTCAGTCAATGCCTTTATAGGCAAACAGGTTTCATCTTTTATCGACCAAAGCGTGAAGCAAAACTAGTTATTTGATCCATAATAGAAAATAAGTGAACCTGAGTGCGGGTTATTGACGACAAAACTTTATGTCACGCAGAAATGTACGTAGCCATCACTTATGTTGGAGAAACTATATGCAAAAAAGGATCCTCAACACAGAATTAACTTCAATGCACTCTGAATCCATCCCGATTTTCTTCCGATTTCCGCAGAAATCCGATAGTTGAGATGACATTTCACACAGAAACACAACATTGTGCAAAAATCGAGACATGATTCAAATTTGAAATCTAAAAGGTTAAGGCCATGTCAGGCTTTGGTTGCCCACCTCCTCCTCGAGTTGTTTCCATTTTAATTATGGTTTCAAATCATGTTAGCTTTCTTTAACACAGAAATGTCACCTTAGGTAAAACTGCTTTCGTTCTATTCCCAGATCCATATAAAGGCGTTCCAGTGAGGGACAATTTAATCTCCCCCCCCCCTTCCCCTCACTACGGTGCTTCATCCAGAATCGCTCCCTATTTGCTACAAAGTGTGGTATACTTACATTGAGCCGTTTCATTTGACAGCCTGAATTATACGTTTAACGTTTATGTACTATAAAGTCATAAAAAAGTAATCCCTCGATGGAACACAAAATGTAGAAACTCAATGGTCCGCTGCCGCGCCGAAGACGGCAATGGAGACCCGAAATGAAGCATGATTAGCGTCTGGAATCTCACAGCAGAGTAAACTATTGAGTGTTTCATATGTAGCGAGTGGTGGAGGAGTGAGTAAGGTAGAGGTTTCACACACAGACAGGTTTTACTCCCTTTTCTCCTCACCATCTCCTCTCTTCTTTCCAACAATTATGATGGTGAACTGTGCCGGCAGCAGTACAAGTCACTGCATTTGTGAGATGTCACCTTAAACAGAGTGGAGACGAGGCACACAGGAGACGACGACAAACTTGGTGTGGATCTCCATTTAAATTCTTTGTTTTTTCGGAGACGAAAAGACATAAAAAAAGAATTTCTTCAATGTATCCTCAAACATCGATGTCTTGATTGACAACCAGGTGTGCCAGGTTTAGTATCCTTTTTACAAGACACCATCAACACACCAAATATCAACGACTGCTGGTGGTCCTATTAACATAAAGTACTTCAAATCAAAGTGGATCCACACACACACACACACACACACAGACTGAAGAGGATCCAGTTAAGATCATCTGTTCACTTAACGTGTCACGCGGTCATATCACTGTGCTGAAATATGGGGATCAAGGGCAATCTAATGCCGTGAGGGGGAGCGGCTGGCATTTTTCCACACAAACAGCCCATCTTCCACCTGAGGGGGCACTACTCCTGCTTCTTACCAGATGTCACATCTAATCTCCCTCTCGCTCTTATTTGAGACCATTCAGCAGGAACCGCTGAAGCCGGCAGCGGCCGTACAGGGTCATCCACAGAGGTGGTCCCGGGTCATCCTTTGTTGAGTGTCCTCGCCCAAGAAAAATGACAGAATTCACTTGTTTCAGCGAATGCACCAACACAACATTATGTTAATGTTCAAGTGCCCTATAGCCGCCTTTGGAGTTATTACTATGGTGGCTGGATGGGTCAAAAAAGACCTTGAGACCACTTTCGATGCTTCCCGAACCTTAAATAAGGATCTTTCCAAGGCAACCATTGTCAATTTGACAAACGGATGGTTCAAAAGTGGAAAGCAGACGCTACCTGTTCGCTGGGACCTCTGAGGAACGAGCCTACTCGCAATTCTTTTTTTTAAAGTGTGGTTCACTTTAAAACCACACGTAGAAATATATATATATATATATAATATATTATATATATATATATATATATATATTTCTACGTGTGGTTTTAAAGTGAACTATTAGAAGTAAAATAAATCTCACACATACAATAACTCCAAAGTCAAGAAAAGTCTTAACTGATGTTGGAAATGCTTCAAAATGTAAAATGCAATTAGGTGCGTTTCCAACACCTCTCAGAGACCGAGTGGTGAGACAGAGAATTCCCAGATTGACAACAAAAAGGTGCAAAGTCTTCAAAAACTTCAGAAATGCAAAGCAAGATATTGTTCTGATGTGAGGCCGTATTTCATAACATCCAAGATGTGCCGAGTAACAAAGTGATTCTCTGCCACAGGTATTTTATATTTCATTTAATGAGTGAATCCATCTATCTCGTTATTTATCAAGTGCGAGGGTTTTTATTAAGATTCTCATTCCCGACAGCATTCACATATATTCTCTTCCACCGTAGGAAACCCGGGCAGAGTCTCACAGAGCGTCGAGGAGATGTGGAGACAGGTGCACACGTTGCTCTCTGTCTCATTGCCTCGCCGGTTGCTCTTTTCAGTGAAAGGAAGGGAGAGGAAAGGTAGCTGCGCTAATAAGTTCAGTTCTATCCATCGGTTGCACTTGGTACGACAAGGGTTACTCCTCTGTGTGCCCCGACGTCACTCTGCCTCCCAATTACCACATTTACACACACACACACACACACACACACACTCATTTATATTCAGAGAGAATTTTAAATGCTCCCCATTTAACTCATAAAAGATGGATAGTCTTCTAAAACCAACAGTGATCTCCTCACCTTTTATACATTGCTATCTATACATTAAAGAGCACATGCATTATCCAGTGAGAGCTGTAAATGAGCCGTCTCAATCTGGAAAGAGTCAAACCACAGCTGTGTTCATAGAACGCCAACCAACAGTATCGCAATTTTATTCTCAAGCAATGCCGATTCAATTTCACATGATTCAGATGCACGGACTTGTTGCTTCTCACATCGTCAGCTAATTCTGCATGATTAATAAGTGGAAGTACATCTCATTTGTGTGGCGTACAATAACACCACTGTTGTGGATTTGTGTGACTTTCTCTTTAGGAAGATATACGGCGTTAAAAATGCCAAAATCGCAACGGTTTCAATATTTACATATAATTTTCAGGTGACATTTTCAATATTCAATCCCTGGAGAACCCTGGGTGAGATAGCGGTGGGCGTCGAGTGGTTGCAGCCGTACGTCTCTGTTTTGGCTGCTGGCACCTAAATGCCAACCTCGATCCTCGCAGCGCTGAAGTGGAAACGACTGCAGAGTTGTTCGCCACGAGCTGATGCCAGACAACTGTTAATGTGTCATATCACCCGCAATAAATCAGCCAGCAGTCTGATTTGAGATCAGTTCATTACCTGCAACACGGTGGCTCACAGAAAAAAAGCCGGCACGGAAAGGGACTCAAACCTGGACTCCCGCGACACTATTAAGATAACGCCCCTCAAAATAACTGCCGGTGTTCGTAAAGGTGACAGAACCCTGTGTGTCACCCTCCCAATCCAAGCGTTCCTAATTCATGTTAAGGTTACACGTGTTCCCCTCAATATTCTCTGCAGGGCTGAGCCTTTTGGAGGGTCATCAGATGGTGCCGCAGTCGACTCTGAAAGCAGGAAATGCCACGCAGATAAAGCTGCTGGACTACCTCAACCACACACACACACACACACACACACACACTGACATTTCAAATCTCTGCAGTGAATCTGGGTGCCTGACTAAACAGTTATGCTCAGAATCCAAGCCCCTCCCCTGCCACTATCCACAAACTTCCAGCCCTGAAACTCTGCCTATTCTGTTGTTTTAAATTGACTCACTCCGACGATTCAACACGTTTCATCTTTGGCATGAATGGCACTGACAAATCGGGCGCATCAGGCTGCCTCTGGTGGCGACCCCCTCTGAGATTATCACTCTCTAATGAAGTCATTTGAGTCAGGCAGGCACATAGCGATGTCTGAACGACCAATCAAACGCACCAGGAGAGACTTTCTCGGCTCTGGCAGATGCCAACAACAGGCAGTGATGGACGGAGGGACGGAGGAAAGATAAAGTGGTTAAAGAAAAAACACACACAAACAACAGTAGGGAGCCAGACAGCGTTTATCTGATCATAAATAAAGATAATAGGACATCGTAATAAAGGAAGCATTTGGGGAAAAAATGGATCAAACAAAAATGAGAGGGTGAAGGAAGCTGCTTTATTTCTTACTCTGATGTATTTGTCCACAGAATAATATGACCAATGAGAAGAAAAAAAAGAAGAAGCAGGAAGAGTCTGGAAGACAGAGACAGAGAAAGTGAAGCAAGCAAGGAAGACAGATGTCAAAACAAATCAGATTCCAGTCCCTGTAACTTTGGATCAGCAAGATGGACTTATCTTGAAGAAGTTACCGAAGCGACCGAGTCGTTTGCATTCAAAGAACTTCCAAATGCCAATATTTCGATGTATTGCTGACTGTGAGACGCCAACGTCCATTTGATTGCACCCATAAAGCTTTGCAGTGTAGAATAATTTCCTTTTGTCAATATTTGCTCCTAGAGAGCTGCGCTGTATTGCAATTTAAAGAATGTGAAGACCCAGAGTTTTATACATCCAGGTGCGGTCATTTGTTGGCATCACGATATCGACAGCACAACATGTTTTTAAGAGATAAGTGCGGCGGGGAGAAAAACAGACGTGCGTGTGGGAAGGATGAGCGATAGGAGACATGGAAGGAAAGGAAAAAAAGAGTGAGAAATTCCTGCTGAGCAATAAACAAGCAGCAAACTGTCCAGTTTCATGGCACATCTATGTGTTATTGGTTTTCTTCGTACATCAAACTGAATTTAGGCAACCGTGTAGAAGTGCCAGGCAATGATTTCCAGAAAATAAAGTGACCAATATTAAATTTGCCACTGTTATTTGGCTAAATTTGATGCATTGATGATTACTTTGCTGGTTAGAAATGCATGAGTACACACTTCCTCTTGTCTTTAGGATGAACATACATTGACAAATACTGCACATTTCTAAATTATGAATTACTTTCAACACACAGCTGGCATGTGTATTTAAAAAAAAAAATAGACCAATAGGAGGAGATTTCCCTGTTTACAATAATGTGTTTTCACTTGAGGCAACACTGTGGAAGTCTGCGTCTCACAGAGAGGCTTTCAGGGACACAGCTGCTGTAGGAAAAAGTATTACAGTTAAAGTATAATCAGTGGATACTCAGCACGTGATGGCATTGCAATATAATAATAATAATAACTATGGGAATTGTAGCCAGTTATCAGTATTTTGTAAAAAGGTTGAATATTAAGCATCCCTTAGACGAGAGGGAATAAGATACAAATGTGCAAAGTTTTACTGATGAACCAACAGTTTGGCTGAACACCATTTAAACTTGATCTGCATAACAGTCAGACAAGGCACACCGAGCAGACTCATCTGCATCCAAGTCTGGCATTGGATAAGCAGAGACGGCCCACCTAGAGTCCCCCACTGACCACAGTTTACTGCACGACTGACAGCTAGCAGTGGCAGTCTGCAGTGTCATGAGAAAAAAACACACTCAAAGACAGACTGCAACTAAACAAGAAACAGAAGAAAGCAAACAAGCAAGAAAGACATGAAATGAAATGAAGACACGGTAGAGAAAGAAAACAAAAAAGCCAGACACATGCGGCCCCATCGAAGAGGAAAAGTATAAATAAAACACAATCATTGACCAGCTACTGCCACACTTTAACGAGGAGGTCAGAGAGACGAGGGGGGTGGAGGAGTAAGTGGAGGGAGCCGCCGGGTTGCCACGGCAACCGCAATTAAAACCCAGGTTAACAAGAGGAATGAAGACGAGCGGACGACGCAGGTGAGACACACAGAGACGCAGGTAAACTGAGATTAATGCAGAAAAATGACCTTTCATCCTGTGAGCGCTGCTCATGCAACAATATGATGAACACACACTTCAACTGCAGGAGGTGGCAGCAGCTCATTCAACGCAATACATGAAGAAACCATGACGTCATCGTTTAAAAAAAACACACACACACACACACACACGCTTGCATACTGGAGCAGGATTATTGGAGCCAAGATTAGATAATTATAGATCATTAAAATAATTCAACTTCCAGTTATAAGTTTTTGGTTTGGCCCCTAATCACAGTGAGGCGTCTCAACGCCCGCACTATAAAAGATAAATGAATATGATTCCTTCCAACCTCATCATCACTGAAGATGAAGACAAACTCCCACAAAAACTTCATTAAGAAAAAAAAAAAAAAATAGTGGAAGAAATCTTTGACACAGCTACTTATCAGTTAACAACACACATTGATTTTTTACAACACTGATGAATTCAAAAACGCCCATCTCTAAGCACTGATCAAGCACCTTTGTGCCAAGAGACATAATGCCAACTGGAGGCTGGCAGTTTGTAAGGTCGCAGTGTTAAGGCCCAAAATGTCAATATTGGTCCCGAGGGAAGGCATAATTAAGGCGTCAAGATCTAAAAGGCTTGTTGCATATGGCCGGGCCAGCTGTCACATCTGCCTGTTCATATTCACGCCGGTATACCAACCAAGAGGCCTGTACTAAAGCAGCAGCAGTACGTAATGGCTGCAGCATTAAATGTCAGCTGACTGAGCTACAAGCTACACGGCTCGCACACCGAGAAGCCTGGCATTTCAAACAATACACAAACTTCCACTTCTCACTTCAGACGTTCACTCCCGTGTGGGTTGTCTCAGAGAGATCTCGGCTATTCCCTGTGGTTCTACTTCAGGCATCCCTAGTGTTCGGCGTTACGCAAGGCAGCGTTGCACAGCAGAACACAGGAGCGCGGTATTTAAGAGGGGGAAGCGTTAACCTCTGCAGAGTTCCTGCAGGATGTCAAATAGGAAAGTTTACCCTTTTAGGGCAACAAGGGGACAATCCCTCAGCAACCAGAGCACCTTTAGGGGCAAACCGTCAGCCAACAGCCGCCCTGCTGACGTGTCAGTGAGCAAGGCACTGAGCCGCTTGCCTGCTCCTGTCCTCTCAAGAAGGATAACAGCGTTGCTTGTTTCTTCTGTGGCGTCACTGGTTCTGGCCTTTGCGAACCTTACTCGGCTTGTTTTGGTCCAAGTAGTGGCTTTGTTGCATTCATGCAGCGGCTGCTTTGATGACAACCATATACAATTTTCAATTCAGCAGTAATCTATCAACAAGAGCCACGCGGCCGGCAAATTAGTCCAAACAAATCCAATGGCAGTGCGTGTCGCTGTAGCTCAGTCTTTAGAGTTTAGAGAATGTCTTTTTTTTGTTTTACTTGAGTGCAAGTTTGCCCTTGGCTCATTTTGTTTTTGTTGTGCTTGGCTTTTCAAGCATGAGTAACTACCGGGTATTGGATGTCAACATCCGTCTGCTTATAGCCATGAAACTGCGTTTCAGGGTCACTTCTTACAGATGAAGGTCTAACTCCAGACAAACTGCCTCGCAGTCCATTTGAGGTTCAGATTTAAAAGCCACCGCACTCGCCTGCCTAAATGAAAGAAACAAAAAGCTCAAGGGTTTAAATCTCTTCTTTTTTAATCTTCCCTGGTCAAGAGAGAGGGTCAGAAATCCACTTGCCCCGAGACAAACGATTGTATTTATTAGAGGTTATCAAATACCAACAAACACTTAGTTGATCATGTTTTATCAGACACAGAGCACATTTAAAAACAGCAATAGTTGACCAAAGTGCTGCACAGTTGTAAAACAACATTACAATATATAAGAAGGCTCAATCTTCAGTTACTTCCATCATTAGCTCCGTGTTTAATTCTTTTTTTACCACATTTACTAGCCCAACGTGGCATTTTCCTCTCCTTGGGCTGGCGGGCGAGTTGTTGTTGTCGCTGTACCTGCCGAGCGTCTTCTTGAGGTTTCACCCTGAGAGACGCGACGATGTGGCCGTGTGTGGCGGGCGGCCGGTAGAAGTGACTGACAGGTCAGGTGAGCGCCGCGGTCCGCTCAGGCGTGCAGATCCAGCTCCTCTGACTGATCTGAAGAGGCTTCAATTAACTGGAGCAGCCGAGTGTGAGGGAGGGCGACCGGCCCCCAGACAAGCCTCTTGACAGATTTTTTTGGGGGGGGGGGGTTTAAGATGAGTGGGGCCCTCCGACAGCTCCTCTAATGCCTCCACCAACTCCAACCTTCCTCCATCTCCTCTTAGCTAATTACTAAGTATCCATATGGAGACACTTGTCACTGTGATCACAGCAAATTGGCTGGAACTGCAGGGTCAGCAAAGACTGACTGCCTTTCACTCGCGTGTACAGGCGCACACACACACACACACACACGTCTAGAAACTATTTAGAGTTTCCAGAGAGAACAGAAACGAAGTCACAAGCAGGAAATCAAATATCACAGGCACCGACTCACATACAGTACATCTGCAAAAACCATATTCATGTCAACTCTGCATAATGCTCGGTATGTACGATAATGTGGAGGAGGTGATTAAAATACATGCCAGCATTTCTCAACAAAATCCCACACACACAGATTTAATTTTCATGGAGACATGCAGCAACGCTGACGTCAGAAGACACTGCCAAGTGAAACGCTCGTTCCGCTTTGAATGAATGAAGGTAAGTCGCGCTCCAAACGGGTGGGAACGCGGAGGCAACATCTCAACTGTGGACCTCTTGAAATCTCTCCTCCCTCCACTTGCTCTACGTCCACCTTTTCAACCAAGAAGAAAGATTCACTTTGCTGAACGTTTGATGAAACAATGCGACTGCAGACAAACCCCGTATACGCACCAGCAGGCCAGAGTGTCACATCAATAATTCACCATCACTTGGTATTTTCTCCTCTCAGCACACAAATGTGTGTTTTATGGCCTCTAACTGAATCGTGCGCTGTTCAGCCTTTGCTCCGGCTTTCTTGCTGTTCTTGCTAGTTTTACATTACCTAATTAGCATGGAAAAGTTTTTCGGGGGAGGCATGAAACACACAGGCCTACATAATTTCCCCTGTAGGATATATTTTATTGTTCTTTTTTTTGTTGGGGCCTCCGCCCTCATTTCCCCTTCTAAAAACCTGATCTCCCTCCTCTTTTCTCACTTTTGTTTCATCTTTTATTAGAACTGGGTGCAATTTCCACTTTCAAATGACGGCTGAATACCACCGAAAACGTCTTACCCAGCTGCCATTTGTATGATCAAGTGTTTGCTGCATCCTCTGTTCTCTTGCTACTTGGTATTCCTCCACTGGTATCCCTCAGATCGTCCGTCACCTTCATTCTTTTTGGAGGTTTGTGTGTTTTCTATTCAAAGCGTCTCCCTTATTTTCATTCTGGGTCATCAAATTCCTTTTACCAACCGTTTGGTAAAAGGAAATAGTATTAAAAGACGCGTTTTAAAAAGCAAAAAAACAAAACTCAGTTTGCTTAAGAGAAACTACTGAACTACAACTTAGCAACATCATTGGGCTGCAGAGCACATGACAAAAGGGAGACTCCAATATTTAAGAAATACAATAGAAACAAGCTAAATTAAGATTAAAGCACCTCAAATTAAACAAGGCCTTGAGTTAAAAAAATATGACCCACACACTCAATTTTAAGTGAAAAGCGCTCATGTGTGCCACTAAAATTCAACAAATGTATCATAGACTGAAAGTGTTTCTCTCACCGCCCCAATGGCAGACCTCCCTCTCCACAGTGTAGTTCCTCATATTGGTATAGACCAATCCCCCCCCTCCCTCCCTCCCTCCCTTTCTTCCCTCTCCTAGATCCTCACCCCATTTGGTACTCACCTACATCAAAGTCCCTCACACATCTGTTCCGCTTGCCGCTGCCATGACTGGCCAGCTGGACTCTGTCCATCAGGCCTGTCTGTCCGTAGGTGTGTCAGTCTGCTGCGTGTCTGTCCACAGCCCGAGCTTCTTGGCAAAAGCTGCAAAACGCAAACAGCGGAAAGAATCAACAAGACTGTTGTGAGAGCGAGCGTGGCCGTGAGCCAGCGCCTTATCGTATTCTTGCAAGAGACTCCTTGTGAAGTTGACTGTTTGTGAGCGCATCTGTTATGTCGGAGACTTGAATGCTGAACGAGCTGGAGCGTGTGTGTGTGTGTGTGTCAAGATATTACAAAGACATGTTTTATGAAGAGGTAGTGAGGTTTACACAGCGAGGCGGAAACAAAGTGGAACCGGAGCCCTCCTTTATGTAATTACACCCGGCATTAAAACACTAATCCAAACACAAACTGTATCTAGACTGTTTCCAAAACAGCAAACTGAAGCTGAGCCACAGGTGTGAAGGAAAGCCATCTCATGTCCACAAATCAAACGACGGCGCTTACAGCAACAAGATTCAAAAGCAGGCTGAATGCTTCGTTAATACTTCTTGGGGGTATATTTACACAGAGAGCCCGATAACAGTACAACCATCTGACAGAACAGACCCACAGTGGCACTCAACTCTGGCGTAGAGGTAGTAGACTCTGGCAGGCTCATCAAGAGCCCCAAAGTCTAGCGCTGCAATCCAGTGTGTACTTGGGGGTTCTCCTCCGGTCACTCTTTCACAGGGTTTCCTTGACACTGACGGCGCTGTGGTCATAGATGTACGTCCTCCACAGATGAAGATCAGAGACTTGCCATATAAACTGAGAGTCGTTGAGCTCATAATACATAGAGATGCTTGTAATTTAAAGACATTTTAAGTCGGAATGCTGATACTAAATACTGATTTGAGTGAAATGTATTCTATGCCCAGCTCATAAAGTACAAAACTGCATTTTAAAGCAGGCATGAATGACTTGAAATGACGGCAATAGCTACAGAAAAAAAGCAAGTTCCCCCAGAAGTTGAATGAATTCTGACGAACTGAAACACTAACCTACACTTGGCCCGGATTCACTGAACAAAGAAGAGGCTACTTTTTACACGAAGGCTCTTTGTATTCACGACCAGGATCCAAACTGCCTGCGGGCTTTTACCTCAGAGAGGAGATGATGTCCGTGAATGAATGAAATATCTTAAGAGCCACATGTTTACACGTACATACCGAGGAAATGTCAATCAGATGCATAAAACAGAGGTTGAGCCCTGAGAGAAATGCCAAAAAATGGAACCGGACGGTGTAACGGGTTGTGTGCGTGTGCGTGTGTGGGCCCAGCACTGTCTGATCAATAGCTCCCCTGAAATGAATACGTGATCACTGACTCAACAAAGCAGCCGTTCACTCCAAACTTAACAAAATAGATGCAACCTGGATCAATAGGCCCCGTTTCAAAAAACAAAATCGATTTAATAGCAACGTCGTTTTATAAAACATTTCCAACAGGCAGATGGGATACTGGCCATCCTGCCTTTAAACACCCCCAGTCAGTACAATACATCTTTTTTTGTTGCTTTTGATTTGTGACATTTAGCAGACAAAGAGCCACTGTTATTTCAGTCATCATTTTTCCTCATGGGCCAGTTTTTCCCTTTACATAATGCAGGTTGCAGAGTATTATACCATGGCTGAAGAGAAATACTGGATACTTTGAGATAACTGCACAGCTTTGGCACAACGTTTTATGCATTCAAACTTGGCAACCTCGAGTTTGAGCGTATGCTGCCTCTAATTGTAGCAGCAAGACAATGATGAAGGAAGCGATGAATCGATCAGTCTAAAGATGTCACCTTAACAATGACATTTTCATTCTTAAGCTGATGTATAACTGCGTAGCATTTTAATCTTAATTACTCAGAATATAAAAGGCGACCATATCTCAGAACCTCATTTCTTGCTGTGAAAGGCAGCTGTTTGCAGCAAAGAAGCTCTAAAACGTTTGCTCCCATCAGGTGAACTAAGGGGAACGTTTAGAAGCTAAAGAGTCACGTTTTCCTCAGAGGTTGGTGGAGAAAAGATGATAAAAACACTTTCAATTTCAATTTCACTTTTCAATTTCAGGGTCAGTGTTGTGTTCACAGCTTGTTTGTGCTGCCCCCAAGAGGATAAAAAAAAAAATGATTTCAGAACGAATGATATTCTGACCCATCACTTCTTTCTATTCACACTACGGTATCTTGATAGAACGATCAGCAACGTAACAACAATGTCCTCGACTTTAACATCTTCTTCCTTCCACATTTCTGGAGGTTATTTTTTACCTGAAAGGTTTTTTACTTTGTGTGTCCAATACACACACTGGTCAGCGGTGTGATAGTGGGTTGTGACCACAGGAAATGAAGTATGGCCTGTAGCTTGTAACAACCCCATCAAGAGTTCCGATGAGCAGGATGGGAATCTGCCTTCACAGCCTTTCTCCGGCTCCTCTGTCCCGTGTCGCTTGCCCTCCTCTGACTCCGGCAGTCTCAAGTGGTCAGTTAAGACGAGGACAGACGACAATAGACAATCCCCCCCCCTCCCTCCTCCTCTTGTCAGACCGCCCCAAGGCCTGACTGGTTGACTCCAGCAGCATCTGAACATCATGAGACAGCATGACACATCTGGGGAAAAAGAAGAAAAAAGAAACCGAGGATAGAGCTGCCAGACAGGGAGGTGGGAAACAAAAAATACAAGAGCAGGAAAAGAAATTGAAGGTGGAAAAATGAAGAACAGACAAGACACAGAAGGGGGGGGGGGTGTGCAGGATGAAAGATAGGTCGGTGTACAACAGGCTGATGAAGTACAGCGAGGAAGATAGAGAGAGAAAGCAGCGGAACAGCAGCGCAAACAACAGTCCAAAAAGACACATTAAGCAGAGGGCAGAGAGGGACACGAAGAGATGAGGGTACCCCGGAAATATAAACTGCCGGACTCAATTCTTGTCTCAAAAGAGGGGCAAAGAAAGGTGGAAGAAGATAGATTTGCTCCTCCTACATCTCAGGGCTCCTGAAACCTGAACAGACTTTAAAAAACAATATGTAGAAAGGAACAAAAAGCGCCAGGGGGGGGGCTACATCAAGCGCTTCACTACATGTGAAAAAGAGCCACAGAGGAAGAATAACTGGCACAATTAAGAGCATAACTGTCATCACAGCCAATCAACCCTGGTGCCGCCCACACACACACACACACACGGGCACCGAGCAACAGACCCATCACGAGGAGGGATGAAGGGCTACTAATTCCCCCCGAGCAAGGCAGCACTAGACTGCTAATAGTGAACGACCAGATATCTTCAGGGCGCAACAGCCACACAGCATTCTAATGCAACGGAAACACGAGTCACATGTCGACGATTCGCTCCATCACAAACACGTCCCCATGGCTCCTGAGAGAAATACTGACATTTGAATACAATCCTGCTGACATGCAAATGAAGTGCAGCCAATTCCACAACCCGCATGTTCATCTGGAAGAAAAGAAATGGACGCGGTGTGTGAATCTGAAACCAATCACAGGTGGATGCATACCCTCACTCAATGAAATACAAACTAGATTTAATGAGCTCCTCCACGGTGACGTTTCCTTTGCCATTTCTCCATTTTTTACAACCATCACTCACCCCCCCCACCAATGTCTGCCTCCCTCCATCCTCCCCACTCACTGGTTTTTTTTCCACTCTAAATCCACTTCTCTGCCTCCATCTTTTTCTCTCTCTCCATCCAAAACAACAGCCTTTCCAGAAAGAGGGCCATCAATCTTCTTCAATGAGAGCAGAGTGCGAGGGAGTGCCAAGGCCGGAGCAGATTACTATCTCTCCTTACCACCACTCAACGCTGGATAACATAAAGAAGGGGAGGAGAGGCAGGGAGGGTCGAGAGCGAGTCAAAGGCAGAATCTTTGGATGGCGAGCGGACACATTAGATCTTAAAAGCCTCAAAACAAACTTCCACCCCCTGTCAACAGCGGAGGGTCGTCAAGCGGAGGAGCACAGCGGCAGAAGTTTAAAACTTTAATCCTAACTGGCAACTCCAAACCTGACCCTTGGTTTATTCCCACAGAGAGCTCTGCTAATGGAAAGACAGGAGCTACACTGCAGCTTTCATCTCCTGTATTTTGGAATTAATTGGCCATTTTAATACATTTCATGAATGAATCTATTTTGATTGACTTGATCTGTTCAAATGTCAAAAGAAAGATGATAAAAAAAAGAAAATCCACATCACCAGTGCCCCAAAGTCCACGGCGACCTCTCCAAATTGCATTTGAGAAGCGAGCAAAGATGTGTTCCTGGATAGATGGTTAACTGTGGAGCTCTGAAGCATTTTATCAAATCTGCTTATTGAATGTGGATCCTTTCAAATCCCTTGCCAAATTTGAATTGATGTTAAGCTTTAAAAAAAAAAAAATCACTCAAACTCAAAGAACTGTATTCACCTTTGGCCGAGAAGGGAGGCGCACTCCTCTGAAGGTTTGTCAGAGCCTTTTATTTGATGTTCACAGAAGATACATATATGTACAAACATGTACCTAAATTCACTAATACGTAGCATATTACTACTACTTGCTCAGCCAATCCAGGTATTTTAATTCACAGGAACCAACAGGACCCACAATCCTGAAACAAAAACGGAGAGAGAGACGTGATGGAGCATGATGTTCATTTTCTTGAAAAGCCACTCCAACAGTTGTTAGTATGTGAATGTGCGTTGGTGTTATATGCTAAACCTGCAGCGTCGTGATAATTAAAGTGTGCGAACACCAGCATATCCACGTCCAAGTGTGTCCTGAGCCCATGGGAGAAAGAGATGGGATGCACGGTAAAGTGTGGCGCGGCAAAGGCTCTCTGAATCTCACCGTGTTCAATCAAAGGACACAACGAGACCACCAAGCCAGCTCTGACAGCTACATCCACGATCGAACATGATCGAGCTAATCGCCATGCAGCTTTCTTGCTGAGGAGAACCTACATGGGGGCAGTTTTGTCAAGGCATAATGAACTCTCCTCGCATTGTCACAGCTCTGTTGAGGAGGAAGGTTAAACTTAGAGCTGTCTGTAAAGCTGTCCCTGAGCAGCAGCAGCAGCAGCAGCAGCAGCAGCAGCAGCGCTCTGACTGGGGATCAGCGTAGTGTGGCTTCTGTTGGACCTCTGGCGGCGGCGGGGCTCAGCACTGGCGCAAAAGACTTTGACACTAACATAACCACCAGTAATTGATTCGGCTGGTGAGAAAAGGTATAACATGAAAAGATTTTTTTTTAAACGGCAGCGGTGGTGTCGGCACAGCGCCGGGTCTTAATGTGAGATGACGGGGCCCGGCACACGTATCATCCAATCACCATCGGCCCTGGACCCTCACCAGCACTTTGATCGGCAGCGGGCCGAGGACGCCACAGAGATGGAGGACGGACGGACAAGAAGACAGGCATCCTTCGCTGTTGCAGGACGGCCCTGAGAGACATTACAAGACGGAAGCAGCAGGGAGCATCAAAGACGAGCAGCCAAGATTCAAACTACTAACGGCGCCTAAATCCTTGTCCAGTCCAGCGTTTAATTTGCATGCGTGGGATTGTATTCAAATTTCATTTAGCTCATATTAAGTTCCCTGCTCCTCAGGGCCTCTTCGTCTTCATCACTAAGAGGCCTTTGAACAACTGATATAAAGCTAAACATTGTACAAAATAGAGCTATTTTGATGACAGATTCATTGATTGAGTCATTTATCAGGCAAAACTGCCAAACATGACCTCGTTCAGGCTTCTCAAATGTGATGAGTGGCTGGTTTTCTGTGAATACTCAATGTCTTTGGGTTTTGGACTGTTGGTCGAACAAAACACGACATTTTCAAACTTAAGGAAATGAAGATGGGCATTTCTCCCTGTTTTCTGACATTTCATAGACAACATAATCTACAGTTTGAACGACAATAAATCACTATGACATGAAAAAAGAATAAAAAGAATAAAACATGAAACCAGAGGGTAGCAGATCGTCTGTGTTGACTTAAACTTAGAGCAGCATGTACTGAAGGTAATGTATTTATTATCTGTATATTTGCTTTGCAATAATCAAAACGGAGCACAACAGTTAGCTTGTATTGCAGTTGAACTCTCGCTAATGTTCTCTTTAGCTTCCAATGAAATGACCACCACAATACAATGGCCTTGTCACTGCCTAGAGTTAATAAAGACATTCTTAACCTGCTACACCTGTGATTTGAGCAGACCCCTCGTTTCTTAACTTGGGAGCGCCGGCTCTACTCACCCTCACAGCTTTGTTATTAACGTGTAATGGAGACACATGAGGTGAGTCTAGCAGCGGTGACTGCCTATCCGCTGAGTGAACTGATGAAGACGGAGGGCTCCCTGTAGCCTTACAGTCACAGCGCTGATAAATTGACCAGCCTCCACCCCCCCCCCCCCCCCCCCCCCCCCCAACTGCAGGAAGGATGTGTGTGCATGAGAATCAGCATGGACTCCCGCTAGACCGAAACTGACAATATTAAGTGGCGGTGCCACACTTTTCATGAACACAGAGAGGCCAAGAGGACCGAGGGGCAGGAAGGCCTCTATTATGTCACCGAGTAGTCGACATAAAAGGGGAGCCAGTCAGGCTGCCTGAGCTCCTCGACACACTCACCTTTCCCCCAAATTAAAGGTTGCCGAGTACAAACAGCATGAGACGGACGGACAAACACAGTTCCACCGTGTGCCGCAGACATCAACACACATCACACATCAAAGGAAAATCAAGATTTTACAGACGTTTCAGAGAACCACAGCAGCTTTCTTCAGAGGTAGACTGCAGGGGTCGCATATCTTTCAGAGGAGCAGGGGACGAAAGAGGGAGGCTGAGGTGGAGTAATGGCAAATAAGGGCTGAAGATTGTAGGGAGAGAAGAGGAAGACTGGGGTGAGGAGTAAGTGAGAAGATGCAAATGAAAAGGCTGCCGGGAAAAAAGGGGAAAGAGAGGAGAGGGAGAGAGAAAGTGAGAGATTACTACAGGGACTGTTGGAAGAGAATCTGAAGAGCAGAACAAAGCTGACAATGAAAAAATGTGTGGTGGGGAGAGAGCGGTAGAAAGGACAGGAGGAAATGGCAATGCATGAGACAGGACGAGCGCGCGTCACGCAGACTTTTTTTGCTGCTGAAATGGGCCGCGTTCTTTCTCATAAGTCCTTTAAAAAAAAAAAAAAGCGGCGCTGGAGGCTGCAGACATCACAGCACAATATGTCCCGAGAAAAGAAAAAATGGAGAGGCGGCAAGAAAGAGGGAGACTTCTAATAAAAGGATGGAGATGATCCCCAAAGAGGCGGCCCATGGCATCTGTTTGTCACAAGCCAGAGCCACAGGGAGGAGGAAGAGGAGGAAGAGGAGGAGGACTGTAGGCAGCAGACTGAGAGGTAGCTCCTTCTCTCACCCTCGCGTTCCCTGGCCGTCCTCCACCAGCAGCTGGAGGCTAAACTTAAGCTCCGCCAAACAGCCACCGGGGAGCGAGGAGAGGCCTTGGAAAGGGGTCATCTCTCCAATCACCAACCAAAACAAAAATTCAGGGACGCACATCTGCATCATTAGCAGAGGAGCCAAGAGCCCCCCCCCCCCCCCATCTCCCCACCACAGATCCCTCAGAAACGTGGCCACCACAGCGCCTGTGTGCACACGAGCATCCTTTCGCACAATCGCCACAGAGCCATATCAGCCCGCTCCTCATGAATATTCATCTGCCTCATTAACACTCAAGTGGGGAAACACAGCATATTGCATGAGACTCCCGTTCCTTGGACAGAGGACGAGAAATGAGGGAGAGGGAAAGAAGAAGAGACGGGACACATGGTGACTGTAGAGGAAGCAAAAGGGGAAGAGAGACCGAGAGAGAGAGACAAAAGCCTCCTGTTCATTGCCAGCAAACTTTTCTTTTTTTTTATCTCAAGAGTGGAGGAAGGAGGGGGGGGGGGGGGTCCTATATTGTTCGGGGAGCTGATAGCCTCCTGCCGCTTTTCCTTTACGAAGCCAGACTAGGGCAGTGTGAAAGCAGCGTCAGCAGCAGGGACAGCACAGCGGGAGCGCTGGGATGGGAATTACAGACCATTTTACCCGGCAAATCCTGCAGCAACAAAAAGCTTTAAAACAGCTGCAATGTCTCCGCTAATGTCTGGGCCGCTCACAATAACTGCTACACTGTGGGGGATAAGTGTGAATACACCTCGACGCGAGCTGCAGCCAGAAAAGACATTCATGCAACCCCCCCCCCCCCCCCCCCCCAGTCCTTGTTCTGGAACACAACACACAGCAACATACAGACGTACCAAAGCCAGGCTGTCTTGTACGCAGACACTGATTCCGTCAGTCCACTTGCCAACAGACACGCAGCTACACTACCACACATAGACGGAGGATTATTTTCTCTTTACGTTGTAATGCCAGCGAATCTTTTTAACAGGAACCGCCAGCAGGGGAAATCTCCCGTCCTGCAGCTGTGTCCTCAGAGGGACACACTGGAAGCTGGAGAGACAGAAAGACTCCATTTCCTCCACTTCTTTCTCGGTGACTTTGGTGACTGAAACCAACGGCCAGGAGGAGGAGGAGGAGACGAGACAATGCCAAAAAACTTTGCCCCACCAGAGTGCATTCTGGTCCTTTAAAAAGGGCACTGAATCCTGAGAAAACCTGAGGTACAATAAGTGGACCGGGTCTCTGGAAATCAATACTGCTGCCTACATCAGGGGGCCTCCACCCAAAGCTATTTCATATTCCACCTTCTACATGCAGTTTCTGACAACAAAAAAAAAGCTCCTTCAATTTCAGAACAGTATGAACTATTGATTTCACAGCCTCAATTCTTAACTCTCCCCTTCTCTCTCTTTTCCAGTCCCATTGACGTGCAGCTCTTTTCCCAAGGGGGTGTTTTCTGTTGGGGGGGGGGGTTCTTACCTGTGAACTCCATCATTTTAGAGCATTCAAATCCCTTACAAGTGGCTTCACTTCAATTGGTTTGGGACAAGGTCCTTCTACAAGAGAGGTTCCATGAATCACGAGGGCAACTAATGTCGTTTTGTGTAGTTCTTCAAATATCCGTCAAATATAACAACGATGAAGACCACACTTACAACTCTGCTCAGGCGTGTTTCTAATGTTCCACTGTTGTTTAAATTGTCTGCGCTCTCTTATAATTTGGTTTCAGTTATTACTCTGAAAGCAGACAGTACAGAAGAGCTGCATTTGTTTGAACGAAAAGGTGCTACATATATATATCGTTTTAAGGTTTTTAATTATCTAGAGATGCGTCTAACAATTACTTTCATTTGTAAAAACCTGCCAATGCTCTTGATTAATCGATTAACCAGCAAAGACATTTCAGGAAAAAGTGAAAATTGCCCCTCACAAGTCAAAAATTGAAATACATTCAATTTATTTTCCTCAAAGATTAAGAAAACCAGCAAATATTGACGCGTGAAAAGCTGGAACCAGTGAATGTTTGGCATGGTTGCTTTGAAATGACCGAAGCAATCAACCAGTCAACTGATCGTTTCAGCTCCGTTATAATCAGCATTATATTGAATATTACATTACTAACCAGGAGGACACGTTGTCTGCTAAATTCAAAGAAAATGTCACACAATCACAGTTTAATGTGACGAATGAAATTTGTAAATATAAAATCTGCATGCAACAACTATGTACGAGCATTTGAGACGTGACTTTTGGGTAGAATATATTATTCTGGCTGCCTTTGTACCTAAAAATTAATCTTTCTCAAATGTCAAATCAGACAACATTTCAGCCATGACGAAGCTTGATCTGGCAATCAAACCGTTACGGTGAGTCGCCATTTTCCAGGCTTAAATGCCAGTTAATATCAGCAGAATTGGAGCTGACTTTTGGGCAGTGACACTCTTAACCAACTCTGTTGTCATTAATTCATATTCAGATGGCTTTCATGGGTCACAACTTGTGCCCAGCAGCCCGGCTGAGACCGGGGACCTGACCGGTTCAGAGTCGCAGGTCCAAACCGAGCACGCATATGCATGCATGATTTAAATACATCTAAATGGCAGATGGCGAGAGAGAGCCGGCTCGTGTCTGGCTCCGAGACAGAAGCAGTGATGTCGGAGAAGCAGAAGATGAGGCGGCGCATTAGAGTGAAGGATGGCTTGGCAACATTACTTTCCCTCTTAAAAACAGTCACTTCATCTGTGTCATTCCTGCTCCAAACTTGTTCTTGGAAAATAGGATCGCTGGAAAAACCATTCGACGCCGACGCGGTCCGCATCAGTCACACACTGACACACACACACATACACACGCACAGAAAAATACATTTCATCCTCCATATCCGAAACAGCCAATAGCACTGGCAGGCATTTGCGACCCCAATCCATATTTCAATTTCCCTCCTCTCATGCAAACAAATTCAATACTTGTTGCCTTCCCTCACAAGCGATCGGCAATGTGAGAGATGAGCTTCTTCTCCTGCTGCATCTGTAAAAAGGCCCAATCAGAGACTCTTTTGAGCGGGCCTCTGCCTATACCAACTATGCCTTAGTAGTCGTGCACACAGGGCCATTCTTGGAAGTAGCACTAAAGCACGGAGAGATCTGTAATACAATGCAGATCCCTTTTCTCCATATTTGTCTGTAGTCAGAACGTGTTCAGCCCACATTAGCTACATTTAAAACTCATATTTTACATCACACACTGCCAGCGCTTATGTCAAGAGCTTAACGACCCATGTTTTTAAACCAATTAAATAAGCATTAAGCTAACAGCGGGATGTCAAGTCGAACAAGCTTTTAAAATATGATATACTCTAATTCGATATTTGACCCTTAAAGTGGAAATCAGGTTAAAACAAATATCATATTCCTACATTCATCAGTTCCCTTTTGTGAACTTGTAAAAGGTCCCTCACAAAACCACACAGAGAAGAGCCAAGAGCTGGAGTCTGCGATGCCATCGGCCAACACTTGTTTTGGAAGTTATCCACCGACGCAGCTCAGGAGCCAGACCGGCCGTAATGACGAGCCCAGTTTTAGGGGAATTTCCGTATAGTCTCTTAATCAGGCTCATTAGCGGGGCAAAAACTCGATTCAGTCAAAGGTTCGACAATGGATTCCTGACGAGGGAATGATTTCCAGTGACTTCCCCCTCGCTCGCTGCTGTTTGATGTACTAACTGTGGCGTTCTAGAAAAAGACTCGCACATCTTGGCATCTCCTGCAGCACAATCAACAAAGCAATTCACCAAAAAGCACAAAGCCAAAGAAAAGAATATGAGCGTAAACAAATACTGTACATGGCTAGCTGGCTGCGGCTGAGGAATGGTGCAGTGCGGACACATTTTGTTCGTCAACACCTGATCTTCCAATACTCTAAAAGTAATCCTCGCTATGGAGGACAATAGATTATTGATCTTTACTTTCACCGTCAACACATTCTGCGTCAGACGCTGGAAATACACGAGCACACACTTATTCGATGTTGTTGAAACGGGAAAAAGATGAGCAACGGTTGCTCCAACTCAGACGCCCGGCAACACTTTCCTCTCACAACTCTCTGGCCGTGTAAAGGGAGAAGCAGGCAGTTAATAGCGACAAATTTAGGGGCTTAAACGGCGACAGCTTTACGACGCCTGAGCGGCCTCTATGACTCCGTTCCTGTCCGATTCTATTAGCTTGGCCTCCGCCGTGTGTTTTCGATTGGCTGTTGGCCTATTCCCAGCAGTTACAGAAGCACCTCCCGTAAATAAACCAAATGGCTGCATCTTGTAGTGTATGAAGGAGAGAGAGGTGGGGGGGAGGCTGAGCAGCTGGGCGCTTGTGTGTGTAAACAACATCTGACAGAGCGGTTGAATAGTTTAATATCCGGCACCGAGCTGAACGGACACAGCCGACTAGAGGGAGAGTTTCGGAACACATCAGTCTTAGGAGTTTAAATTTGACTCGTGCTTAAAAAGAAAATATGGAAGCGGTCAGGCAAGGAAAGCACAAGTGGTCTCATTCTGCTCCACACACACACACACACACACACACACACACACACACACACACACACACACACACTCTTATAAACAAAAGAGAAAGTGTGTCTATCTGCCAGCTGCCAGGTGGAGGTCTAAGGAAAGACCACCTGTCCAATCACTGTTTTTGATGCATAAAGCTCAGCAATATGAAACGAAGCATCTGGCCCGTCCTTCTCTAACTGATCGTGTTAAGAGCTTGCGGATCTGTGTTCCTCTTATATAGAATTTATTTCAACCTAATAGGTTTTGCCCTAGTTTTCCCCTTGTTTATTAAGTCAACCAATCAGGGGCTCGCGAATGCCGTTTTGCCAACAACTCTCAACTGCCAGATGTCCACTGGACATTTTATATTCAAGAGTTTAATGCACACGTTGTCGTCGACCAGAAATTGAGAATTGTTTTTAAACTATTTTAAAGTCACTTCATGGACCAAACACCCTAAGAGTGAAAGGAAAATGGAAGAATAAATTCTTGTAACAATTATTGAAATGCGATGCTTGAAATGCTGCGGCAGAATTCGTTTTTCTTTTTTTGTTATGGCTTTGAGGTGGCCTTTGAAAGATATCTCCTTGTGCAGATAAAAATGCTGAGTTGCAGCTCAGACTGAAGAAAGGCAGCTCACACGACGAAATGACTACGAGCTCCGTGTTACTTTGAATTCTACAAAAGAAAAGACAGAAATACATAGTAGCCTATGCGGCATTACTTATTTTGGTCATCAATAGCCTCACTATGATGAACTATTGGGGACTATTAGTTGCATGCAATATATGAATAACACATCTTTAAATACATTCTAATGTTTTGTTGAATGGGCCTTTGTCACAGCAGACTCAACATAAGGCATCACACCAACAGGAAAAGCAGAAGTGTCATTAATAACCGTAATGATGGCTTTGCTGTATCAGTGATCATTACCTATTTTGTACAGTATTACAATATATGAACCCTGTGGTCAATATGTCTTGATTACTTGTGCCAGAAGGTGACATCAGCTCTTTCTCTGCGCTGCGTTCAGGGTCATCTCGTTGGCTCGTATGCAGTTGTGTGATGACAGAAAAACCTGTTGCACGAGGAACTCGAATGTTGAAAAAAAGCTCAGAGCACAGAGAAGGAAAGACGGCATTGTATTTCGCAGACGGAGCTGCAGCTAAAACTTTGACACCATTAATGAGCGTGTCACGAATCCCTCTTCACCAGCAGCTATGTCAAAAATCGGTGTCAAAGTGTGAGAGGAAGCCGTAAAATGAGAAGAGTTCTCTTTCAGATTCAAATCCTTTCAACCACAGACTGTTATGAATCAAACAAGACCCCCATTCAGAGAGTCTCTGAACTTACACACTGCTCCCTGCACATGCAACTCCAGCACAGCTCAGCAGAAAACCCAGTGGGACAAACTAACTGCTGTTTTTTACAACACTTATTCTGCCTAATACTACATTAAAAGCAGGCAGGCACTCAACTATCACCAACTATCCTCCTTCTTTTCTAATCATCCAATTACTTTTTACCTGACATTTCAAATGACTTGTTTCAAGTAACATTGTTATATTTTGTGTTTTATTACTAATTTACAGTTGACTCATTTATGAGTTTATCTTTCCTTGTCTTGTTACTTGACTCTATTGTGAAAATAAGTTTTGTGAATTGATTTATTCTCTTATTTGGACATCTGCTTAGAATACTGTTAACCTGCAGGCAGCCACCGCGCTGATACACACCAAGTTTCACACCAACTTCACCACTATCCAGTGTTTCTAATATCAATGACATTCATTCATTCCTAAACGGGTTGACAACTCAGTATTAATTGCCACAGCAATCCAGTAGTAAGCAGTGGTGGAAAGTAATTAAGTACCAATTATGAGGTACTTACTCGAGTATTTACATTTTATGATGACGATGCTGCTGCTGCTTGATTTAAATAGTAATGCTTGCTTACACATTAGTGCACCACTAATTGAAATCCGATAATATGATATACATTATTCTATTTTTGAACTTTTAGTCAAGTAAGAATGCAGGACTTTTACTTGCAAAGGAGTATTTATACAGTGTGATATTGCTACTCTTACTGAAGTAAAAGATCTGAGTACTTCTCCTACCACTGGTACGTTTTATATACTCAGCACACTCAAGGTGATTCATTTAGGATTTGTGTAACTGTGTGTTATTTCTATGGATCTTGATGACACAAAAATGTGAGCACCAAAAGCAAAAGTAAAAATTATTAGATTACTAGATTATAATGATTGGTACATTAATGTGTACATCAATTTACTGGTAAAGGTGGGGCTTTTTTTGTTTTACGACATACATCTGGGTAGCTTGTGAATTTCAGTACAGGATAAATAAATACTAATAGTCATTCAGAATAATTGATCATTATTTATTTGTTGATTATATTTTGTTTCAATAACCTGAATTTGCAAAGTAACTAAAGGTATCAAATACATGTAGCTGAGTAAAAAATACAATATTGCCATCTGACTTTAGGTGTTAAGTATTAAGGTAAAATAAATATACTCAATACACTGAGTAAAGTAGACCTTTATTAAGAACCTTAAACTAGTACTTCACAAAGCCCAATACACGAGTAAATGTATTCAGTTAGACACCACCACTGAATATAACGTTACATCACTCATCATCTTTGGGGAGACCGTGGTCACTCACTATTTGGCAGGATGCTGACACAGACGGAGGATACAGCATCACACGTCCTCTTATGGTCGGCGCATTATTTAGCATGAGCTAGTTTAAATTTGAACACAATTTTTTTTTTCTGTGACACAAACATACAACCAACAGACCGTGACACCGTATGACACCGAAAATGACAAAAAAAAAATTCCCAACCAGGATCTTGACAACACAAAGAGCAAACCGTAGCCATTACTAACCTGATAATTAATGATGTTACGAGATGTGCCGACGCTTCGAAGCGTGTGTCGAGTAATTGAGGGGGCGTTTCCTCGAAGCGCGTATCGAGGCTTGCTTCATTTAGGGGAGGAGCCAGAAATGATGACGTCCGAAGCCTCGCTGCCCGGCTGTACCACGTGACTGCTTCGGGAAGTGGTACAGATTTTGCCTCTGGAGTACTGGGAGAGGCAAAAATTCCTGTATGAAAATGTATATAGACTTGCTCTTGCGTTTTTGTGCACGCCAGCATCTTCTGTACCCTGTGAAAGGGTGTTTTCAAAGGCCGGAGCGGTTGTGTCAAAAAAAAGGAATCGTTTAAAACCAAAAACTGTTGAGAAACTGTTATTTCTGAATAAAAATGAATAAAATGTCCCCTGTCCTGTACATCACTGTCCAAGTTACACAAGCATATTCAGTCCCCTCTTCCTAGTTCCACAAGCACTTTCACTGTCCTCTGCCTGCTTAAGCCCATGCCATTTTCCTAAAGTGACATAACATTATTACACAACCTGCCATATCATATGATACTACCATTTTGGGAAAATTTACACACACAGAATACATTCAAAAAATATTTTATTATGCACATATGTGATAATTTATGTACAGAAATGATTTGGTCATACATTTTTCTAATTCATAGTCATTCCCAACAGCCATAACAGACACAAAAATGCAATGCATCACATTATGTGGTTGAGATACAGCTGCCTGTGATTATACACTTGGCCAGTAGGTGGTTTCGTGTGCACATGAAGCTTCGAGAAATGAACCCTTTCTCGAACCAATTGGCTGAAGTGGTTCGATGCCTCATGAGGCTTCATCTCACCATCACCACTGATAATATTAGCCAGCTAGTGGCTAATTGTTAAGCTCTGTAAAAGTGCTCCCAGGTTTAAAGCAAGCCCAAACTCACGTTTAACGGGGGGATAGCATAAGATACGAGCGTTACGTGCAGGAGGAGACAACTGTGTAGCTTAAAGACTCACCTTTGTTTTGCTGTTCCAAGAAAGGAATAAAGGACTTTTGACAGGAGTTGTCACTGCACTTCCGGGTTAGGCTGTGACGTGTCAGACGCCCACCAAGCGGCTGGCCATGCTGGAATTGTTTTGGTTTATGTCTCTGGGTGTTGCACTGGAAAATAAATGCATTCCTTACTTTAGCTGCCTATATTTAACCCGTTTTGTTGGTAATGCTCGAACTGTGATTCATTTTGTTTCATTTCAAGATTACTTCAAGCAAAACCTTAAACGTCTACAGCAGCATAAAGCAGTCCTGCACATTAATGCAGCAGAAATAATACTACAGCCTAGTAGTACAACACTGACAGTGTAAATAAAAATATACATTCATTCAATGTTAAACACAGCTTATACGCGGATATGTGAGTTCTAGTACAAGAAGGTCAAAAACGCCAGGTGGGGCACTCTCGCACTCGCCTGAACAAAGTGGAAATTACTAGAACTCTGAAGGATAGCTTTTGCCCCAGTTAAATGTCACATAGTCTTACAGAGAACCAGTCTCAACTGCCTGCTCCATCTTAGAGATAGAAAGAGGCGCCCTTCCATATCTAGCGCCTAGCTTATCTAGTTGGCCGAACATAACAATATGCTGCTGAATCAACATCTCACACTGATGTTCCAGAGAAGGCGGATCCCGGACGTGAGCCAGTGTGGGCGGAGATGCTCAGTGCTCCATCGGGCCATTTGAATGCTAGAAACAAATCCGCCTCCTACTATTGCTTTGACCAATAGGCTCCAAAAGGAGGACCTAATATATGAACGCATGCGCACTCTGTCTAAGCGCCTT
Organism: Melanostigma gelatinosum; assembly: GCF_949748355.1. Lineage (NCBI taxonomy): Eukaryota > Metazoa > Chordata > Actinopteri > Perciformes > Zoarcidae > Melanostigma > Melanostigma gelatinosum. The sequence goes on from NC_136646.1 coordinate 14,121,181, forward strand.
TTAGCTTTTCATTCACTCCTACAGAGTGAACTTTTTAGGTCCGTGCACGTTTAACTGCTGGACATAATACTTCTGTCACAAATAAACCTTATTGCTTGAATTGAGCTAAACGCCTCGACCTAAGTCTGTTCACCTGAGTTTTCTCCTCAACATGAGATTTATTCTCAACATGGTAGCAGAGGATGGTTCTTAACGATCAGTAGGAGAGACATCTCGTGACGGACTTTTTCTTCTGTCCACAGACAAAACAACAGGTGTTTTCCCGAGAGGCTGGGGATTCCGGAGGCCTGCCGGAACGATTCTTATCACCTCGGGGAACTGATCAAACAGCGCTGAATCAAAAGGTGAGCAGAGCCTATTTAAATGAAATCTGCAGAATTGTATGTAGGAAAAACCAAATTGAATTGATCAGAAGTACCGGGTGTGAGTATGAATTGCTTTGACTAAATTTTTAAAGATAAATTGACGAAGCATTGTGACAGGATTGTTATGACAGCAGTGGGGGTTTTTTTAGCATAGAATGTACATGTGTGTGAGTGGATCTAACAGAAATTAAGGATTGTAAGTTCTATAAACTGGCATCGTGTTCACCGTGTAAGTTTTGATAACTGTTCGGAGGTTACACAGCCGTGGCGAAAGCTTCGGTTCGCTGACCAATGACGGTCTGAAAGACTGAATTCCGGGCCACACTGTTGATTTATGCGAAGTTGCAAGCTGAGATTTGGATCAAGTATATAGAAATGTTGTTGGAATACGCTGATGTGACTGTAGTGTGTCTGGAGACTGCAAAACGCCATTTCCTAAAGGGACCAGGTTCATGCAATGTTGTACACTGTAAAACGAAGATCCATCCAGAGAATTTTAATTGAGAAAAATAAATTGATGAGGTCAAATTGAGGTAATTGATGAGGTTTGTGTACCAGTATTGCAGAAGTGGCAGTGTATGGGTTTGCATGCAGCATAGATGATCTCAGGGAGACATCGATTCAATTGTAGCACAAGATATCGCCACTTTCTTAGGAACCGTGCTCGCACAAGGCGTACACTGTAAACAAAAAGGTCAATAGACCTTTCCTGACGAGGTCTGTGTGCGATTATTTGTGGAATCACGGCTGTGTGTGGTCGATTGAGTGCTGGGTAATGTCTCAGGGAGACACAGGTCGGAATTCAGAGAATGCACAAGAATTCGCCATTTCCTTAGGGACCGGGTTCGCACAAGGCGTACACTGTAAACAATAAGGTCAATAGACCTTTCCTGACGAGGTCTGTGTGCGATTATTTGTGGAATCACGGCAGTGTATGGTCGATTGAGTGTTGAGTAATGCCTATTAGGTATCCATCTCCTTCGGGACCGTGCTCGTGAAAACGCTATAAGAGCAGATCTATATGTGATTTGTGCGTATTTCAGTGACGGCAGTGTATGGTGTCAATCTGGTATGGATGTGAGTGACTGTGTGAAGCGTACAGGTGTTAGAGAGTACATGTGTAGTTGTAAAGTTGTAGTGTTTTTCACCAGGTTGGTGTGCTTCTCAGAGATTGACGGTCAGTGGAGCAGAGCACACGCATAAGACACAAACTTTGCACTCAAACACAGAACCACAAAACACTAGAATAGAAGAGGAAAGCTGAGGGTTAATATACGTGTTAGTTTTACTGGTAGAGTTACAAAGATTACAGATTTATTGGAAATTGTGTTCCATAGGAACCGTGAACAGAGTTAGGAGCGAAGACACAGCAGGCAAAGGCACAGAGGCAAGGGAGTGAACATCTTAGATAAGAAAGACAGCTGCAGCCAAAGCAGGGAGAGATAACAACGTACAGAGGGCACAAGAACATTTCACAGGAGCTTTGGCTCCCTCTGTTGGACATTCGGGAGTACAGCACCTAAAACATTTTGAATTGAAAAAAGGATTGGAATTGGGAAAAAAAAAAACATTTTGAAAAGAAAAAGAGGATTGGAACTGGAAAAGAGGATTGGAATTGAAAAAGATTGATTGAAGAAAAAAAAAAAAAAACTTGAACTGAAAAAGAAAAGAACAACACAAGAAGACATGGCTGGAGCTGTGGCTCCATCTGGTGGCTACTCAGGAGCACTGCGTGCAAAACTGAAAGAAGCTGTAACAGACACAAGAGGCAAGACTGCATGGAAGAGAGACAAGATTCATTGGGATAACTGCATGAAACGATGGACAAAGGAGGGCTGGTGGTGGGCGGCCAGTCCACTGCCTCCATCAGCCAACAACCTCCGATTCTTTGCCAAAGATTCGACAAAACGAGTGGCCTACGCACAGACAGCAGAGAATAATCAAACCAAACGACGTGTGTTCATTAACCCCCTGAAGCAAGCCCGCAAAGACAGAGAAGAGGAACATCGAGTGGCGATGATAGCATTAGAATTGGCCATGACAGATCGGATACAGGTGGACATGCTGACCGAAAAAGAACAAACCAGGCCCCATCAGTTACTCGACATCACCCCCTTCGACATCACCCCTACCACACAAGCCCCGGTAGGTCTGGAAAAGACTGCACAGGAACCGGGCCAGGCATCTCTGGCCTCGGCCCCTCCCCCGCCCTCAACTGGCCTCTATCCAGCACCCCCTCCAGTTGCTCCCCCATACTCCTCCAACAATCCGTTTATACAAGCACCAGTGAGAACAGTGAAAGGAGGAATGTTGTCAGGAGCATTCAAGATGGCACTAGATGATGGGTGCACCATCGAGACAAGCTCCACCCCAACAGAGCGAGCAATGAAAGACATGATGAAGAGGATGGAGATGTTGGAAAGAGTTGTGACAGGAGTCACCAGTGGGGAACACAAAGAGGATCTTCAAGGAGCAGCGAGAGGCCAGTGGTACAACGAGGAGGAAGGAGACGACAAGGGGCAGCGAGATTTCAATCAGGAGTACATTCAGCGACTTCGCGACAAACTCGCTGACACATCACCTTGCCCCATGCACTCAGAAGATACCTATGTGACAAACAACCTGTACCATAATCCTGGAGCTGAAAGACAGCCATCACGAAGAGACTCAAGCGGACCAACTACATTGGAGCAGCTCTCTGTCGTGCGAACAGAGGCAGAAGAACTAGTACAGACTCTAACCTCAATTATGGGCGGCGGCAGAGAGTCCAGCAACCAAGGAGCACCGGTGGAGCAGTCAACATATGAGGTGAAGGGCATTCTACACGGAAAAGTCACCCCCCTTCGGGCAGGGACTATCGCTCCTCCCCCCCACCATTACCTTCGGTCCCATGGCCCGCCCCCCGAAACAAAAACAGAGGAGACTGTCAGTGAATATCCCCTGAGAGCAGCCCCCACCCTCGCGCAGCCACAGCGTGTTCAATTTGTGCCTTTTGGGTTTGCAGACCTGACCAGCATAGTACAACAGCTTCCATCCCTCCATGCAGGAGCCGATCCGTGGATTCAGCTCACGGAAGCTTTGACAGCTGGCCGTCAGCTGGCGGTAGGCGACCTGAGAGCACTTCTCTTCCGCTGTCTGGACCCAACCCAGTGTACTACCCTACTATACATGGCAGGCGCCGGTGTGGCACCAGATGCCGACCCCTTTGATCGATATCGTACAGCGTTGTGGCAGGAGCTCAGAACTAAGTTCCCCACTCCAGTGAACCAAGGCGCAGTGGCAGCATTCATCTGGACCCCGGCAGAGCCCCCACCCCTGTATCTGGCCAGAGCAGAACAGGTGTGGCGCGAGGCCTTCAGAGAACCACATGATGCAAGCATTACCACAGTGGCACTATGGCGCACAATGGTAAAACGAGGCCTACCTGATGGACCTCGCCAGAGCATGGACGCAGTGGTTGGCCTAGAGGAAATTACACAAGACATGTGGAACGCCCAGCTCCGACATTACCTCTCCAAGCACATTCAAACTGAGGCTGGAAGTGAAACAGAAATTAAGACCTTGCAGAAGGCCCTACTCAAGAAACAACTCAAAGAACACGACGCGGCTGAGGCCGCCGCGAAATCTAGAGTTTAACAGGCTACTCACGAGCCCATATCCCAGCCTACACCAACAACACCACCATTCTCAGCTCCCACTTGAAGCAAGCACTTGCACGTCCACTGCACTCATGTCCCCAGACTACTCCCTACCGTTCCACCTTGATGTTTCCGAAAGAGACAGCCTACTCAATGCTGTACTCTTCCAGAAAAAGGGGGGTGAGAGACAGGTACTGATGTATCACACATCAAAACTTGACACTGTGGAAAATCTCATATTGTCATGGGCCATCCACTGGAAGCCAACATCCGCCCTGAGCTCACAATCGAGCACATCAAAGAACATCAAAAGAAAGCAGGACCTTAGGAATGGTCCGAATGGACACGAAAAGGAGCCTCAAAAGACAAAGAAGGTCTGTGGAGAGCCCACGACGGCAGAGTGGTTGCCTCAGCAGAACTGTGTGCAGCACTCCTACCAGGGGCCCACGGACCTACACACGAGGGAAAGAGATGGACATTGGACAATTTAAAACAACTATGGTGGCATCCGCACATGGAAGCGATATCTTTCCTCTTCTGCGATGAATGTCAAATTTGTGGAAATCACAACCCAAGAAAACCATTCAAGACACCGATGGGATCCTATCCCGTGCCCTCTGCCTGTTTCCAAGACATCAGCATAGATTATACAGATATGGGACTAGAGAACAGAGTGCAGGGAAAGAGGTACATCTTGGTAATGGTAGACAGATTTTCAAGATGGGTGGAAGCAATTCCCACCAAGAGAGAAGACTCGCAGACAGTTGTAAGGTGGCTGCAGACAGAACTGATTCCCCGTTACGGAGTGCCGAGATGCATCCGCTCTGATAACGGATCACACTTTAGCAACACCATGCTCGCACAGGTAGAGCAATTTCTGGGAATCACACACTGATTCGGGTCAGTCTATCACCCGCAATCTCAGGGCCTGGTGGAACGAGCGAATCAGACCCTTAAGGCCAAAATTGCCAAAGTTTGCGCGGGCTCCAAATTAACATGGGTTGAGGCCCTGCCCCTGGCCCTTATGGCCATGAGGTCCGGAAAAGGGGGAGAAACACATCTCTCCCCACACGAGATCATGACTGGCCGGCCGATGCCAGGTCCACCCAGAGATGGAGGTCATATGCCACCTCTGGATGTACAGCAGATTGAAATGTCTGACTATATGAGTGCCCTAACTTCTCTTGCTGAAGCTCTCTCCAAGCAGATCGAGAGGACTCGAGCAGTACCTGAAGCAGCGGCAGCTGGAAAGCAGATACAAGTAGGTGATTGGGTCAGGGTCAAGGTTCACAAGCGCAAGTGGACTGACCCCAGGTGGACTGGGCCGTACGAGGTGAAGGAGGTTACTTCACACTCGGTCCAGGTCAAGGGCAAATCAGGCGCCCCTTGGCACCACCTGACACATTGTGTCCCAGCACCGGTACCAACCAGAACACTAGGAGAAATTCGCACTAATTTGGAAAATGCATCAGGAACTTAGATTATGCAATCTTATGCAAACCCCGCCGACCGAGGTCGGCAGCGCTTCACCTGGGAAGGGGTGGGATGTGGGAAGAAAACTATAATGGGGGTGGGAATGGGCATACTAGTTGCCTTACTGATCTGGGGATTAGAAACCAAGTATCAGACACACCAGCACCCATCTCATTCAACTGCCCCTCCTCCCTCACCACACCCGAACTAGACATAGCACCCCACCAGTTTCCGATCCAGACGATTCAGATGATAGGGACCTAAACATAGAGTTACAGCCATTGAATGAGTAGTTCCAAAACATAGAAGTTCACACCTAGCAGGTGTGAAAAGGGGGATTTGTAAATAAAAATATACATTCATTCAATGTTAAACACAGCTTATACGCGGATATGTGAGTTCTAGTACAAGAAGGTCAAAAACGCCAGGTGGGGCACTCTCGCACTCGCCTGAACAAAGTGGAAATTACTAGAACTCTGAAGGATAGCTTTTGCCCCAGTTAAATGTCACATAGTCTTACAGAGAACCAGTCTCAACTGCCTGCTCCATCTTAGAGATAGAAAGAGGCGCCCTTCCATATCTAGCGCCTAGCTTATCTAGTTGGCCGAACATAACAATATGCTGCTGAATCAACATCTCACACTGATGTTCCAGAGAAGGCGGATCCCGGACGTGAGCCAGTGTGGGCGGAGATGCTCAGTGCTCCATCGGGCCATTTGAATGCTAGAAACAAATCCGCCTCCTACTATTGCTTTGACCAATAGGCTCCAAAAGGAGGACCTAATATATGAACGCATGCGCACTCTGTCTAAGCGCCTTTTAGCTTTTCATTCACTCCTACAGAGTGAACTTTTTAGGTCCGTGCACGTTTAACTGCTGGACATAATACTTCTGTCACAAATAAACCTTATTGCTTGAATTGAGCTAAACGCCTCGACCTAAGTCTGTTCACCTGAGTTTTCTCCTCAACATGAGATTTATTCTCAACAACAGGGACTTTTTAATGAGTACTTTGATTTTTCATACTTTAAGTAGGCTACATTTAGCTGATAATGCTTACATACTACTTAAATAAGCTTTTGAATGTATAGGGCTTTTACATGTAGTGGAGTATTTTCAGAGTGGTAGGCCTAGTATAGATAGATATAAACTTTATTCATCCCCAGGGGCAAATTAGTTTGTAGTAAGGACTTGAATACGTCTTCCAATACTTTTAGTGGTGCATAGATTAATTTAGTTTGATTTCAATATTACTCCAGTTAATATAACTGTATTGATCCCGTGAGGAAGTAAATTTAGCATTACAGTAAGAAATAGACCAAAGAACAGCATTGGAAAAAGTATTTAGATCAATTAGGTAGTAAGATGACAAATGCAATTTAAACTGTTGAACGTAAAACGACTCATTGTGCAGCAGAATGGCCCTTGTTGTATTGTTTAATTATTCATGCATCATTGTGTAAGACATATTTTATTGTTGGAGGTGAAGCTAAATTGATATTGTTGTTTAGTGTACAGAGTAAGTATACTAGTTCATTTTCACACCTCCACAAAAGCAAATAAGAAAGTGGATATAGAAGAGTAGAAAAAATACATACTGGAAAAAAGAAGCGTTGTCTAGTAAATTACACTACACTTGCTAAAGTGTGCATAAATGTAATGTAAGATCAAAATAAAAAATACTGACTGAATGCTTAGGGAATGCTTCAATTAGTCAGCAGACGAATGAAAACATTAAGTATTTGGCTGAAATTGTCACAAATGCAACGGAGAATGACAAAAAGGGAAATACGCAAATGCAAGGCAGCAGGATGATATCAGTGGTTTATTCACATTGAAAGGCTTAAAGGCAGGCAGGCACAGGTGGCTCAACCGCAAACCCAAACCGTGACGAAGCAACGTACAGCAACTATGATGATCTGACAAGGAAAATAATGGAAAGAGACCATTTTATGAAGTGAGCGACTGATGAGGGAATAAGATGCAGGTGAGGAGGTGATCGGGGAAAGGTCAGGCAACTACAGAGCAGATGACGGAAGTGGGAACCGGTGTGTAGATGGGTGAGGCAGTCAGGTGATGGGGAACTGAGGGGAAGTCTGAGGACATCTGGTGGATGGATGGAAAATGGCAAAAAAGAAGGGACCTGGGGAATAGGGAATGGAGAGGAGGGAAAGAGAGCGACGGACTACAATGCAAATCGAGGGCCAAAGCACAAAACCTCCTATCTGCAGAATTTTCTGATTGCCGGATTTCATTTTGGATGATGAGAACAAGGAAGGCTGTTCATATTCAGTCTGTTTTAAAATAATCCCGCCCTTTATTGAAACTTAATTTAGAGCATCATGTTGGAGAACCTCTTCCAACTTGCACCAAATGATGGAAAGATTGCAAAGATCCTATCTGCAAAATGATCCAGGCATTTTTCAGATCGGAGGTTTTGCTCTTCGGCCATCGAAATGTTTCTCATATGTTTAAAGCAAATTAAGACCATCTATGTAGCTACGCAATTCCATGATTAGGCCTAATTTTCGCTTGTGAAACTCAAATTACCATGATGTTGAAACTATGTGCACATTAATGTATATAAAATGCTACACCTCTTATTATGCGGAAGGCAAAATGTAGCCACAAGTCTATATATATATATATATATATATATATATATATATATATATATATACATACATCAGCAAGTTATGTGAGGATATAGGAGGTAATGCAACAAGTGTACTGAGAATAATGCAAAATATAAAATACAGTGCAGTGTCTTTGTTTTTCAGCTTTACCGGTTTGATGATATGACTTGAAAAGATGTGCTATAATAAGATTATGATCTATTTAAATTGGGCATGAAAAGAATGGAGTGCAGGCTTGTTTATGTTGCAGATGTGAGTAGGCAGTGTTGCAGATATTAAGTCACCACATGTGGGTAGCTGCCCATGTAGGGTAGCTTGGCAATTTCACAATTGTTTATAAGATATCATCATGTGATTTTCTCTTTTGAAGATTTAAACCACATCCAACCAACTTCAACAAAAGCACTCGCGATTTGCTGTGATGCTCATCCAAAAGGTTGTCTGGTGGGATATTTAGCTGAAAGCAAAGCAAATTAGAACGAGAAACAAAAAGGGGAGAAGTATCTGGCAGTTGAATAAAGGGAAGAAGATAAAAGTTGTGATGACACCTTGATTGTTTTCTTCTCCGGAATGTTTGATCTCTTGAGGAGCACGGTGCTGCACAGATGATACCGATAAGATCTGTTACAGGAGGAATTAGCGCCTCTGTTGTGCGAAACAGTTGTCCCACCGTTTTAAATTGTATACATCTGCGTTGACATTCTGTGTTTGCCCCTCTGGTATTGGGAATGATCATCTTGTTTTTCATCTTGTTGTTGTTTAATGTACAGTGCGTCCCTACATGATTCATAATGTGGACTTTTCCCAGCTGGTGGGATGTTTCAGCACATGGAATTGTATTATTGTGTGACAATCCCAGTTTGCTCCACAGGTCTGGCACCGTGTTCATTGCTCAGCTCAGCTCATTGGTCATGGCTCAGCTCTGGAGTTTGATGCAATTACAAATAAATAAGCATGTGGTCGGCAAGAAGACAGGGCCCTATGGGGACGAGCTGAGAGAAAATAGAGGAAGTTTAATTAAAGCTGCAAACCACACTCCCACGCAGGCACACACAGTAATATAGACGAACCAATAAACACAAGATGTGTGTGCTTGTGTGTGCACTTCACTTGCCTTATCGTATGTCTGCGTGTGTGTGTGTGTTACAACCATACAAAAGAGGAAATTGTGTGAGTGTGCGTGCAGTGCGTGAGTCTCTACATGCGCGCTCTTGCTATTGTGCCTGCATCTAAGCGTACATGTGTCTGCAGGCAAACCAATACAAGAGGAGGGAAATGTGAGTGTCGAGTAATGCCGTGTTGTATTCAGGCGAGGTCCTCCAGGTTTCTTCATCACACAGGTTACCTTCCCGCCGAGAGAGAGAGAGAGAGAAAGAAAGGCGTTTTGTGTGAACCCGACAATCACGCTCTCGACACGGCCAGAGTAAAATGATTGGGTGTATGCAGCTATGTTTTTTGTTACATTGTTTTCTGCAAAATGATTGAACTGCCAGTCTCCTTGTAATTACCTCAGGGGTGAAGGCAAAGGCACCGCCAGTAAAAGGCTGATGAGGGAGTATTGAATTTGCAGTTCAATTAGAGTGCTTATAAAGTGTGGATTACACAAGGACTCCAGGGCCACTGCTCTCACTCAATTACCACAGTGTACTATAGGAGGGACAGCAGGCAGGAAGGGTGGACAGTGAATGCATCACCGCAAAGCAGCAAGGTGGCCGGGGAAGACACGAAGAGAAAAATGTACGAGATGTCGAATGTTGGTGCGGTTCGAGTCAGAGCTCTAATCAGGACGGATCCATGCAGAGGCAAAGACAAACAACTGGAGCGAGATCAATCCATGTGTGACTCAGGTCTCCCTCTCCAAGTTCTGGCCGTGGATTCAACAAGGACATCTGCAAACATGCAACCATCTGAGGTTTTTAAACTTTCCCGTCGCTGCACAGAGTAGCTCTACATTGATTTGAAATGCCTCTGGATGTGCATTCATTTCCATTTTTGTGTGTTGTTTAAACAAGTACCTTTCAAGTTGAAGGGGTTATACAGAGGAATGTGTTCAAAAGGAGCAGAAAAAAAGAACGAAACAAGAACCTCGACAATGTGTCTGAGTCCCTGAGTTAATTCTCAAATGGATTATTGAGCCAATGAGTGAAAATCACCGGCCATTTAGAGTGGATTTGTCTGCGAGGCAGCGATAAACGACAGCTCGCTTCTCTACGGCTTAGTGCCTCGACATAAAGGCATTGTGAGCTGATGTGAATGTGAAAAATGAATTGCTATAGAGCCTTGTGAAGGGTTCTTGGTGCTTAGTTGTGATGTTCGTATGATGCACAGTGTGACTTAAAAGTTTTCAAAGAGAAAATGTGCAGAAGAATATCAGAAATAGGGGGAAAAAAATAGTTTTATTATCTTCCCTCTAACTCTGAAATCACTTTTACAGTATAATACGTTGCAGGCTGCACAGACGCAGTGTGACAGTGTTATGTTGTAATATAGGTTCCCTGAATTCAATTTGACAGCGTTATAAGATGTAACTTCTCAGTTACGTGAATGCAAAGCTCATGCTAATTGGATATGTGGATGAAGAAATCACGGACAACCTAATAGCTTACTGCAAATTGAGGATTGTGAGCGTGCACGTTCCTTTAATCTCCCAGACACCAGCAACGTTCTGTCTGTTTAGATCATCTCCTTGCCTTCTACCTTTCCCTCCCTCACTCTCTCTCTCTCTCTCTTTCCTCATTGCTACTGTCAACAAAGAAAGTGCAGGCTTCCCACAGGCCCTAAAGGAATCTCTCACACTGCACTCACATAATCACTTCAGACCCGGCTGTTTAGGCCGACATCTCCACTGGGACTTACCAGCCGCTCGCTGCAGGCCAAATCAGACCGCTGAGTAAAAAAAAAAAAAGAATCAACTGCAACAGTGAGACAAAGAAGTGCAAGTCAGACAGAGGAGCGTGACCAGTCTGAGAACATCAAGCACTCGTCTTTTTTGGTGGCCGAATGTCACGCTCTCCTCCTTCAGTAATGGGATGATTCGGTGCCCTCCTGTTGAAAATGATAGATTTTAAGAGGCCTCCTCTGGGAACGCAATATACACCCACGAATTGTGTATGAACAGTGTCGGCAGGTCAAGCATGAGTCGTTCACTGCCATAAAACCAGTTTAAATTCCATCATCCTTTTCAAAGACCAAATGGGATCCAGAGCTTCATCTGCTTATATCAAAGAAGCTGGGTTTAATGACATGTTTAATGACTCCTTACATTGGCAAATGGGCTTTATTTGGAATCTCCAGCACCGTCACAGAAAGAAGCCTTTTTCTCCTCCAATTAGAGGCATCCTTTGGAAGACAGACTCGCCGCTCTAAACGAGGATCTTTTCTTTTTTTTTTCAAAGATTGAGAAAGAAGAGCCGTTGACGCTCGGCCCCTTCGCTAATGTCAGGAAATACATTAAACTATAAAAGGTGGGGAAATATTTCCAACAGTGGCAGGCAGCGACTGAAGCCTCGTGGGATGTGACGGTTCATGAAAAAGAGAGTTAAATGCATCTGCTGGATTAGACTCACTCTCCCCACTCTACATCTTATGGATGGAATCTTCAATTCACTTTTTAATATTGTGAATATATTTCCACTCATTTGTTCTACACTTTTTTGTTTGTGTCGTCAAATTTGCTTTTTACCAACGCTTGCAGCAAGGGTTAATGATGTTCATTGACGCTGCACTGCAAAGTTGCATACTTGCAGATGTGTTGCTCCGCATTAGGCGAAAATGTTGTGTTGAAAGTAGCACATTCTTCCTCTGAGCGTATTTTGCCTCAGTGAACCAAATTATTAATATCTTAATTAACAACTACAATATGGAAAGTGCGAGACACATAACCAAAATGAAAGAGGCTTGTTGTTTTTTTCAGAGGCTGAGCCATGCAGCTCAATTTGACTGACTCGAAAAGCTAATTCCCCTCCAGCATTGACTTGCACAGGATCATTTGCATAGTAAAGGGTTGGAAGCTGAAATTTTTTCCAGGGTAATAATACGTGAAATGTGTGAAGACACAAGTACACAATACGATTCAAAGTCTTGAAGACTTTTCAACATGAAAAAGCTGAATCAAAGATCAAACATATTCCTTTAAACCCTAAAATGTAAAGGGCTACTGTTCTTCAAGTTGATGAACTCAAAACTGCATGAATAACATATGATTTAACAAATTGGTATACACCTGATAGCAACTCACAAATACCTTCAGCTATCTAATTGCAGGAAAGCAAATACAAAACCTTTAGGAATGGCAACATTTGCAGCTAGAAATCATCATTCAAAGATAAATCATTAAGATCAGTGTAAGATATGATGTATTGCATTTACTCAAAAGAGGCGCTCGTCTGTGTCTTTCAAAGCGCAGTCATTAACTTTAACTGAAAGTAGATTCAGAGACAGAAAGGACACTGGCTGTCTTTCAAGTCTTTGACACGCTTGGCTCCATTTCAAACGTGTTGCACGATTACTCTGTTTCTAATTCAGGAGATAAACAAGGACATGAAACAAAATGCCAAAAAGTCACAGCATGAAGAACAAACCGAACAGCTTTCGATCACCAGACACTCCATTTGTCATTTCATTTAACCATCTCTGTCCCGATGATGCATCTGTAAAGGGCTTCATCTGTTAGATACGATCGTATGCTCGCAGCGCAGTGCAACACAGCCTTATCCATCTCCCCAACACAGCTGGGGCATAATGACCTCGTGCCACAGGTCGAAACATTTGTCTGTCCTCCAGTCCCCAAATAAGGCTGCCTCTGCTCATTAGGGAGCCAGCATTTTAAAAACACAGAAAAACAACCAGTGCCGCGGCCATTAAAGATGCCATCGACTTTTAAATTAAGTCTCATAAAGGGCCTATCAGTGTGAGGACGGTAATGTACGATGGCGTAAAGCCAATCCCATCCCGTTTCTGTGTCCTTTGAGGCTTCGGCAGACCTGTTCTCATTTCACGCTATTACAGAGGGTCTGAGACTGTAACACTTAACATCTCAGCAGTCCCGGGCCTAATTTCTCATCACGTGCCAGAATCCAAATCCACCATTTCATATTCCTTTAACCCCCGACCAACATGGGAAGGAAAGTATATTTGTAGAGCACCTTTAAAAACACACCGGCGAGTTAAAATAGCTTTACATGTAAAGCATCAAAGGCCTTTAAAGTGGCTATATAATCAGTGATCATGTGACTGATTGTATGTTGAAGCGGTTGCTCTTCGTGACAACCTCGCGAAGAATTATTATTTTTTTACAGACAAAAAGATGAATGAATGAATGAATGATATGTATTTATGGAGCGCTTTTCACAGACATAACATCACAAAGTGCTTAACAGAGCAGACATTTAAAAGCATAAAAAACACAATGTGACCCATAGGGTCAATAAATTACATCCACAGAGAAAAATAAAAAATATAAAAAAATAAAATAAAAATGTAAAACATATTTTAAGAGCAGGTCTAGGACCTGTTTTTACTCAAACGCCAGCCTAAAAAGGTGGGTTTTGAGCTGGTTCTTTAAAGTATCTAAGATCAAGTTTTTTCCTCAGGAGTTGATGGAGACCAAGACCGTGTGTTCTGTCTATAGCTTTTTGGGTCAGGCTTCACATCTTCAGACATTTGCTCCACATCTGTGGTATATCCTTTAATAAGTTGCTTCCAAATGGGTTTTTTTGTGATTCCTTGCAACAGTAAGTAAACTAGCCCCAGACAACCTGAGATGTCTGGAGGGTGTGTAGCAGCAGAAGCAGGTCACAGATGAATATTTTTGGCCCTTAATATTTCAGTGCTTTACAAGCAAGAAACACAAATAGTATTTCACAGTGAAATAATGTCCTTTGACATACAGGTAGCCTGTGCAGAGTGAGGTGATCTGAGCACTGTAGCGTTGTGCTTTGCTTTCTTAATCTGAGTCAATACTCAGCTGTCTGGTTGCTGTATTTTAGAGAGAGCTGTGAAGACACCGTTACTCTTCCACATCCGATGGAAAATAAAACCGTGAATGGAAGTTTTCTTAGTTTTTACTTGGACATAAATCCTTTGAATCATGCTTCGTTTTCATGGTGATATTCTAAATGTGGTTGTTAAATTTTAGGTTGGAGTTAATTACTGCTCCAAGCTTTGTGACTTGTTTTTAAGCATTTCGTTTTACAGCATGGCACAGTTGATGAGTTGTAGCTTTTGTGTCAGAGACACATGAGTGAGAGTGAGATCAAGACAAAAATGCATGACCTGGATTGATTGCTTCAGACTCCCAGCCACCAAACAGACTTTGAATCCTTCCTCTGGTTCCCTCTGTGGAGGAATCATCCAGAAGGGAGGCGATGTTGGAGAACCTTCACTCACCTCACACATGGGGCAGGTCACAGTGACCTCAAATCTCCTCCGATGAAGTTCTTAAGAGCACTGGGGCTACCGGGGCGCAGTCACAAAAGCGACCTCCTTATCGCCAGTCGGCACAAGATACCACATCAAATTCTACATCTAAAAGATGTTACAGAGTCCAACTGTCTGCATGGGGAGAGCGTTGTGGGACGGTGCTGCTGCATGAAACTGCTGTATGAAACTGGGTCGGGTTCACTCTGAGATTTCCAGGATGCGATTGTCGGATCTCATGTCAGCGTATACTATTATGTATAACTTTCAACATGATCGTAATCCTCACAATAACCTCATGTTTTATTTCAAGTGTTGATGGGATGCAGATTTCTGGTGCCGTCGATCCCCCTGAGAATCAACAACCAGCTCAGCTCAGGGTTCTGGTTTGGAGGAGTCATTCCAGCCATAGCCGCTCAATGATACATGTAGCAGCTGATAAAAGTGGAACTATATTGATATTTTCCCGAGTTTTGTAAGAAATTTGAGCAAAAAACTGTAGTTAGTAGATATAATAAAAGTGTTTAATAATTCATAATTAATAATTCATAATTAGTCATAATCATAAGGGTTTTGGGAATGCATAATTAAGATAAACATAAACATGCAGAAGCATGAAACTTCTGCCAAGTTGCAGAAGTTTAACTTTCATTTTGAAGGATTATTATAGATGGGATTAAACAATAACTGACAATCATTGAATGTGTTAGCTGCTCAGGAGAGAGAGATGTGAAGACAGGCGTTTGCTGAGGTGAGGGTGGGTAGCCAATAGAAATTGAGATAGACGGAAGGGAGGAGTCGTGAATTAATATGTGGGCGGGTTAGAAGCGTTTTTTCTGCCTCTTTTAGCTGGTGGATCTGCAGGACGGCTGTGTCCTGGGACCAGAGGTAGTTTTTTTCCAAAGAGGGTTTTATTGTTTTAATATGTCATGGGAGTATATACTCCAATGTATAACTGTAATCGTGCTTACATCAGTGGAATTAAATTCCTTATAATTGTAAACCAGTCTTGGTAGCGTTATTATTGCAGCGTGTGTGACGACGGCACAAGGCAGCCGGACACATGTGCTCCGGCCTTCTCTCTTGTTGTGAGGTAAAATTCTTCCATAACAAATTTGGCACCACCAGATGGGACTTCCTTACCGGCCTCGCTGCGTGGGCTGAAGGCTGCACTGGTCAAACACACTTTCTGGGCCCACATCAATGGTACTCAGCGCCGTTTAAGAAAGTCTGTGAGGTAGTTTTTTTAGGAATTTAGGGGAAGTGTCTTTGGCTAGCGTTGCTAACAGCTAGCTCTGAGGTGCCGGTGAGGACGTTCCACGGAGGCAGAGTTCCACTGAGGTAAGCTATGATTTGCAGTCTGAAGTATACTAGCATGGTGAGCAGAGGGGACTAGTTCAGTGAATACTGAGATTCAGAGCGTTTGGTAAGCTGCGAGGACTGGGAGCGTTGAATCGATAAGCGTTGATGGGCGGCAGCCCTGATAGGCCGAACTGCGTGTTCTTTGGGAGTGGCGGACCAACACTGCTCGGTATAGGTAAGGAGTTAGACCGTCGGGGTCGGGGATTCCTGCACTAACAGAGCCCGATGTCCGCGGATTACCTCGCCGGCCTTGCCTAGAGTTTGAGTTTTGGATGGTGTGGTTCAAAATGGAATAAAGACACTGACAAGAAGGAGCTGGTGAGCCAGGACAGCTTCGGTAGCTTTGGAAGCAACCAGGCACTGCTGCCGGGAATCGAGTCTGCAAAAGGTAAGATTGCCGCGGGGTGCTGGGAGGCTTTTGAATGCAAGATATTAAAGGACGTTCGGGTGGGTAAAAGATAAATAAGTCCGGTAACAATTGTGTCTTGTCATGTGCGTGGTTGCCGTGTTGGCGATAGCGTTGTGGGGAGATACGATTGTGAGAACACACTGGGTGAAAGGTTATACGACGATCGTAGGGTCTGGTTAAACCAGAGGATTTAAGGTTACTAAAAAAACGGACATTAAGTCCAATAATACGTGTGTCTAGTCTGTGTTTTAGCAGCGTGGAAATACGTTTAAAATGAGGTATAACATTACATGATCTGTAGCCGCCGTGAGGAGCTAACGCTAGCTACGTGTAGCTCCGGTTTTGCGGTACTCTGTATGTAAAATAAAAGTATTTGTAAAGACAATAACTGCTGGATTGAGAGAGGAGACAGAAGGCGTATGAGTGGAATTAAAGTGTGGGATTTTGGTGATACTTGTGTGTGCGTATGCTTTATTAGAAGCTCCGTTTTTTGTCGTTAGCATAGCGGTTAGCATATTCGTAACCACAGCCAGTTTCAGGACAACTTCCGGTTCGGTTTCAGGGTAACTTCCGGTTCGGCGAAGTTATTAGAATCTGTAAATTTTTCAGAGATTCATTGTCTAAGAGCTGTGAGCTTATATCCTGACCTTAGTTTTCATTAAGCATTATAACTTTAGTCGTTGACTTTGGTTTTAATTCAGCATTTTAACAAAGATTAATGGTTTCAGGTGTTCTTCAATTCTTGAACTTAATTGTGATTCATTATTGTGCAGACCAGAGTGTAAGTGCAGTTCAACAGTTTGACTTGCATTGGTATTTCTGATTGAATATCTTTGAACACAGTTATTGATTTTTAAAGTTGAATTTAATATTTAATTGATTAATTATTCATTGTTTTTTAATTTCATTTTACTTCCAATTTTAAACCTTTCGAATTCTGATTTGGAACTGGATTGTGATTGTGATTCTGATTTAGATGTTGAGTTTGATTTCGGAATTCTAGCTTCAATTTTGGATTCGAGATTCCTTCACATATCCAGTATTGACTAATTTTGGTACATTTACTATTTTACATCGTTCCTAAGAATCAATTTTGACACGGACGGCGCAAACATATTTGAGAGATCGTTGACCTCTCTTACACTACAGACGTATGCTAACATTTACTGCTGAATTTTTGGCAGTTTTGTGTTGGTTTTAGTCAAGGTGCGTGGTTGAGTGGGTCCAGATCTGGGAAGTGGAGCAGCGGATCCCAGTTTTGGAGTCAGCGGCCACACACCATACAGCACAGAGGGTGAGTTGACTTTGACTTCAATGACAAGTGTGTACATTTAACACACACATTAGAAACTAGACAAACACCACGCACACCCACATAACACATGCGATTGAAGGATTTAGAAAGTTACAGCAAGTTACGTTAACTATTATGGTAAAGTGTTTAGAATGTCACATGCAGGCTGATTCACTGCACAGCACATTTAGAGCATTTATTGGACAAAATATACTGCTGCTGTCTCTGTTTCTCTGTTCCCCCACAATCTGAGTTGTCAAGGGGGGAGATTCCACACTCGGACTCACTTTACTGACTACAGGAACAACGCAGTTCCGGGCACCTGTGTACAGAATAAAGGGGGGACATGGACGTGGAGACTCCAGGGGGCTGCCAGGACGAAGCAGGTCAAATGGGGTGCAGAGGAAAAAAGATAAAACGGGAGTGGAAGATGGGGAGTGGTGAGTATAAGACAGACGGTTATGTGTTCCCAAAACCCAGAAACAGACAGAGAGCAGCCACAAGTGATGATGACACCCTTGACGACACTGATGAGGACAGAAGAGAAGAGGTAAGTGGAGCAGCCGGAGGTTGTCCACTTCCCAGACGGTTCAACAGGAAAAGGAAGGCACCAGAACGCTGTCGAGAACGTCTTTATCCTGTAAAAGGTGAGATGCCACCATTAGCCCAGACCCAACAGTACCCCTTGCTGGTGAAATACAACGGACAAGCGGAGTATGTGCCATGGGGACATCGAGACATGGACACACTGGAGAAGGCACTGCCACCGCTGGGAGGAGGAGCCAGCCCTTGGATCCGTCTCTTTGAAAAACTCACGGCAGCGGATAAATTGGCACTGGGAGACATACGGGCCATGATTATCCGCACAGAGGGGACAATAAAGTTAAATGCCCTAGAAGCAGGAACGGGAACGGCCCGCAGAGTGGACCAGACCCCATTCGACAACTTCCGAGGAATCTACTGGGAAACTATGAGAAGCATCTGGCCCACGAAGCCAAACATGACTTCCCTCAGTGGATTGAAGCTAAAACCAGAAGAAGAGCTGCATCGGTATCTAAAAAGAGCTGAAGAAGAGTGGCATGAGGCCACAGGGGGGAGACATGACGGCAATGAAGCCACCACTGTAGTATGGCGACACACTGTGCAGAAGGGCCTGCCCCTACCAGTACAGACAGCGCTGGGAGGAGTGGTAGGCTTGAGCAACATGGAAGATGCCATGTGGAGGGAACACCTAACTCACTACAACCAGAGACATCTAACTGAGGAGACAAGAGGACAGGAAGATCTGGAGAATGACGCGGCGGCTGCTGAAACTTCAAATAGCGGCGGCCGACAGAGAAATAAGTAGAAAACATCTGGCCAAGAAACAGATGGCCGTAGCCAAGGCTCAGGCCTCACAACAGCCCCAATATCCAGCTGCACCCCCGACCTCATACCAACCAAATCCAGCAGAACCGGCCCCCACAGTGGTGTACTACCAACCTCCACCACATTATAGAGGCAGAGGACATGCACGATCATCCAACAGAGGGAGAGGTAACTACAGAGGGAGGTATGAAAGACCTGTAGGTAGAGGGAAGTGCTACGTATGCGGGAGAGAAGGTCATTGGGTGAGAGATTGCCCACATAAAAGAAGAAGAAGACAGATCAATGCAGCACCACAACATGCTCCGTTCCCACCACAACATCAGCAGTACCTACGACCAGGTCCAGCTGGACCTCCTCCCGTGAGACATCAACAGATGCCCATGCTGTCACCAGGACCATGGGGAGGTTCACTGTATAGCCAAGATACATAGATGGTCTGCCCTTACAGCAGAGATATCGAGGTGAAGGGGAGATATGGTAAGGTGTCAAACATTTATGGTAAGGTGTCAAACATTTTTGTAGATCCACATTTAGAATAGTTTTCAGTAAAGGTGCTACTCACAATTTTTGAGATTTAATGACGTCATGATAAACCACAACTAGACTTGCTAACTCTAGAAATTGAGAAATATACGGGAGCTCTAACTAACATGAGCCGAGTGTTGTTTTCTCAGGTGACAAACGCAGAAGCAGCAGCTGACGAAAGGAAGCAGGCTGACGTGTCACCAGGCAGTCTGGTGTGGATAAAAGTCCACGAGCGCAGGTGGAGTGAACCAAGGTGGACCGGTCCATGGGAGGTAGTATTGGCAACCTCACATGCAGTAAAGGTGAAAGGTAAAACTGGAGCTACTTGGCACCACCTCACTCACTGTGCAGCAGCGAAGGTAACGAGTGAGACACTCGCAGAGACAGGATTGAACATCAAACAGGGAAAATTTGAAGCCAAAGACACCTCAAAAGAGGGGTTTAAGACAGTACTGAAGATGACGTTTCCCCCACAGTTTAAGCGAGGGCGTCCATTAGGAGACTCTAGGGTCAGTGGGTTATGGAAGTCTGTAATTATTTTATTCCTGAGTTCAGTAGCTTCCCTCTTAGTATGTGGAATTAACCACAGACAGGAACCAGAACACATGCATGACTACATCAGGATTCGACATTTAGCCTCAGTAGCTAATCAAACCGATCTTAGACCACGTAGAGAGGCTTCTCTGACGACACTCACCTATGAAAATGTAACTCTCACTCTTATGTTCAAAGAAGGTACAACATCAACGGTCCAGTTCGACTTCTGTGAAGTAGTTTCCTGTCCCAGGTATGAACACGCCTGCGGGTGGATGACCAAAACCGTGTGCATCATAACTGACCAGTGTGGGCCTGCCACACATAAGTATGGGAAGCTGTTATCATATTATGCCTGTGATGTGTAGAAAGGGGGTGGGTAGATGTAATCCTTTAAGACTTACCTTAACAGACCCAAAATTGACTGACTGAGGACTTTACGTAGTACAGGGTAAGGCAACTACTGATAGTCCTGCCCCACAAGGGCTCATTAGGATTATTGTTAAGCCTGTAAAAAAGACCAGGTTCGACATACGACTGACGCAGAGAATGAGGTAAGGGGTGGAAACTGGAATGGCAGATGGGAATTTATGGTGGGTACAATATACGGCTTCAAGTCAGTAGTACAGATTGTATTGTGTGTTCAGGACCTAGCAACCCCTAGCAACACCAGTTCCTTCAAGATTCAGACTCATAAGTCCTGAATTTAGTTGTATTTTAACTCTGTTTACTGATGACACTTTGCCCCTCCATCACACTTGTCAGAGGCTGCACTGGGATCACCCACCTGTAGAATATAATACCCCACCTCTGTTCAAGGTTACAGAGGGTCCATTTGATTGTATAGTCTCAGATACAGCTAAGGGGCCCAATGTAGGTAGTATTATTGCAAATTATTGCAAATTGTAGCAACAGTCACAACGCTAGCGACTATCTATATAACAGTGTGTTAAGACAGACAGCACCTAGAGCTGATTTATGGTGATGGTGTGGAGGAAGAACCATACATCCAATCCTGCCTAAAGATTGGACAGGTGCGTTGGTGCAACTTATATTGTCATTCTATATCCTGCCTGTCACTGATGCAACTTATAGAGAACTCATCTCTCCACGCCCACATGCTAACAGAAGATCCAAAAGAGATGCCGGTGGCCCGAAGGGAGCCTTTGATGACCAAGTGTACATAAGATGTCATAAGACTGCCAAGGGGGGTGTCTAATGACTTTCAAGCCAGAAATCCAATAGCAGCAGATTTAGAATCTGTTTTCTCTCAGAGGGTGATGATTAATAAAAATGTCGATTGGATCAACTACATTTACTATAACCAACAGCGTTTAGTAAACTTCACCAGTGACGCCATATCAGGACTGCATGCACAGCTGGCGAAGACTAGTTTAATGACCTTGCAGAACAGAATGGCATTAGATATGATTTAGCAGAGAAAAGTGGCGTGTGCCAGATGTTTGGGTCTGCGTGCTGTACTTTCATTCCAAATAACACAGCTCCAGATGGATCGGTGACCAGGGCTCTGGAGGGACTGACAGCACTCAGCCAAGAGCTAGCAGACAACTCTGGTGTCACGAATCCGTTCACCGACTGGTTGGGAAGTATGCTTGGCCAGTGAAAACATACATTTTTGGCAATCGTAATTATTCTGTGTGCTGTCATCATAAGCCTCCGAGTTGTCTGTGGATGGGGGTTCCCCTGCATCCGTGGACCTCTACAGGGGTTTATTGCTTCACCGATGAGCCAGACACCAGTCCAGGCAACCAGTTATGTGACGAGGATGAGGGAGAATTGGAGCTTCTGATGGCCACAGTCTAGATGAGGCCACCAGCGGTGCCATAGCAGAACTTCACAAGCGGTTCCTGACCATCCTCTCGGAGATCCTGAAGGACCTGATAATGGCCCAGATGGACTTCTAAAACATCCAGTGAGATGTTGGAAGTTTGGAAAATAGACGGATTGTTTTGGATGACCTACAGGCTGTATCCTGATCCTGCCAGCCCCAAGACATGGAAGGCAGTGACTTTCAACGCACTCTATCTTGAAACGAACTGAACAGAAATACTTGAAATGATATCTGTGTGCATGAATTGTTTGCCTCTGTTTAGATAGATAGGGAGCCTCTCCCTGGATTGAGTAGGGGGGAGGTCTCCAGGGACATTTGAATAACTAACTACATTTGAGTAGCTAACTCACAGTGAACTGTGAGTTAGGGGGGAATTGTAAGAAATTTGAGCAAAAAACTGTAGTTAGTAGATATAATAAAAGTGTTTAATAATTCATAATTAATAATTCATAATTAGTCATAATCATAAGGGTTTTGGGAATGCATAATTAAGATAAACATAAACATGCAGAAGCATGAAACTTCTGCCAAGTTGCAGAAGTTTAACTTTCATTTTGAAGGATTATTATAGATGGGATTAAACAATAACTGACAATCATTGAATGTGTTAGCTGCTCAGGAGAGAGAGATGTGAAGACAGGCGTTTGCTGAGGTGAGGGTGGGTAGCCAATAGAAATTGAGATAGACGGAAGGGAGGAGTCGTGAATTAATATGTGGGCGGGTTAGAAGCGTTTTTTCTGCCTCTTTTAGCTGGTGGATCTGCAGGACGGCTGTGTCCTGGGACCAGAGGTAGTTTTTTTCCAAAGAGGGTTTTATTGTTTTAATATGTCATGGGAGTATATACTCCAATGTATAACTGTAATCGTGCTTACATCAGTGGAATTAAATTCCTTATAATTGTAAACCAGTCTTGGTAGCGTTATTATTGCAGCGTGTGTGACGACGGCACAAGGCAGCCGGACACATGTGCTCCGGCCTTCTCTCTTGTTGTGAGGTAAAATTCTTCCATAACAGTTTGCAGCACAAACCAGGGTCTAAAATCCAAACGAATACTGGACTCATAGTTGAAGAGAAAGATTTCACATTAAACTCTAATTCTACTATGTTGCTCTGTCTTCTGCTGGATGTAGAAGTAACGTCAGCAAGAGTTAGCGCACATTATAACGAGTAGAGAGTCTCTCTTCCCACATTGGTGTTGTTGACTGCTATGTTTGATGGTATGAATCCAGAATCATGGCGTTTGACCTCTGCAACTCATTAAAAGAGTTGTTTTCTTTGGAGAGTACAGTATGTAAATAGATTTACAGTGCTTTGATGAACACATGCTGGTACGCTCTTTGAACCAATGCATACAAAGTGAGTCAAGCTTGTGTTTTGCTCCCATATATTTGGAAAAAAAAAAGAGTATAGGAGATTATTCTCAACACACTGCGCCGCTCCGCTAGTCAAAGACCTTGATTACGGTCCAGGATATTATCTTCAACCAATTGCATGAAGGCAGGAGAAAGAAGGTAATGGGGTTGGCAAAATAAATCAGTGCACAGGAACTCTATTATTGGTAAAGTAATAGGGACCGACGTTGTTTGTAAGCTTCAGCTGTTTGCTTAATTGCAGATTTACGAGCAACATTGGCTCTCATTTACATTTGTAAATTCTAAGCAGGCCAACAGAGCTGTTCTTGGCAATGCTTCTGTTTGCCTGCAGGAGGGGGGGGGAAAGGGGGGCTGTGTGGCAAGAGAAAGAGGGAGAGAGAGATAAACAAACAGATGGAAACCAAAATAGAAAAAGGAGATGGAAGGGATTGTTTAAGATGTGATGAGCAGAAACGGAGGCACAGCTCTGGGGTGAAGTGACGGTCTTGCGGAGGAGGTGGTGGTTGGATGACGAGGAGGGCTTTGTCAACACGAGAAGCTCAGTGTTTCACCTGAGCACACAGCAACTGTCCTCACTTTCCCCTACATAGGGCAGCAGTCAGGAAGAGTATATAGAAAGACTCGTGGCTCTTTCCTGTATGTTAAAGCAGAGAGCGCCCCTACAGGTCGTCTGACAGAGTCCTTAGGGGGCGAATTCCCCACGACGTTCAAGGACTCTCAGACTCACACTGATGTACTCAGATGTGCACAGATGCTGCGGTGACTGAGACTGTGATCTGCTGGCATTAGTGGCACTGTGTGTTACTAATTCATATCGACAGCTGGGGACCGTAGGAGCAGGTCCCGAGTGCTTCACGCGCCTCCAGACAGCATGCCGTCAGCGAATATCACCGGGGCAAGCGTGTGTGTGTGTGTGTGTGTGTGTGTGTGTGTGTGTGTGTGTATGGTACAACTGTGGAAGAAGGCACTTCTCACAGGCCATCAATGAGAGAGCGGGACTTTGCAGCCATACACACTTTGATCCTCATTGTTCTAGTAAAACATCATTAAACAGGGAGAGCACGCCAGCTGTGGGAACATGCAGAAAGAAAAGAGTTCAGAGTTCAAACTCACCCATCTGAGAGAAAGAAAAAAAATCAGCTTTGTTTAAAGAAAAACTTGGCAACATGTCACAGGAATAAATCCTCATCTTTTCTTGTCTCGTCCCTGATTATGAGAAGCAATTTGCATCCCTGATTATTTCAATCAGCAACAGAGAAGATATAACATAAAAGTGATTCAACCTATTCCCACTTCATGAATACACATTAACTCCTCGAACCATCCGCTGTCTGGTTTGGGGGAAAACTCGAGTGCGCGGGAACTTAAGCATTTTACATTTACTGTACCGCTCGACTGACATATAATCGAAGAAGAAATGGATCGAGTCCTGACCACAATATCGACGTATATCTAATTAAGTGATTACCACCGAAGAAGGAAGCCATTTCAATGTGCTTTTAACTGAACTCAGTTAAAGCCAGTAAACAGGATGAGTTGAAACCAAGCCCAAAGATAGAAACCACTGGCTGTCCCTCTCAGAGGCCTTTCTTAAATAATCATGGTGCCACTTGAAGCAGCATCAAGATATGCTGCAGACCGGGGGAATGAAAGCCAGTTACTGATATACAATTAATGCGGCTTGGCAGCTGAGCAGGCCCGTGTCTCTGGTCAATCTTTCCCAATCGTTCCCTCTTTCACACATGCATGCACATGCACACAGACACAAAAGGCAGGAGAAACATCAATAGCCTTCATTGCCACGTATTCTCACTTTGCTCTCCTCCTGTTGACAGACTCCTCCTCTCTCCCTCTGCTGATCTACAGGCTGTCCTAATTCATAGATCCTCCCGAGGAACCATCAAAGTGCCTGTAGTATCACCATTATCCTTCTGCTGCTGTACTCGCTCGTTTTACCCCTTTGTGCACACTTTTTACACATATGGTGCAAGGGATGCACATACTAGGGGAGGTTGAGCAGCAGTCCAGAAATGAATCCTACTCCCAGATGGTGAAGAGTATAGAGTGTCTGTGGATTCGTGTGAGTTTGCACATTCTTTTTCTTATTTCTCACCACCTCTTCTCTTCAACGTCGCTAAACCTTTTTTGTTTGGAGCTCTGTGTGGGGAAAATGACCAACAATACACAAGAGTATGATGACGAAGGAGCTTCACTGCACTCTAATGTGCAATTTTACACATTAGAGTTTGTTTTTAGGTCTTAGGAAGCACTACTGCAAATATGAAACAGTTGTATGTAAAGCCTTTTCCGTCTCTTCCGTTTCAAAACATTTGGTAAATTGTGATCACTTGAGTCAGCGTCAGATGGCGCTGAAGACTTCAAGTCTGAAAATGAAAAAAATCTGGACGTGCAGGCTGCATTTGCTGGTATCATAACACACTCCAATCTCAGACTGAACTGCCGGTATTGTCAAGTTGCACCGTGGGTAACGTAGGAGTCAGGGCTTAACACTGAAGAAGAACTCGTGGAACAACAAAAAGTCGATATCTCTGGTTCTGCTGCACTGATTCTGATCAATTTGAGTCCAACAATCTTATAGGAGTGCAATTTTAAATTGGTGGAGTTCTCTTTTAAGGTTCAAATTAATAAATTAAATTTCCTCCAAGCAGCTTTCAATGTAAAATGGAAATAAAATGTGATTCAGCACCACGGACAGCTCCAGTCTGGAAATAGTCAAATGCCAGCATACAAAGAGAATTTGTGCATTTTATTAGGTTACAGTGAGGCTGCAATGAGCATGTTAGGCTTCTACAGACACACGTTGGTCTTTCAACGCCTACAATAACACATTCCCTCTTTGAATCAATAATCCAATATGTTCAGTCAGAGATAACAGATGATCAGACGACAGGTACTACGTGGTGCCAAGAGGCGCCTCCATCACGCTTGGCTCACACATTTCAAGTGAAGAGAGGGCCCGCCAAAAAGCATCTCCTGGGACTGCCAATCACCTCCAGTAATGATAACACCGGAGATAAATGAAGGCAATTACTAGCAATGGGATTAGACCTCTTGTAAAAAGTGTGAATGAGGGAGATTTGGGATATTTGTCTCCTCCGCTACAGTGCAAATTGGGCAACGCAGTGCAGTGACAGCAAGGGTGAGAGCGTCTTAAATTAAATTTGCCATATTTAGCGGACATTATCATGGTACATATTTCGTAAACAGAATGTGTATTTAGCAAACTTAAAGCAGACGGAAAATGTAAAATTTCAGCATTTGAGCTGAAGGTCAAGAAAGTCAACATTTGGCATCTAAATGATATCTAGATTACCGTCAGTTACCTTCTATAGGATGTCTGTCCAGTGTTTGTATACATATCAGCTGTTGTCTCACAGTAACCTAGTAACAACATATATCCATATTATCTGAAATGCTCTCGTTCCTCGCTGACAGCCTATTTTCGCACCATGTAATTTATTCTTTCTGTGCTTGCTGTTAACTGCAGGAGAGACCAGACACTTAGAGCATCTATAAAAGTACCATGTGCTCATATAGGAGTGTTATCACACCTTGAAATATCTATTTCCACCTCATTTAACTGCCCCTGATTTTAGGGTGTGGAAGCCTGTCACATAACATCTATTACTCTGGTGAACATTATCCAAGGCTTTTGAAAACCTGATGGTTAACCGTGAGAGTGAACGAAATAATCAGATAAGTGCATTGTACTCGTCACACACAAACTGCAATGATTGCACTGCAATGAGCAGTGAGGTATTGATGAATACATTCTATATATGAGGAATGCATACACATAGACTTTGAGTCCTCGTGGAAGGAAACCATTTTATTTCATGTAATATGAAAAAAAACATGATCAAGGGTTTGTCAACAAACAACTTGGGTCATCACACAGAACCCAACAGCACATCTATTAAGGCTAATCATCGTGAATAGATGGACATTGGGGTCCATGGAGAGCTGAGATTAAACCCAGCAGGCACCAGAGACAAACAATTTGTGTGCACTGAAGCTAATATGCAGACATGAAAACAAGAAAACAAGCGTTTAGTTGGTTTTTTTTGCGCTGATCACTCGTCCGTCTCTTTACGTGACCAGTAATGTTTTCAGATGATAAATTTACATTTGCACAGTCGAGCTGCTTATTACACAACTGGTACACTTTGGCACAAGTGACAAAGTGTACTATGTCTTCTCTCCAAATAAAAGTGAAGCATGTCTTGTCAATTCCTTTTTTAATTTCCAATTGCGTTTCAGAAGCAAGTTTGCATGTCACCTGAAAGCAGTAATAGGACACCATTTGCATGTTATATTGTGGTAAGCCATCCACCAACTGCTGTTCCCTTTAAAACTCATTCAAAGATTGCAGGAAATGTGGAGCTTTTAAATTGGACTCTTCGTCTTCTGAAGGGAACTCAAGGGATGATAGTTACCAGCAAAGAGGTGATGAAGACTCTAAACCATGAAGTGTTCAGTACAATACATTCAAGAGGAAAATGTTGCGTCAGTTCAGGAATAATAAGCAAGATTTGTAATAGTAATGTTACTGAAATAATAGACATACAAGCTTTATTTTGCCCTTTTGGTTTTATTGTTTGTCTGCTAAATCTGACATGAATCAGATTAAATGTTACAGTGTGGGTATAATTATATAATGGGACTGAGAAAAAGCTATCCAGTAGGCTAATGTGCCTGCGGTTGCTGCCCGCTCGACTTCAGATGGGACCCAGTAGGCCTAATTGGCGACATACAGCCGAATCAGACTTGCTGGATTGTCCTGCTTAACATTTTATCCCCATCCTTGTATCAATTTTCAACTAAATTAGCCCGGTCCACCAGAGATGTAGCAGAATTAGGCAGCGGGGGGAGAGGAGGGGCTGCTATCACAGCACTTTGCCATCACAGTATTCAGTCTGCCACAGTGGAGGCTGCATGGTGTGCCTAATGTCTTTCAGAGGCAAAGGAGGGAACACTGAGGCCATATGCCCTGTGTTACATGTCGTTAATGTGTCAAAGGAGCACTGGGGTTCAGCATTACTTCAGTGACACATTCAGAGAGGTTATACCGCCCCCTGTAGGCCCGGCCCATTGTGACGTACAGTACATTCCCGGGCCGGGACTAAAGTTTTGGGGGCTCTTAGTGGACCCCTCTCCATATTGTGTGTGCGTGGGAGGACGTCGCCCAGACATGGTGCCCTGTAGAGCTCTACAATGAAGTAAGCGTTGTCATTTTAAATGAGCTTGGAAGGAAAAGCTTGGAAAATAAAGCCCAGAAGGGCTGAATTATCTTTTAAATGATCTTTCAAAGTAGATTCAATAACACGTGGGTGGAAACAAGGTGAAGGACACTTTAAAAGGGAGTGGATTTTACAAAAACAGTGTTGATCTCTTCAAAAGCATTCTTCTTTAAAAATAATAATATCGCATGTTCCCAATGTTTCATCTGCTCGTTGACAAAGGGCTTTGGCATTGGTTTCAAACCTTATAAGAATTAATTAATTAATTAATTAATTAAGAATATGCCACATTACAACATTTTTATTTAAAAAAAAAGAAATTGCATTTCCATCACAGTCAAGAATCATGCTCAAACCCGAGAATAAAGGAATAGAATTGGTATGTCATTTCTTTTCCAAACCCCAGAAAATGTACAGCCACAGATGAGCGTCGATGCATGAAACCCCCGAGGGTCTGAGGCACTAACCATTGCCTGGCTGAGGACCTCTGTTGCATGTCATTCTCCATCTTTCTTTTCCTCATTTCTCGCTGCCATTGTCTCTTTAATAAAAAGGCACTAAATGCAGCAAAATAAAAAATGCTGTTGAAAATAAACTTGCTGGAAGACGAGAAACCCAAATATGCAGTTATAGGGACACATCTGTGTCATCTGTACTGCTCTCTGTGCCTGTCCATATTTGCTCTCGTTGATTTAGTTCTGAATTATGAAACTGCAGACTGAAGACGGCAACAGCAGCAGAAGAAACAATACCGGAGTAAAATCTTTGATCGGAAAAGCGTCAAAGTGTGCTGATAATGAAGTGCTCTTCATTCTGCTGGGCCACACGATACAAGCATATAAAAGGAGTGTGGCAGGTGGAGGGGATGAGAGAGGGAGAAAGGAGGCTGAGCCGTCTGATCGGCGATGACGAGGAGAAAGGAAAGTTGCCTTGGCTGTGGGCAGATGCTGGTTGCAGTGCCAGCTGGTGGGGGGTGGGCCCACCTGTCTCTGGCTCTCCCCGTCTCCCTCTTCTCCACTGTGGCGAAAGCGACAGATGGAGTCCGAAGGTTCTGCTCCGGTCCCAGCGCTGCTTCTGCGGATCTGTCCCACCCTGGCCCGAGGGCACCGTGCCAGGGGAGACCGATACCAAACCCTCCACCGCCACAAGGGTCAACTGCTTACAGAGAGGGCTCGCCCCTCTTTCTCCCACAAACACTGTGCTGCCTCCCCATGGACGCAAGCAACAACTGCATCTTTGCGATGAAGCCCTGGCTGAGTGGAAGCATTTCTTTTAGACAGACAAAACATGCCCTCTCAAGGTCTCTCAACAATGCCAGCTTTGAAATGATCACGACTGGAGGCTTCACGTAAGCGGCTCGTTTTTTCCAACAGGATAGAGAGGGAGAGGTGCCGAGCTGATGTGAAGCTGTACTATCCCCAAGGGGTGCTTTGGACGTGATGCATGTGGACTGTGTGGCAGCACGATAAAGAGAGCATCGTGATGCACGGTGGAGGTCAAAAAGGTTGTGTCAAACCCCCCCGACGCACTGAAGTCCATCACAGGGTGTTTCGGTGACCTTTGGGTCATTGCTTTTGCGATAAATCAATGCATGGTCTCCGAAGAAGGCCAGACAGCTCATGAGGGATCCTTTAAGAGGCGAGCCACCCACACCAGTTGTTCTACTGGACCTCCTATTAACCTGCCGCTCATTTGTTTTTAACGATGCACGGAGCTCTCGTTAGAAGGAGGTGGTCCACATGAAAGAAAAAGCAGAAAATTCTAAATGCTGCCGTTGCAGTAGCTCCTTCAGACCTCGCACCTGTTCCCCGTTATCTCTCTGCAGAGTAATACATTCTTCCCTGTTTGGGTTTTTACCAGAATTAGCCTTGATATTTGTGAGCATTTCATTATCAGTAGAGCTGAATCATGACTAAAGGCCTCTCTCCAAAGCAGCATTGCTGGTCTGTCTCTCCTCCCAGCAGCCCACGCTGCTCCCAGAGGAGCCTTTAGAGCACATTAATGGATTCTCTGCCAATCAGGAAGAAAGTTATGGTTGTAGCAAAAGCTTCCTTTCAACGATAAACAAATCGGACCAAATCCCAAGGAAGTTATCGATATTTAAACAGGCTTCTTAGATCCGGTGTTTGACTGGAAGGGCGACAGCGAGGACGCTTCAACGACGACCCGGAGCCCAAAGGGATGGACAAAATAGCTCTCTGATGAACCGCAGGGTATCATGGGAGATCCGTCTTTACTCACAGGAGAGTATAGATTTAGAGGTTTCTCCCAAAGCCTTGCAGGATTGTAATACGTTGATTTAAAGGAAATTATCTGGAGATTTTCCCACTGCACGAACAAAAAAATGAAATGAGTTTTCCACTGGCACAAATAATTGACTGAGGGACGTGTAAAGCAAGTCAGTCCAACAGTTTGATATTATCCAGACCGACAAAGCTTCTCAATTATCACCGTACATGAAATGAATCTAAAGAGACCAATTTTCGCCAAATAATCAAGCCATTATGATTCATGACTCAATCACAGTGCAAATTACCAAGTCTCTGCCTGAGCCCAGCAGTGGGCAAGAAAAGAAAAAGAACAGCCATGCAAGGAAACAAAGGGATGATAATGGAGCTCGAAACTGTTTGTGGCTCCAGTGGGACCAGTGTTGATGTGCATCACTGAGGATTGGCGAGATACGGGCGCTCTGCCATGCCTGAACCTGATTGAGTGCAAATTAAATCGTGTTTCATCATTTGAATGGAAGGCAAAGAATGAGCAAAAAATGGCCAACAATCTATTTGGAGGCAATATCTGTGAAGAAAAGCACATCAAAAGAACATTCAGGGACCATGTTCCCTCTGAGCTGAGTGCACTTGGTGAGTTACTTCTTTTTTTTATCAAAATGACAAAACATCTTGCAAATTGTTCCGCTTCGTCCCTAAAAGGAAGTTGATAAAGGCGTATTTGTACGTTTTGGCGAGGAATGATGTTGTATGTTTTTGTGAACTCCTGAACTCCTGAAAGTGACATCAGCAAAAACGTGGATAACGTGGATAGCTGGTCAGGGACATGGAGATGATGATGGTCAGCTTATGGAGAATGTCGATGAAATCATGGAAAAGCTTCTGCGTGTTCTTCTTCTGCATTTTGGGAAACTAGTGCCATGCCCATTCCAAACGGGCCTGTTCAGAACGGGCCGACTGCTTGGCCTCCGGTGTTGCTGCATGCAGCTTTCTCGAGAACCGCTCATCTTAACAAGTTCACACTCGACACAGGTTAATAGGGGATTCAGCTCAATACACGACACAGTGTGTACATAACGTATTATTTGCAAGAGCTCACACTCGACACTGCCCCTCTTTGGGTTCTCCTCAGCAATGCACCCGCAGAGTGGGACGTCGATTGGATGAACGGTTGTTGAGAAAGACGGACTCCTTCCATTCCAGTTGGATGCACTCATGTTGCTTTCTTGCCAAAGCGTTGGATGAGAATACGGATATCACTTTCAGACTGTTACATATGGTGATTAGCTTAGCTTAGCACTAAGACAGCAACAGGGGCAAACAGAAAATCTGGGAGTTGGAAAAAAAAGATTGTGGAAAAAAATGTTTTTTTTCCCAACCCAAAGCAGCGACTTCCTAAAATCTTGTCATCAGACTTCAGAAGGTGATTGCCCGATGTGCTTTGGCTCAGGTTCACAAAAAGAAACGGAAAATGTAGTAAATCTGTTATAGAAACAACATTAAAACCCTAAAGCAGCTGCTGACAACCCATGCTGATGGCCATGTGCGAAAGGCTCCCAATTCATTTTGTCGGTGGGACCCTTCGTCTCGTCGGTGCAGCAGTCTCCCACAGTCTGGACTTTAGCTGAACACATCAACATTGCCACTTGTTCATGGAGAACCAAAGGCTGCAACTGCGAGCCTCATATATGCAAAATTGATGATGTGAGCAACATCTAAAGGCTGTAACTACAGTCTGAAAGATATGAAATATGTTTAAAGCCCACCAGTTTGAGTGAACGCTGACATACCTGTCACATGTCTTCATACCAACATAGACCACAAACCAGGAAGTGGTAGGACCCCAGACAACAATAGCTGGCTGTGACTATGCCTGTGTTCATATGTCCTGTTATGTGGGTGGAGAGTTACATCAACCACTGGTTACACCTGCCATCCTCAACAGTCCCTGAGGGCTACATAGCATGAACATTGAGTTTGAATAGAATGGGATCATCTTCATGAAGATGAAAACTGTCAAATTAAAATAGTTCGGGCTCAGGGTCGTTTCTGGAGACCTGTGTGACACTCGGTCACTGGTTCGTCCTCAGAGGTTAATGTTTGGATGCTGTTTTGGACTGTTTTGGATTCTATGGTCTTGTTTGCGGTGTGGTTGGTGGTGTATGCTGTTTGGATGGTGAGTGGATGGAGTTTGGTTGCTGGTGTCAGCGTGGCTCTAATCAGCTGTTGGCAGGCGGATGAGCGGGCGGTCTCTCCCCGCGGCGGCACCCAGGGTCGAAAGCCGGTTTGAAGTTTAATGATGCCAGCTGCCAGCTCCACCAGGCTGTGTGCGCTAACGAGCTGGCACTGGTGGCGGACTAGGCCGCGGCGGTAGCACCTGGAAATGTAGCACACGTTTCAGAGGGGCGGGGCTCCAACCGGGGCTGTTGAGGGGCCTGCTTGAGACCCAGCACGGCACCCAGAGGCCCGTATCTCTTTGAAGAGCACCCCAATTTCCATATTTCATTACGCACTGCTGACTGACAAGGCCCAGCCAGATGTTCTATTTTCAACTATTTAAATTTTGACCTGCTTTCCTACCATGGATGCAGAAAAAAAAACCAGATTTCATCTAAACACAGATGCCAATGATGATGGGAACTTGCATCGGGCGTGTCTTTTCGTTTTTTTGTGACCATTCTTCATGTCTTTCCATCCCAAGGACAATAACCACACATCAGATGTTGCTCTTTAACTTACAAATCCCTTTTCATTTGGTTGACAATCTACCCTGAAGCATCCGCTGTCTTGATCAAGGACACTTTAACAAGAGACACACTGTTGTTTTTGGGGATCAAACCTGAGACCTTGTATTTATGAGACAATCTCTAACCATCCAGCCTGCAGAGCGCTATATTGGCTCCAAAGTGAGTGATGCGTGTTCTGAAACACCACATAAAGCATGCTCGCCCCAGCTCCTCTGTCCCTGAGATATCGGGGATGATTAATTCCTGTGGTATTCCTGTTGAAATGGCTGTTAGATTGCAGTGGCCTTACTCAATCCCTCATGCAAAAATACATCGACAACCCTGACCTTTTTTGTGCGTCTGCTGCAAATGGCACTTTGTCATCCTGTGTGAGCAAGCTCAAGGATCAATGTGATTTTGTTGGAATACAACTTCCACGAGGCGGAAGAAAAAGAAGGAGTGTGTGTGTGTGTGTGTGTCTGGGCTTCGCGAAATTGAAAAACTCTTGAAAGAGAAGGTAATGACGAAAGCGGGGAAAAAAACAAAGGACACAGCGAGTACGAGTGGAGAGCAGCTCAGAGTTGAACACCAAATGACAAAAAAAATGAGAGACGCTCTCTCTGGGAGAATCAGAGGGAGAAAGGTTTTCACTCATTGCTCCACACAGCTCACGGCAGGAGAGGGAAAGCAGTTCCCTCCGTAATGCATCCGAGTTTGCATGTCTGTGACTCAGGGAAAACAGAGAGGGAATTGAGAGGTAGCTAAGGCATCACAGAGGCAATAATGACACCAAGATCAGTGGATGGAAGCGAGAACTGTTTTTCTTCTTTTCCTCCTTGGTTCAGAATACCAGTAAGTTAATAAACTGAAGAGGGTGTGTTGATTCGTGACCATGTTGTTGGACTTTTCGATACTCTATGTCTAATTGAGACAGCACATGCTTCTGCACCTGCAGATCTGAAGTTCAGAGAGAGTCGACACAGGAGTTAGAACGATAATCATCATCTTTTTCGTGTTTTTGAGCTGGAAAGTGGAGGAGATATCACTAATCCCAGACTGTATGATAAAACGATGCACCAAACAGCAGACGGACAAAGTCAGCAACTAGCTGGTGAACATCGTGGAGCATTGCATCACTAAAGAGGCAGATATTACCACGAGTATGTGGAGAGC
Organism: Melanostigma gelatinosum; assembly: GCF_949748355.1. Lineage (NCBI taxonomy): Eukaryota > Metazoa > Chordata > Actinopteri > Perciformes > Zoarcidae > Melanostigma > Melanostigma gelatinosum. The sequence goes on from NC_136646.1 coordinate 14,155,815, forward strand.
CAAACGGAGTGAAATAAAAAGTGAATATTGGACTCACTGGAGGGTCAGAAGCATGACTCATCGTCATTGATAATGTTGCCCCGTATCTGTTGGATGCGTAATTAGGCAACTATTTGCTAACACATTGACCGCAACAATATTACAAGGTGAGATAATATGTGAGTTTTGCTGCAGATTGTTGTGCTGCCTCCAAGTGGGCGAGAACAACAATAGATTTAGGTTTAAAGCAGCAAAACTGAAGCAGAAATGAGTGTCAAGTCAGTGACATCACTTCGTTTCGTGGGTGAAAAAAACAAACGATAAAAAGCAGTAATTTGAGCTAAATGTCATCCGTATTTCTGCATAATCTCCACAGCTGAACTTCAATGATCAGAGCGATACGATGAGAATACTCAAGATAGAAATACTTGAAAAGACAACGCAGGAGTTTGTGCACTTCAATAAGAGGAAATCTGAACTGCCATATTCTGCACGACATTCCAGTAAAACAACTTGAATTATCTAACGTGGCTTTTTATAAGCGAAGAATATTACCGAGCAACCAAGACATCTGTGCATGAGTGTGGGTGTGAGATGACACAAGTGTATTTGTCGCTCCTGCTCTTGCACACACTTTCAAACTCACACAGTCCCTGTGAAAATGCTTCAGTAAGGGCTTTTTGTTGGAACGAATGGTGCAGGATCCGCTGCACTCCCCCCGTTTCTACACTGCCTGATCTTTGGCATGACCTTTAGAAGACAATCTGCAGCAGCAATCGCCTTGCCCTCATTCTTTTTTCAATGTTGCCATTGTAGCGTGGCAGGAAAAAGGGGCTGGATTCAACGGAGGGGTCAGAGGTCGGGGGGGGGGGGGGGGAGGGTAAAGATGCGGGGCAGATTGGCTCTACAGTTTTGTTCAGCCGGTGTCCTCAGAGAATTCAGCGCCACGAGGCCATTTGAACTCTGAACCCTCTGGCTAGCTGTCAAAAGCTGACCCTCAGTGTTGACGACGGACTGTAGAAAAGCTCCTCAGCCAGCAGCAACGGGCCGGTCAATGGCTGCTGAGTTTTAATGTCGGGCAACAAAACCTGGAACTTGAGGACGGAAACAAAATCCATTTGCTCTGTACTGCGTCACCATCCTGAATCAACATCTCAGGTCTGCTGTAAAAATCAATAAATGCCGTCTCCGTGACTCCACTTATTCATTTTAACCGTCTACACAAAACAATGTTCATAACGTGACCGATCCAATCATTAGATCTGAAGGATTGATACATTTTCTACAGACATTCTAGGATGAATACTGCTAACTTATTATGCCGATGGAACAGTCTCCCTGACCACCTAAGGGCAACACAGACACTGGTCTCTTTTAAGACTGGCCTAAAAACCTTTTTATTCAGGAAAGCCTTTCTGACCTAAATCATTTATTTTGTGTTTCTGTACATTCACTGGTTTTTATTATAGTTTATTTTTTAACTATGTTTTAACTGTGTACTGGCTCTGTGGCACTCTGAGATTTTTTTTTAAATGAAAAGTGTGTAACAAATAAAATGCATTATTATTATTAACTTTGGTGATCATTATACTTTTCCTCTGACATCACGATTTAGATTTGTGGTTTTGAGTTAAATGTCTTAACTACTGGATGGGAAATTTGGGAAGGACATTACATCCGCCTCTCGGTGATCCCTTCACTTTCCATCTTGTGCTGAAGACTTTGGTTTCAGGCCAAATACTTGCTTCAGTAGCAGCATACATTTAGGAACAGCCACAGCATGTCACTTTTATTCTGCTTTCTTTAAGTAAACACTCGTTACATGAAATTTTTTTTTAAAAATGAGCCGAGGAATATAAAGGCACGTTGTGTTATTTCCAATTTTCAACACCAGCTGAACTGATATAGCGCTAGAAAAGCGGAGCAGTTACATGCTGTGCCTGAAGTTAATTCTCACTCAGCCGTGGAGAATTAAGACGTGGGCTTCTATTCAAATATGAAGGTGTCCTTGACATTTCCTGCGCTGCGTTGGCTGCTCATCCTTGTCGCATTTCCCCCCCCCCCCCCCCGAGTTGCCTGTAGGGCAGAGCGACCTGTTGACATTTACAATCTCATCTGGCTAAGAGAGCGATGGCATTCTATAAAGAGGAACAGCGCCACGTGTCCTGCAATTGTTCAGTGTCGAACGAGAACACGTTATTGCTTTAATAGAAATAGAAGTCAACCTTTTGAGAGAGCCTTTGTTGTCTTGCTCTTCCCTTTACACAGCTTAGAGACTTCTTCATCAGAAGCTCTGGGTAGGCTTCATAAACTGGACTAAATACGGATGAGGTTTTATCACCCCCGTCCTCTGGACTGCCACAGCGACCACCAGAGGCAGCCTACAGCTCAAATGTAAGTAAAAGGTTAAAGTCTGCCCATGCCATACCAGTAAGGCTCTGGATGGCGGCCAAGAACCGTGTGGCACTTAACTCACCCGCAGTTGGTCACAGCAGGACAAGGTGAAATGAGGTGAAAGCCCGTATAGTAACAGCAAAGCATGATATGATTGTAACCAGAGTGTGGAGGGTGTTCTGGGTGGCAATGCAAATGTGTATTTAGAGTAAATATAAACTTAAGTGACAAAACAAACTAAAACATGATGGAAGCTCAAGGACATGGAAAGCAAAGTGCCCAAAAAATGGAGTCAGAATGAATGAAACGGGTTCTTTTCTCTGTATGGAGGAGAAAAGACTCCTTCACTTTATTGCCAACCATTGAAAATCAGTGACATGTTCTACAAATGCCAATTGGATGCAATGAGGAAACTTAAATATGATTCAACTGTGCGGGTTTAGCCTCTGCATCCCTTGGTCTCCCAGAGGAAGCTCCAAAACGGGGCTGTGCGGTTTAGCTCTTCTTTGTGCTTTTGGTCCAGAAGATGGGATCTTTAGAAATCAGGGCCATTCTTCTTCAGCTTACTGTAGTCCACGGTAACTGCGTAGAACTGAAAATACAAATCTCAGATCAAGAACAAACACTTAACATGTGACTTAGTTTGTTTGTTGTTGCAGAATAATAAAAAAAAAAAAGGTGAATAATAAAATCTAAGAAGGTTAAATACTTGTTCCTGAATACATCAGCATTCTTGTCGTCTCTAGAAAACTCCTGATTACTTTTGAATAAGTGTGTGGAGTTAATGACTTCATCCGATTTCTTTCTACAAGTCAACGTTAACCAGATTATGTCATTTGATTAAACCAACATAATGAATAATCCATGGCTCAGCCACACGTCTGGCAAAGACCCATACAATGATCCCAGATTACAACTGCCTTCAGCACAGAGAACCAACACTGCAACACAGCACGACTATTAAGATTCCCTGAGAGGAGACGGAGGCGCACCTTGTACTGATCAGTCGGGGCCATCTTGTTCCAGGGCTCTGGGTTGTTCTTGCGATCCCAGCTGCAAGAGGAGAATCAGGTACACATTGTGAAAGATTAATCAGGAGGGACTGTAACTAGACACTCGTGGGAGAGCGGTAACATATTTAGTTACATTAGCTGTCGGCCTCTATACATTTTTTCTCATCTGCAAATCTCAACAGATGCAAATTACTTCTGTACACCCCCCTTCTAAACCCCCCCATTTGCCATGTTGAAAAATAATAAAATACACAAGACGTTTCTCGAGTCACAATTTAGCATTAAATCCTTACCACACATCAGGGTTTCTCAAGGCCAGACGAGCCAGGTACATCATGGACATGGCTGTCCCGCCACTGATGAAGAACAAAAGGGGGATCAGCTGTAGGAGACAAGACAGGAAGATAAGAAGCCTTCACTAACAAAGGCTAAATGTCACAGCTCAAGAAAGAGCTGAGTAAACACACTGAGGCTGCTGGCAGCTTTTAAACAGAAACATTTCCCTGTACGACTAGTCAGGGGAAAAACTGCTTTAAATTAGACAGTTACCTGAGAAATATTAAACTTTAATGTGTTCACTCTGACTCAATTTCTTTGCCCCGACAGACGACAGCTGCCAAATATTGAGACAAGATAATTTAGTTTAATTACGTTACTTGTTATGTTTACAACTATATTTCAGTCACCACTTCTTGACTCAAGTCAAATAAAATCTGTACATGAAAAAGTATGTGAGGTTTCTAGTGAGGGTAACGTTAAACATCTAGAAATGCTACCTGCTAACGCTACCTAGCCAGCTAACTGGCTAACTAGTAGCATGTGGTGGTATTTGCAGCACACAGACCCTCTGTTTAGCTAACGTTACCAACAGTTGCTATCGACTTCTGGGTCGTGACCCGATTTGACTGCAAAACATCTACTGACTAAAGTCCCGTCACTTGTTTACATAAGGAACAGATTATCCCATGATTGCAACAGAAAACGATTAAAAAAAGTGAAACTTCTTTTAATATTTAACATAACTTTCTCAAAGTCAGTGCGGTCAAAGTCAGAGTACTAGCTTAGCTAAAGCTAACTAGCTTAGCTAAAATAGGTTAGCAACACGAATCCACAGACGAAGATGACGGCATTTGAAAGAAACCATTTAACACGAATCTTTATTGAATATAACCGGGATGTACTCACAGCTGGGTGGCTTTTAAGCTGCTTGCGCAGTACGGCGAGCATGATTTCGCCGTTAGTGAAGGTTGTACAGTGAGTGTTGCCAACACGGTCCGCAATTTAATCTGCAAAATTGAGCAGGAAGAAAGGCGGACGACCCGCACGAATAGGATGCGAGAGATAGTGCCTGACCGACAGTAACGAAAACACACGATTATTAATTATTATGTGTACCATGTAGAGCCTTTATGTCACAATGAATGTAATGACTACAGAGACATTTTGTAGGGTTTCATCAATATGCTGCTGTCTCGCTTCAGATTTTATGGCCACACTGAATTTTATTCTGGCAAATCTACGAAATGTTGATCATGTTGATACAATCATTAGATTTTCAACCCCAAAACAAATCCATACATCTGTATTGGGCCTATATTTTTCTCTCTAAAGAGCTGAAGTTTTTTTTGGCCTAAATGTATATAATGTGTAGCGTGTATTTAATCCTGTTTCACATAACGTCCTTGTGGCTAATGTTTAATCATTTTATTTACTAACTCTACCTTGTGCATTAGTTTAATTATCTTCTGATGATTTAAATGCCTGCATTTAATAAACAAATAAGTCTATTTAGTGAATGAATGTCAGTGACATGATGGCGATAACAGGACACATTGCTCCTGTCTCTTGTATCAGTGTGAGGTGAACTGCCTGCGTCACAGAGTGACAGCAGGGGGCGCTGTTTATCTCCATCAGACGAGAAGGAAACTTTTCAAGAAATTCGATTAGTTACAAAAATACAAAAGTTCTCAATATCAGCTGTCAGATAATTTACTTTAGTAAAAGTAGTAATAACACAGTGTAAAAATACTCTTAGTCCTGCAATTAAAAACTGTATTTAAGTAAAAGTACATACACTTAAAGTACCAATAGTGAAAGTAATATGCAAAACTACTAATTTCAGAATAATATATATTATATAACAGTCTAATAATTGCTGCATTGTTATGTTTATCACTTAGATGTTTCAGCAGGTATAACGGTGGAGCTAGTTTTAATGAATTGGCATGCAGCTGGATAGCTTGATCTACAACAAAACATCAGAATGTATTTGTTCATTTGATTTTGTATTCATCTGAATCCTCTAGCGGAGTAAAAAGAACAATATTTACCTCTGAAATGTAGTGGGAGTAAAGTATAAAGTAGCAGAGAAAGGAAAGTACAACTACTTTAAATTGTACTTAAATACATTACTTGAGTAAATGTTACTTTCCCCCGTAATTTAAGTGATATGTGGTAAAACAAGTAGTGAACATCATTTTTTATTTGTTGGCTAAGAGATACATTAATTGCTGGTGGTCATGACGTTGAGTGTTTTGGGCTATTTTACAGCCATTGTCCAACAAGCGGCTCTGATGTGAACCAATCAAGTGAAGTCTGTGTGATAAAAAGAAAGTTACCATGAAATATCACAATTTCCATTTAATGGCAAGTTATTTTCCCCTTGTAGAAAATCAGGAGTAAAAACAATTAAATTGTAAGATTGGACAAAACACAACATAAAACCATTTATATTTTATAAATGAAATGATACTTGGCTGATTGTTTGCCAAGAAATAAACTATATATGTGATGATTACACATATTCAAGCAACAGTTTGTAAACCAAGCCTTACTTAGTGGCAAGTCCATGAGAATGCTGGAAACATATGTTTTGCTCCTTGTTTGGTTTCGATATCCATCCAAGGGAGGTGAGCTGGTTTCAGAAACATAAAAGATTCCTCTAAATACAGTATTGTCCCCCCTTTGTCTTTCAACCTGTCCAAATACTCCACAGATGTGTGGTCAAAAAAATGTTAATGGCTTGTCATAGTTCCTTCAGGTGTCGCTTCGATAAATCAACAGTATATAACAGCAGCTGGACTCTCTTTTAAATACAGTTAAGTTAAATGTCTGACCATACTTGAACAATTCATAGGCACATACAGTGTGCCTGTAAAGGACGTCTTATGATGATAAGACACCCGCTACAGAGCGTTTCCATTTGCCTTTCTCTTCTTTGCTCCAGATGTTTTTAGTGGGTCGTCTTCTTGGGGGTTTTGCCAAACTTAGCATCAAATCCGAGACCTAAAGAGAGAAAAAAGCAAAGAAGTGACTAAGGAGCAAAGCACAGCCTCGGCAGCTAAACGGAAATGATTTTACACTCTCAACTACCAATTTAACCAATAAAAACGTGAAACTATTTGAGCATTCCTGCTTCTTCTCCTACTATTTCTGTGTTATATTTACAGACTCCCCTTCAGCTATACTCTCGATGCATAATTTACCACTCGACCAAATGGTTTGCGTGGGAAGCCTAAGTATTCCCCAATTGGACCTTATTGTTTGTTATAACAAACACACACACAGTAACCGTCTCAGGCTACAGTTGAAGGCTTCTTTCAAGCATCTGCTGGCGTTATAGGCTGTCGTAGATATTACAGCGACACACTGTATTCATGAGGAAAATAAAAAGGGGGAAGTCGCACGTGAGAGATTTACAATAAATCCAAAGAGGGCGACGGAGTGTTTAACCAGAATTGACTCTCACCGAGGAACACGAGGATGGTGCCAAACCACTGCATGGTGGTCATGACGTTGCCGAACAGAATAACGGAGCCGAGGATGGTGAAGAACTTCCTGGTGGTGGTGACGATGGAGCAGGTCAGAGGCCCAAAGTGCACTACCGTCATGAAGATGAAGGTCTGGTAAGGGAGTTAAAAGAAACATTAAGGAATGGAATTCCAACAACACAACACTACCCATCACCTCATACAGGTGTCCACCCACCTGGCCTAAAGCACTGGTCACTCCGAACAGAAGAATATTATCGATGATGCTCGGGTGGCGTTCGGTAAAACTCAGGAACTCCCATATCTCCCCCGTCGACAATACCGCTGAGAGCAAAGAGGGAGAAGATGAAAAATGATGTCATGTTAGAAACAACTCACTAATTGAACATATTGTCACACACGCTGAAATAAATCCCATCATCGTGTTCACTGTGTGGGCACACAGCACCACCGAGTGGTGTAATACAGCAACAGCGTTTAGATGACGCCTTGCTGTGGGGGTGTCATGGACGTGTAGTAGTAGAGGTATAAGAATACTGTTGTATCTTTGGGGAAATACCAGCACGTCAAAGCTAGTGGAGTGTTTTAAGTTACGAGCACAAACTAGACCTGAAGACCTCATTTTAATGCAGCCTGGAACTGAATTCATCACTTTTAAATATAGATTTTCTTTTCATGTGATACGGCCTGTAATGTGAAAGAGTGCAGCATGTGTGCAGGAGAGATGGACACTTACTAAGAGATAGCAGACACAACCAATTAACATGGTGGGAATGATAACCGTCTGTTCTCATACCGGCTTTGACCTTCTGATCTTTATCTTTCAGCCCATTTGTGCCTCACCTTCACGAGCCTCTCGGTGTGTTGCATCCGTTTTATGTGCCTTACTCCTCAGTATATCACAGCGACCTCCTCGCAGAACTGCAGGCTTTGAGGTGCAGGATTCCTTATCTATGAAGATAACACTGAACCCTTTCAGCCTTGACTGAATTAATGAGTTTTGGCTCTTGGGAGAAAAGTGATCACATTTTTTTTTAAAGAGCCTCTAACACAGCTATTGTTGGTTTTGGTTTGAGTTTTCGTACTTATTTGAATCGCCATTAGCTACGGTACTTTACGCCAGCAGCTATCTGCCCTGAATGTACTGTGACTACAAATCAACAATGGCATTTTACAGCACATTACATCAACAGTGATGATATAATTGAGGTGTTGATCCTACATCTTGTTAACCAGCATGTTAATAAAGGACCTGTATTTAAGCATGTTAACACAATATATGAGTTGTAGCTCAAGGACAAGCAGCTGCGTGCCAGCATATACAAACACTACACCAGCTTTATACAAAGACAACAAGCTAATTGTTTCTGGTTCGATCATTTTGTGTCGTGAAGTGTATAACTGACCACTATAGTGTTACAAAAAGCCATTAACGTAACAAAAGAAATGCCTTAAACCTTTGCTTTCATCCTTCTCTGACAATGTGCTTTGCAACAGGAGGTTCGGTGCACCAGTGTTTACGTCATATTTTGGCAGCACTGAAGCATATCAAGGTGATTTAGCTCATTAGTTTATCCTCTCTGGCTGCAGGTGGGCCAACCGCCCGGGCGTACTTTTGGTTGGACTGAATCCCTAACATGCTCGAGTCCTGGCGCCTCACGCCACATATTCGGCTAGAGGAGAGTTTGGCAGAGAGCGCGGTGGACTCACCTAGCCCCAGCACCAGAGTGGACCACAGGTTGATGTTCAGCATCATGTGGTTGGCACTCGTCTGGAAGCGAGACCTCATGTGGTCCTGGGCCACGCCAGTCAAACCGTCCAATGTCAGAGAGACGAGCTGCGACACAGATTTAAAAACACACCACCGAGCCGTGAGACCAGTGTCACGGAGATGTCGCGGTGTGGCTGCAGCAGGGAGGCACAGACTTGATCGGCAATAAATGGAATAACGGTGAAATGGATGGAACATAAAACTCACCAACAGAATCTCTCCAAACCCAAAAACATGGTCATCTGCAACAGCTGAGCTCTTGTTGGGTTTGTAGAGGAACAGCGCTACACCGCTCACAATAAGCAGCACACACAGATACTTAGCCAGCGGGTACTTCTTCCTCAGTATTGTCACACCAAGGATCATCACTGCAACAACACAACAACAGCATGACAGACGTTTGTTTAGCCATGGGTACCAGGGTGACATCTCTCGAGTTTGCGGTAATCCTACACTGGATACAATAATGTCAGGCCTTCACCCCTGAGAGGGGAAACTATGGATTGTGACAGAGTGTGTGTGTGTGTGTGTTTCTGTGTAACGTGAAAGGTATTTCCTTGATCAGTTTAGAAAGACATTTAGAATCTCTCTTGTTTTTTAAGTACTACAAACACACTGGGACATATAACCATGAGCACAATGCATTATGAGACCTGGCAGCTTCTGAGTGCGTCAATATTGACTTTTTACGAACTCTGGGCTCTTTCAGATTTTGTAGCATAGAGTATAGAACCCCAAATATTCGGGCATTGTCATTACATGTTACCAGCTCCAAGGAATTGTTTGTACTATGATAATATAATTCCTGTTGTTAAAAAACTAATTATGTGTGTGACAATCAGGTAACCAGGTGATATGAAGGCGGAGAGCAGAAGGCCAACTATCACACATTTACCTGGTATGGGCTTGCAGGATTTACCCAACACCTATCACAAAAAGAAAGCATAGCTTTAGGGTAAGGCAGCACCAAACAGTAATACATTAAAGAGAATCATGTCATCTAAAAGGTGCAGACTCACCTGTGTGGGGTAGTTGATATACTGAAGGGCGGAGTTACTGGACACCATGGCTCCAAGATAAGAGAGGGAGCACAGCCCATAGAGCCAGCTCTTGGTGTGATCCGGTTTGGAGCCCTCAAAGAAAATGATCACTGATGATAAAGAGGAAGATTTGGCTTCAGGAATAAATCTTGGGAGGGTTTTTTTTCTGTTCATATGAAGCATTTTTATTAGTTTGTGTGTCTCTTCTGCGCAGCACATACTCACAGATCTTAGCAAACAGAGCACTGACAACGCACTGGATTAAGACCAACGTCCGGGCGAATCTGAACTTCTCCTTTTGGTCTCCCTGACCATAATCACCTCGAGTGCTGCAAGAGTCAGAGAGACAACACTGTATCGAGTGCAACAGATCACAGAGCAGCAGTTGGTTTCAATGGACAATCATGTCAATATTATTATATATAGTTTATATATACACACAACTATATATAATGGAGGGCAATCATTTAGGTTTGTAACAGGGCTGCTGCTGGGGTGCAAACATTTTGTAAGCGGATATGATCCCTGCCCACTTTAGTGACTCAGGCAACAACAGAAACTGGACTCCCCTGCCTTCATCTCCTTTTGCTAGATAACTACAAATAACCACTTTGGGTTTGTTTTTTTATTCTATTGTTATTGTTATTATGAGACAGGTCAATGGTGTAGGGGTCAACACTTCTGATATGAACAGAATGTCACGCCAAACTCTTCCAAAAATATGACGATTTGATGTCAGACCTGCCTTCTGTAGTAGTAAGGGCAATTTGTAAAGATTGCCCAACAGACGCACTAACATATGCTGCACTTGGTTGTATATTATCTATAGCAGATAATAAAATAATCACAAAAACTAACATAATAGCTCGTGTTTGACTGGAGTTTGGTACGGGACAGAAAGACATTCGTTACATAAACCACACAGGTCATCTAACTGCGAGTTACTTACATGGTCTCTTGTAATATCCCGTAGTAAAAGTAACACACGAAGACTCCGAGGAAGCACACGAGGAACCGTATCCGCATGTTGTCCCACATCGTGACGGGCTTCCCAGCAGCCATGCTGTCCTCCAGCCGTCCGGGTATGTTCACAGACACCGCTCCGCTGCCCCTCACACCGACGTCCCGCTCCACTATAGCCGACGTGGCGAGCCCGGAAATGGTGCTCGAGTGTTCCGCTTAGGTGTCGTACCTGCGGGCGGTTTAACGTCAAAGGTTTCCCTTTGTCACCTTCTCGTGCACGGTAACTGTCAATTCGTCAAAGCTCGCTAACGGTACCTTGACTTGTCTGCAGCTGCAGTCAGATTTCATGTGATTTGTTTGTTTCGTATCATTCTGATGTATCTAATAAATGTCTCGTCAATTAATAGATATGAACCGTCACATTCCCACCGGATAGGTACCGATAGTGTCCGCAGAGCACAGCTCGTGTTTTCATTGTGAAATGAAAGCCTGTAATTAGTGGGAAAAGGGAAAAAGCGGTCGCGTCAGGAAATTTGGTTTAATGACTGGACCTCAGGGGTGTCCACAGCTGTGCCTGAACAATTACATTGTTAGTTTAATAAATTATATCTTTAACACACATACGTGTGATAATTCTAACCACGTCGATCCAATGTAAAAAAAATGCAATTAAAGTACCGAAAAGAGAAGCCACTCGCTATGCAGAATGGCCCATTTTAGACGATTAGTTATTCTCTATTATAAATCAACCTACAGGAATTACACATTATAATTACACAGGTACCACAACATTGTACTTAAGTAAATATACTTCGTTAAATTTCATTCCAGAAAGGCATATTGTTCTTGTTATATTGTAATTAACTTGCTGTGTTGTGTCGTGGGGCAGTTGCTAAAGCAGCTATTGATGAGGTCCTTTCTTGAAAACGTCGCGTGCCTTTTATTCGTCCTAGGATGTGGATTAAATTCATTGGTCCATGTAAGGCAACAGAGATCATTTTTTTTCTCCTCCACCAATCACAATGGATTTGGGTTGAAAGGGCGGTGCTTCGATTTAAAAACCGCAAATCCACGGGTCAAAGGCAAGCAACAACAACAACCACAGTAATTATAAAAAAGTATAGAAGGTATTTACATTCCGGGGAAATCTGGTTGTTTTATTTTCCTCGCAGTGGCACACTAAACATTTAAAGTATTAAAAGGGTGCATACTCAGTTCAGAGAAAATACAAGGATGTTCTTTTTATTCAGTGTTGCATATGATCATGCTGACAATGACAGAGTTTCATCCATTTAATTGAAGCAGAGGGAATCAACATCTTCCATATCCCAAGAGACTATTGACACATTCAGTCTTTCTACCCAGAACCTCTTCGGGCAAAGAGGCTCACATTAGACCAAAGACTCAAAGCTTGGCCAACTCAAACTCTTAAAAGAGTTGACAAAATTGGTTTTGTTTGGTTAGAACAATTCCCGCATGGGCAATTAAAGCTACTAAAACATCCATTCCTGCTTATGAACCACAAAGTATACTCCACAAAGTATACTCAGAAATGCAAGTTGATTTCTTTCAGTGAATACAAAAACAGTATCACCAGCCTCCTAATAAAGACACAAATATATATATATATATTTATATATATATATATATATATATATATTGTCCTTGAAATACATCTGTAGAAAAGTAGGCCATCATTAAACCTTGGGCCAAAAATATTTCTTTCCAACAAACAAATTTTCTGAAATTTAAGGATCAAACATATTAAGTACTCAAATGAAGCTGAAAGTTTGAACTAAACTTAACAATTCTTTGCTCAACAGATGGTAAAGGGTAGTAAGAAAGTAATACTCGTGTTGTACGTGCTTGGGGTTTTTGCCTCTGAATTCACTCATTTGGACATTAAAAATGAAAACATCCCGAGCAGACTGCAGACTTTGTTTGAACCGCTGATGCACAACTAAAAAAAAAAAATCGGTTTTATAAAAAAGAACAACATCAAAACTCATTCAGCTGTAAAACCTTTTCCACATTATTAATCCATAGTACATATGGAGGAATACTAAGTGCTGATGATGTAAATATCAGCTAAATGGTTTCCTGACGGTGGAGATAATTAGTAAAACAGCCGGATTTTAGGCCAAAATTAATCGAAAGTATAAGTCACAATCTCTTATTTTGATCACAGTGATCATGAGCCACGTGACCACAGGTAACCAATGGCATATAGACCATATCCAGTTTGTGTGGGTTCTGGCAGTACAGCGCGGTTCAGTCCTGAGAGGAGGCTCTGCTCAGACACCCACCTACTGCATGCCCAGGTGCCTGGTGGGGGACGCCTGACCTGGGCAGCCGGTGACCGGAGAGACTGACAGGCCACGGAAGAGGAGGTCCATGGAGGGCAGAAGAGGCTTCAGAAGACTGACAGGGCAGAAAGCGGAGCCTCCATGGGGGGTGAAGTTGACTTTATTGGGGTCAGGGCAGGAAGGCTGGAGGAGAGGCTCATGCTGACAGGCAGACCTGGAGCTGAAGAGATGCAGAGAGTGGACGGTATGTACCACAGGGTACCGGCTCATCAAGGGCTTCAAGAACCACAACTTTGCATGCAATTTTGCACATTTATAACATCATAATCGCAAGTAAGTCTGCAACTAACAATCGGGGCGAGGGGGGGGGGGGCTGAGGCTCTCTAGTGGCCAGCCACAGTGATTACATGTTCATATGTTCAGTGCATGATGCCTTGTTCTACAAAGAGGTTAACTTACATTCCCTCCTCGCACACTCGTACTCGCTCGCAGCCTTCTGGCGGCTCGCGCTGGAAGGAGTAGGTTTTGTTGGGACGAGGAGCGGAGGAGCAGGGCTGCAACAGAGGAGGATCCAACGCAAACGAAGGCAGCGACGTCGACGGAGCGGGACACGCCGTCTCACAGTCCACGAGCTCTGCAAGAAAGGACAGAAACATTCAAACTTTTATGAATAATACGCAAATGATACATTGCGGTTTGAAACCTCCGCATACAGTACGCCACAAAAAATGAAGGGTTGTCTAACCTGGCTCTCCCATGGGACAGGGAGACTGTGACGGAGACAAAAGAGATGAGTTCAATGGAGAAGGGGAATTTGATGGAGACAGAAGCGATGGATCTAGAGGACAGGGGGACTGAGAAGGAGAGAGGAGGGAAGGATCCAGATCCAAGGGGCCGGGGGAGGGCTCACTCTGAGAGCCACTGCTGCATCTCTGGACGGGGACAGGGGCCCTGTGGCCATCTGGGATATCCAAAATCTGCAATATTCAGGAGGAAACAAGTGAAGGAGTTTCAAAGCTGTTTCATGACAACAAGCTCGTTATCTTATGATTGCCAGTCTGCCAATCTGTGCCTTGCAGCTGCTTAGACATTAGGTCAAAATCGTTTTAGTTTTGAAAACTAAACCGTGTTACTATTGGCACTTTGATGATGTGACGCTCGATTTGCTCTTTCGGCACTTGCAGGGAATTTCAACAGCAGAGCAAAGTGTATTTTTTGCCTCGAGGCCCCCAGGGTGTTATAAAAACAATCTCAGTATCAAAACAGTGATGAAAAAGGAAGTATTTTCTTATTACGACAGAACTGAACCTGATAGTTTACAGGGGAAAAGGCAATTGTTAGCTTACTAATCTTAACCCTCAGTGTTTGTGAAGTGTAGCTCAGCGGCCTAACCTCATGCTTATCGTCAGGTTTCTCAGACACAAACACCTCTTCCAGCTCTAGGTTGAGGCCTTCAACACTGCGTCGCAGCCGTGTGGCGAGTCTGTTCAGCGGCATCAGAGGCAGCGTCTGGAGAACAACACGTCAAATGAAGAGTATTACCTAAAGTATTACCTAAAGCCACAGCTCCTTCACTCCTACACCGTGTTTGATTTGTTCAGTTTAGGTGATTAATCGCCTTAGGGGACAATATAAGGGAAATAGAAATTACCTACCACAATATTTGAAATGACCATTCATCAAATGCCCCACAAGAAAGCAAATTTTTGTCTATCTATTATCTTATTCTATTCGTATGTATACACCTTGTGGGTGGAGGAAATGGTTAAAAATGGGAGAAGACTTGTATTTGGTAATTGAAATCCTCATTTCCGGTATATAAGAATTATAAATTTGTTGCCAAATAAGTTTTTTTTCTGAACCGTGAAGAGGAAAAACCCAGAATTTCATGTTGTTGTGAGTTTAAAATTCAATTAAGCCGCATTAGTTTCGGGGCTTAGCAAAGGCGGGTCATTTTTAACCCGTGGGTCAAGGGTAAAAATACACACACATATACGAGACAGAATATTTCATCCATATGATGTGCTGTGATATGCTGGTTTCAGATGGTCTTCCTGTGACAGCATGGCATTAACGCAGGCGACGTGATGACAGCAGTTACTAAGAAAAGCACCGCTGTTTTTTTTTTTTTTTTACGTCCCTGTTACTAAGCGCTTCGTAGTCTGCCTGTGGAAGACAGTTTGTCATCACAAAAGAGCAAGGGCTACCTGAGTGACGCCTGCTGCATGACCTGCCGGCAGGGGGTGGTGGGGCAGCTCGTACCCTGCTGGGGGAGGAACATGGCGGGAGCGCTTCTGCAGCTGGTTCCTCAGCTTGGCGACCTGAGGGCAGAGTGGAGTAAAACGAAAAAATGATTCAAGAGTCACTACGATTCTCTCTGAAAGGGGAGCGTTTACTCGCTTTCCCCTCGGGGAGCTGATCATGTTTTTCCGTGCCATCGGCGGAAGGGTGCAGAATAAAGGGTGTGAGTAAGAGGGAATAACAGGGACGCTGATGGATGAACTGCTGGAGTGATACACTGATACTTGCCTCCCTCAGGTGCTCCGCACTGCCCCACGAGGCCGAGCGCTTGTGTCCGCCGGCGCTTCTCCTTCCTCGGGTCTCCTCTGCCCAGGAACTTGGAGTCTTTGAAAAAAAAATTATGTTATTCCAGCATGGTGAATAAAGAGTCCTGTATTTGGGGGGCTGTGGTATAAAATGGCCTTTTTTTGGGGAATTTGGCAATTCAGCCCTTTTTGGAGGCCTCTTACTTATTTTCTGTTAAACCCAGTGCGCTTCCAATAAGCACTACAACGTAAGAGTACAGCACAGAAGAAAAGCCCCACAGCTGTCTCGCACACGACGCAAGCGACGAGAAAAACCACCCAGAGCTGCAAAACAGCTCGGCTTCCACACAAATCCAAACCACATCACGGTGGGGACTACACCTCAGTGCACTTACACGCACGCACACTATCGCACATTAAGTAACCTTGTTGTTCACAAAGTCAGGTACTGTGGAGAAAACACAACTAAGACAAACAGAAAACACAGAGCGTTCATTGTGCACTTCTTCTTTTCTTAGTCACAACTCCTTAACGTCAAACTTTCACTCATATGCTCGTACCAATTTCTTCACATGGACTCTTGATTTTCTACCAGAGGGCGCCGGGTCGACCGCTCCCGGCCGTTGGTTGGGAGCAGACGATTGGCAGTTCATCCTCACCAGGTGAAACCCAGGTTGAGTTGACCCACGGGAAAAGATATTCACAGTTCTGGTGCCTCTAGTCAACTGCTTCACACGCTCACTGGCCCCTCACCGGCATCATAAGGCAGCTAGCGTTACACATTTAGCTTGCTCTGTCTGCAGTACGGCTATGTCAGGATTTTCCGTCCCCGAAATACCTGACCTGTTCTTCAGGTGTCGGCCTCACAACTCAGAGAAACCTCACTGGTGCCTTAAGTGCCTGCAGGAAAACACAGACACCATCTTGTCATGTCCAGTCCACTCATACGTAGTGCATCGCCCGGCTAAATGAGTCAGTCATACAGTGACATCGGTGTAGAGTTACAGCTGCCAACCCCCCCCCCCCCATCATCCAACACCAACAACCCCACCCTGGCCAAAATATGAACAGGGGGGTCATGGGACTCGAATCTATAAAAAGGATCAAAAAGGGAGCAGAACATTTGGTCTGGCTAGTGTTTCTGCTTTGGGCGACTCATAGTGCTAATTTTCTTTCGGATCAACAGTCCAAAACCAAATACGATTCAACTTCCAATTATATCAAACAGAGAAGCGGCAAATCCTCATATTTGGAAGGCTGGAGGCAGAGAACATTCAGCATTTTTGCTTGATAAACACCTGATACATTTACTTGGTTATCAAAGATCTTGACCATTATTTTCTTTCGCTTAACAAACCGCTTTATTGATTAATTATTTCAGCATTCAACAGGAACAACTTACATCGAAATGTAATCTCCTGAACCTGAAACCAACACCACACTTATTTTCTTAGAGTGTGTTGACCCCAATTTCGTGGTGATATTTAGTGTTGTTATTGGTTTGCTTTGTATTATGAAGGATGTTATTTGTCCACACACATGCATGCCCATCTGTTGCACATATCCGTAGAATTACAGCATAGTTAAAGGCGGTTAACTACATTTATTATCGTTATTCAGTGTAAAATGTATGAGAAAAATATTGCACGTGTTTTTTGGAAGCATGTTATTATTTCTTTCCATTTTACGTGCTAATGGCAGATGTATGTTGGATCGTGTCTTGTAATCCCAAGTGGGATTGACCACATGTTTGTCATGACAGACAGACTATAACCTACTGTTTTTTTAAATCGACAGAAATAGAAATTAACATCACAATTTGAACAATAAGCTATAGCATCTGAAGTCATGGCGAGGGAGTGTGGCAGAAGGAGGTGCTGGTGGTTGGGTGCATGTGTGTGTGTGTGGTTGAGGAGAGTGCTGGGGGATGGGGTGTCTGTATAATGAGGTCAGGAGGGGTTTATTCCTCACAATGGAGGCAAAGGGGGTTCTTTAGGTTAAACTGTGTCACAGGCGAAGACGAAGCTGCGGAGCTTGCCGATGTTAGTCGGGGCTTTTGTGCACTAGTTAGGAGCAGATACAGTCGAGGGGGGAGCGAGGGAAGAACAGTGGAGTTTAAAGAACAACAAAAAAAAACGACTATTTCCAGTTGGCTGCCTTCCACCCGCAGCGTCAAACTGGAACCACCAGACACCTGCAGAGGCAACATCAGATATCTTGTTCTCTATAGAAATCCTTCACATACAAGAAGAGCAAGGCAGAGAAAACAGTTGGTCTCCTGCATGCTTTTTTTTTTTGTTCCTGCAACATGAAGCAACAAGTTTTATGGGGAACATGTTCTCAGTAGCACTGGTATAACAGACTGCTACTGATCTCGGCCCAGTTTTGTTAAATAACAGTCATTACACCAAGTCGTCACCACTCCTTTGACCGTGTCATGATATCGTATTATTCACCTGCGTGGCCTTGTCATTGACACAGGTAACAGCCGGGCTCTCCGCCTCTTTGGGCCACTGGCCGTGCAGATAGGGTCCGACGATGGCGTCCAAAGACAGAGTCCGGCGGATGGTGGGTTTCGGCGGGCGAGCCGTGGTCCTGTCAGCTTTTGGGAACATGAACAAAAGCGCATTAAGTCAGTGGCCATGTCTGTGCCTCGCAAGCCTGAACTCAGCACATGTCAGAACAATGTCGGTCTTGCAGAAGTAAAAAAAAAAACTCATGCGTGTGTGATCACGTTTAGCTCACAACACTGCATGTGACATATTTGTGTTTTAAAAAGTCCCTTTTAAAAATAGGTTAAACAGTATTTCAACACCAGTGGTAGCTGTTCACAAGATTGCCCCCAGGCTTCCTCCTCACCAGTAAGCATGCAGTGTGTAGAGTTATGTGTGTGCGTGTGTGTGTGTGCATGTTAGCTATTTGTAATCTCTGGCAGGTGTGGACTATATACCTGGCACAAAGCCATCCAACTACACAACACTGGCAACTGTCACCACAGGCTACAAGTACATCTACCACCAGCAACACACACACACACACACACACAGACGCAGTATGTTGTCATGTTGCAGGGCAGACTGAATGTATAAATAAACACCTCTACATGCAGATGTGACTGGCACAGTTACAGTTCAAGTCAAATAGAGAGGCTCTTAAAGCGGCTGCTGCGTTGGCGTGAAGCAGAGATCCCACAGGTCAGAGTGCAAAGAGGCGACTTAGGTGTCCAAATAACATTATGAGAGCAGTGTTATGTTTCAGGGTTAAAAGCCCTCATTGTTCAGTTGGTCAATGGTTCCCTGAATTAGTACGAGAAGCATGGCCCTGTCCTTTACACAGAACCATTGCAGTCTTGAAATCAAGGCTGTTTTTTGCTTTACTTTTCTTAAATCATATGTTGTGAATGAATTAAGGTCAAATGTAAGGACTTACTCATTCAAAAGGGCTTCATCGTGTGCGTACCTGAGGACTGTTGCTGCATTGCTTTCCTTTCGGGCTGCAACTAACTGACTATTATTTCCATTATTGATGAATCTGCTGATCAATTTCCCGAATTATCAATCGGTGTCCATCACAGTTTTTCAGAGCCCCAGTAGTTTTTGTCCAAAAACCGAAACATTTTGCGTTCACAATGATCGACCACAGTGAGAAGCAGCACATCCTCACGCGGTAGCAGCTGGAACAAGCAAAATGTTGACTTGAGAAACGACTTAAGCCATGAATGGGTTGTCAAAATAGTTGCTGATTAATTGTCTGTGCTGATTCATCTTTTAGAGTCTTTCTTTTGTGATACAATACAGAAAAAGAGAATTTCGGTGGAAGGAAATAGGGCAGGCTTCGCAAGGAAATTCGTAGTCGACTAACATGCACGCGTTCTTGTCGACTAATCAATTACTCGATTTGACAGACAGATCTGTAAAGCTGTTTGTGTGAGTTTCCCACAGAGAATCACATTAAAAGCACCACTTTAAAATAGTATGTGTAGCAGAGATGTGCTCACAAGTTTCTTGGAAATAAGTCATTCAGCATTTTAAAAAAAAACATAAAAACAAATAATTGAATGAAGAAATGTTAATCGACCAAAAAGACTGATTAGTGGTCAGCCCTAGAAATCAATGTAGTAAATGAAACCCACAGGCAACATCATTTCAGATATTGATATTGAGATATAGTCAGATATTGATCATAAAGTGACACCAAATAAACTTTAAAACACTGGACCACATGGAGGTGAATGCAGCCTCCACACCCCTCCTCCTCCTCCCGAGTGTGTATTTACCAGTCTTGACCTCCCTGCAGAGGAGAGCGGATCCCCTCTGGAGCTGGTATGGGATTGTGGCTCTGAGGGGCTGCAGGCTGGGGTTGCTGCACCCCCGAGGGGCTCCTCCACTTCTACCCAACATCCCCCACTCCGAGCTCCGCTTAAGAAAACACACACACACACACGCACACGGCTCTGCTTTTTCCTTCTTCACTTTTTTCACTGCAACTGCGCTGACTTCCCCTCGGTCCACATTCAGTTCATCCACGGCGATGATCCAAAACTCCGATCCGGCCTCTTGTTGGGCACCAAACTTGAGCTTTCTTTTGTGATGATGACCATGATTTTTCTTGCTTATATATTCGGGTTGAAGGCGCAGACACACACAGAGAGAGAGAGACGAGCTGAGCGCAGATTTGGGGTTTAACGCATCCTCATAAATAATCCTTCATGTTGCAGTGAGAAGAGGACACGAGCGGAGACCACGCGCTGCTCCCACACATCGCTGCTCGTTACTCTTGTCTGCAAAGTGACACCACAACAGCTCGACTCAACCTGAAGCAACTGTCTCGTGCAGTATGACTCCAAGGGAGGGCGACCTGGTTGGTTGCTGCAGAGTACTACTGAGCACGTATTGGTCTTCACACCCATCTGTCTTCTGAAGGGACCCCCCCCCCCCCCCGAAATAAACTTAAAGCTCCCATCCACTTTGTTGAAATTTTGTTTTCATGGCCCTTCCCCTCCTATCCTTCAAACCCACGTTCAAACCCTGGGGTCTATTCAAAGTGTGGTCCAGGGACCCCTAAAGGCCACTGCAGGGGCTCTGAGGGTCCAGACTTATATGATGGTATGGGAGAAAATCCTCAAAGGGCATGTAGATGTAGCTATTTCAAGCAAGTTATAACACATTGCAAGATGTTCATTCAGTAAAATAAACAAATTAAAATAATATTGAGTTTGATACCACATCATTGTCTATTGTCTAATTTCCCGACCTAAATGTCCACATTTAATGTAGTCAGGGGTATTTTTTGTACTGTTTGAACTACTTTTAACTATTTTGTGATCTTAGATTTATTACCATTGCTGCAAATGGTCGTGATCAACCAGGAGCGGGAGATACATGGTTACATATAACAAATAAAGTGCTTTATTAACAAAAAAGTAAGTAAAAAAAAAAGGATGGGAGAGATCTGTAGAAAACAAAAAACAAGAAGAAGAACCCAAACGCCTCAACACAGCGATGTGCGGTGAGAGAAACACGCCAACAACTGACATCTGCTGCTCAGGCTTTTTGATGACGTTAAACCACAAGATGGTGCCAGAGCACGTGTCCCAAGCAACCGGCTGCTTGATCCAACATCTCCATTGACTTGCTGTTTTGAAACCTTTCTTTTGGGGGGGGGGGGGGCTGGTTTTCCTGTGACTCTCCACACAATGTTGTGATCGACACAAACAGACACACATGATGGAAAAAGGCCGTTTATTGCAACACAAACCAATCAGAAATAAATCAAAGTACACATGTAAAAAGAACAACACTGCTGCATTGGATAAAATCAGATAAGTGATCATATGCGGTAGCTTAAGATTGGATCCATTCAATAAATACCTGCACAGATTTAAACAGTGTTTGATTGCTCAAGCAGGAATTATCCCAGATCAGTCACATCCATGAAACATACTTCTCAGTGCTATGACACTGTGGAGACAGTCTGTAAAAACACATCCTCTACCTTCATATGGATTATCTGCATCTCTTAAAATGATCATCTCATCGCTCTTTGCAAGTGGCTGCATCCAAAGAACTGCTCGTGCTGTTTTGGTCACTTTTTGAACTAAATAAAGTAAAGCAGGCGCACAAACACACAGACGACGCCATGGGGAAGAATGCTGATATTCAAATAAGGAGCAAGATGGGAGTACTATTTCAGGAAATCAAATGGATGCTTTGGAGAAAGGTCTGATGGGAGTTTGCAGAGGGATTGCATGATCTTGGATGAAGGGAATCGCAGACAGTGCAAAGTGGTTGTGGCAGAGTGATTGAGAGGAGCTGAGCGGATAAGGCGAGGAGAAGGGAAAGAACCAAACAATGATGGATGCTTTCAGCTTCATGATGACTTCACTCTCATGTGTACAAAAGTCCAGAGATGGTGTCATGACTTTCCCTGTTCTCGTGGAGCTGTGGATGGTCTTGGTGGATTGTAGAAGCAGGGTTTTTCCTCGGGTTTGTGGTCAACGCAGCATCACCAGGCGGACAGGCGGAGGGGGTTCAATCTCTGTTGTTGGTCTGGAGCTCCCTAGCTGGGAGTGAGCGCAGGGCTGGGATCAGTGCTGATGTTGACCAAACACTCGCTGGACCTGAGGCTGGCCAGGGACTTGGAGCTTGGTAGAGAGCCCAGAGAGCCACACAGACCCAGCATGGAGGGAGTATTGTCTTTTCCTACAGGGACGAAACAGAGAAAAAGCAGAATAAAAATGAGCCTCAGATCGTGCATACTTCAAGCTGCCCACATGAAACACCATAAACAGCCATCAAGCCTGCCTTTGTATGAGCATGTATGTACATGTGCATGGGTGGCTGCCTCTGAAAGGCTTTTATGCAGCAGTGGAGCGAGAGCTAATATATTCCTACTCAAGCAGAACTGTTGTTACTTTACCACTGCGTTCAAGTCAAAATGGTGCTCAGTCAAAATGTACTGAGCTACTTAGGAATATTGCATAAAATGGCTAAAGTACAACACAAAATAACAGTACACTACAAATCACTGCAGGTTTAAATGTTGCGGTGAACATGTTGGGATGAATGTAGTAGCAGTGAAAAGCATTTGTACCTGCTGAAGTCCAAGCAACATCTCCGTTCAGTCTCCCATCGGCCTCCTGGGAGTCAGAGTTCAGACTGACTTCAACAGAAAGTTGCTCCAAACTGTGGAAGCTCCTCCTGGAAGCACAAAAACATCATTATGGCACAAGTATCTGAAGTCCTGTACAATAATTGCATCTATAAGCATCTGCTTATTTGTGCTGTGTGTTCTTAACCAATAGGGCTCATCTATTTAAATGTATGAATACAAACAAATTTCAAAAAAAATAGAAACCTACTGTTCATTTCGGTTTACCTGCGGAAAAGCTTGACATCGCCCTGGTTGTTTGTGATTACGGACCACTGGTTGACCAGCGGGATGGAAAGATCTTTAGCCAGATGAGAGGAATCACAGGGCATGAGGGCAGAGCTGCACGAAGCACAGAGTACAAATACGTCAATTCAGAAGTGATACTTTTCATTTTAGGAATCAAATATGAACCTGAACATCCAAAGTGGCGGAAAAAAAAAAAAAATCACCCATCTCTTGTAAATTTCAATGAGCCACTTTTAATCATTAGTATCACTCTACTTCCTGAAACATCGTCTTCAATTCAACACAGAATAAATATGTAGCCTCTCAATGAGTATTGTGTTATCAACTGACATAAATCAAAAATTGCATCTGCAATACATTCTCAGTTTCTTTTTATCTTCTTTGAAGAAAAATGACTCGTTACATGAAGTAGAATAGGAGAGCAATCATTTATGTTTCACTCAGTAAACTGTTCCATCAAAATAACAACTTGAACTCTTCTTCTAACCCCTGATGAACTCCCACACACTGTAATGCTGGAAAGAAGAAATAAATAAATAAACGTAATCCCAACAGGATCTTGGGTGATGAGGACTGGAGCCCACGCTTAGATTTTCCTCATGTTGAATTATTAATGTGGAGATGTCGGCCATCTTATCTGCCCAGAGAATGGTTTTTGTTGCTGCTGTTTACATTCCTTATGATGCAAACAAATAAATAAAAAAGCACGACAGGAATGTGCTGTCTTTGTTTTGTTTGTCATGTGTTACAACTGAATATCATTGTGCGTCTCTGTGTTGCACAATGACAACAAATGATCCTTGAACCCGTGAATGAATCCTACAGTTGAAGCTTTTTTTAATTTGATGACCGTAATCTTAAAGTTCTTGTGTGCTCCTCACAGTTGTGCCTGCAGCTCGATCACCACGGCCTCCAGCTCCTTCTTCTCCTGTTGGCTCTGGACTGTCTGCTCCTCCACCGTTGCCCTCAGACGCTTATTCTCCGTCTCCACGTTCTTCAGCTGCGACTCTCGCAGGCGCACCAGCTCCTCCAGATAACCCTGCAACATGACAGTAAGGAGACGGGGATTTGTGTGCGGGGAAGTTTACAGTGAAAAACAGCAATTTAAACAGCATTAACTTTGGTTCTAGCAGCTGTTGCGTGTCACCTTCTGGGCATAGACGATCTTAAACCTCTGCTCCATCTTGCGGCACTTGTTGCTCCAGCTCTCCTCGTCGGTCACCAGAGGGATGTAGGGGTGCTCGGGGACACTCTCCTCGCTGTTACTGCTGTCCACGCTGCGACGGTCCTCCTCGTCACTCAGGTAGTCGTAGCTACGCGGCAGAGAGGCGACAGTGTTGCAGCGGCACACGTGCGCACAAATGTGACGCTAAACGTGGAGTGACAGGATCAGTCTCACCTCTGAGTGAACTTCAGGTAGGGTGTGAAGTCAATCACGGCGGACGATTTCCCATCCAGAGTCTCCCCCTTCAAGCAAAAACTGCATGGCGACAACAAAAAATATTATTGTTTTGTATATACTACGAAATATAAGACAACTCCATATCTACTCCATATCAATCAATTGAAATATGTTTATCTTGTCGTCCCTGTTTTTAGTCATATGTATATTTCTGTGCATGTGCATTGAGAGCAGCAAAATACGAAAGTCAAATTCCTTGTATGTGTTCACACTTACTCGGCCATTAAATATTATTCTGATTCTAATTAGTTCTGTATAATCTGTACTCCTAAAGTAGAAAATGCTCTACTCAAACCCACGTCAGGACTTTTAATTCCTAAATACTGGGGCTGAAAACAACGGAACGGGACAGAAAAGGTTCTTAAAATAGCTTAGAAATATATACCACCGAACTGTGTTGATTTGGGTTTTTGTGCTTATATGTGTAAAACCTCTGTATATCAGAGTCTGCAGCGTGTGTCTTAACCTGAAGTCAATGGCACTCAGTCCAATCAGCATGCCAGTCAGGACCTGGGCCTCTTCTCTCAGCATAATGGCCCCATCATCATAGAACCTCCTGTCAGGTGGAGAGGTGGTTATCATCTCTTCAAGATACGTTACCGACACAACTGTGACTCTACCAATCGATTTTTAAAATCATTCGTCTGACCTGGTAGTTCTTGTGTCCCTCAGAGCAGTGGACACATATTCAGACAGACGTTTCTCCATCAGCGCCACCCGAATCCACGCGCGCCCCTGTAGGACAACGCGAGAAGTGAGTAGGAACAGAGGGCCTTCTTTGCTGCTCTCTCTTGCAATGTCCCACTCTCTCACACAATTCTGCATACAAACACCCTTGCCTTTGCTCGTGATGTGCTGATGTTTTCGATGTTTTCAATGCTGGCGATGCAGTTGTTCTGCACCCTGCTGCACGCCAGCCGGATATATTCCCAGAAGCTTCGCTGTCCATCTGAGCTGAACCAGCTTCCTGAACCTGGTCCAAGATTTAAAACACAGCAATGAAGCACTTCTGCTATAACAACGACCCGCACCGCGAGCATGCAACGACCATTACAGTGCAGCTAACTGCATAATCATGCACTTTTGTTTTTGGTTTCCATGCTTAATGTTTGCAGTGTAATCTATGCAGTAGATTCATAGGCCTATGCCAGTTTTAGATGAAATATTGAAGTTTTACTGCTACAAACTGAGTCATTTTAACTGACTTGTCCATCCTGTCCTGTGCTATATGTTACCTGCAGTGTTACCTTTGAAGCGGTGGCTGAGGATGTGCTCTAAAATGGCGGCAAAGTTCAGAAACTCCTCGGCCGAGTCGTCTATGGGCTCTGCTGTGTACTTTTCTAGGAGGGTCTTGACAGAGAATCTGAAATAGAAGCACACAGAGAAGGAGGAATTAGAAAAACAATGCGATGGGGGAAAAACATTCAACTTCGCATGTCTATTCGTCACAAGCCGCTGAAATGCCGGCGCGTACTGTACCCACGCAGACAAATGCACGACTGTATTTGAACCCTGTAACAATAGTCAAGTGGAGCTTTTTTTCCTTTTCTTTTTTGGGAACCATGCCATCTTATCATACTGAGGTCACCCCCCAATTGTCTTGTGTACTGCACAATGTACCCCTTCAGTGCTTTGGCAGTGTTATCATGAAAACAATACAATTAACCCCCTGTCCTCTCAGCCTTTGTGCATGCTGTGCTTCCAGGTCCCTTTGGGTCTCGTCTCTCTGAGGGACCGGCCAGCATCAAAGAATGATCAAACAATTGCCTCCTCCCTCATCTATACACGGTGGTCTGATCTATTTAGGGCAACCGCTGCCGCAGC
This sequence comes from Melanostigma gelatinosum, assembly GCF_949748355.1. Classification (NCBI taxonomy): domain Eukaryota; kingdom Metazoa; phylum Chordata; class Actinopteri; order Perciformes; family Zoarcidae; genus Melanostigma; species Melanostigma gelatinosum. The sequence continues at coordinate 14,182,281 of NC_136646.1, forward strand.
TTTAGTTTGGCTTTTGACCAGGGCAGTAATGCAGCTTGCATGTTAGGAGCCGGCATTCAGGCACGGTGCTGACTGCCTCCGCTTCGATGGGCAACACTAGCATCACCGAGGGCAAGACTGCCCTGGCAGTGGGAAGCACCTCCATAGCCAGGGGAAAGACGACTGTAGCCGTGGGCAACTCCTCCATCTTCAGGGGAGTGACCACCACCTCCATGGGAGAGTCCACCATCCAAAGGCAAAAGACGACCGTGGCTCTGGGACGGGCCAGCTTCAGCCGGGGAACCACAACCACATCGTTTGGCAAAGCCTTGATGTCCAAGCGCAGGAACATCTAGATGGACAGGAACCCTGAAGCCGGGGCTAAGACACCCAAGGGAGCCAAGCAGTCCAAAAAAGACGCTAACAATGAGTGGAAAACCACATTCCTGTCAAGCAAGACCTCCTTCACCAAAGGCAGGGTTTCGATCCTGAGGACTAAGTACGCCATCTCCTGGGGTAAATTCTCGATCTCCTGGAGCAGAACCACTGTAACTTTGGGCAACATCCACATAGCGTTCGGCAAAACCTCTGTTACACGAGGGGAGACCACAAGCTCGCTCACCACGCTGACCTTCGCCCATGGGACCAAGTCTGTGTCTGTGTTCAAAACCACCCTCATCAGGGGCACAGAAACGCACAGCAACATCTACTGGGATTTTCACACATGATTCCTGCACACACTTAAAAACCCAAGGATATTTCTATCTGGTCATTTTTAGCAGGTCAGTAGTAGTAAAGAGTCAACAAAAAGAAAAGAGCAGCTATTTTTTTGTGATCAATGTGCGTACATGTTAACGTGAGCATCCATCTGTTACCTGTTGGCCAAAAGTGAGTTGCACATCGAACGGGGTTTGCAATCATGAGTGAGATCTTCCAAAGCCATGCTGAGCGTGTTATGCAAATGTTACGGCGATGAGATGACTGTCTACTTGGCAGGGAGGGAAGGCGTGAAACAGCCGTGTGGGATGTATGTGGAGGGACACAAGAGAGTGTGTGTCTTACACCAGCACTGTTCTCCTGTATATGTTGTGCATGTACAGTCATCACCGTGTCTACATCTTTGGTGCAAATGTGGTATTTTTCTGCACTCCAATAAGATTGGTTGATTGCCTGCAATTTCCATAACTCTGCTGCCGTATGTCCACCAGAAAACACAGTTTTAAACGAGGAAACCTGTAACGCTGGTTGATTAACAATGCTTATAAAGTAACATGCCTAAACACTGCTTGGCTTGATTGTTTTGTAAATTCAGTTTTTTTGAGAGATACTATAGGATCTAAACGCATAAAGGTAGAAATACAGACTGAATTGCTGTAATTTGTTGCAAACAGTTCAGCAAGGACACATTTGGTCGAAAACACCAACTACAGGAACCACACACCCATGTTTCAAATGGAGGCACGATACAAACACAGGAGAGGTGCAATCAAAGCCGAAACTACATGCGGAAGACATTAAAACACATTCATCTTTCCTCTTCTCAACACTGACACTGCGCCACTCATTTCACATATGGTACATACAGTCGTACACAGAGGCTATGTCCTACAATCAGAGGCTACAGGGAACAATGGCTCAGAAGAAAGTGATGTCACCACAGATTGCCCCCTTTGCAACAATGTGTCCTTCAACCGTCCGGTGTCGTCGTGGAGATGGGACAATCGCTCCACTGTCCCAGTCCCCCCCCCCCCCCCCTCCCAGATAGGCTGTGGCCACCTACGGCTGCCTCTGTCCATTCACAGGGACACATGGGTGGTATGTGGCCTTCCAGAGCCCACGTCGATCATCTCAACGAAGGCATTATGCGGCACGGGGGTCGTGCTATCCACGCTTAGCATTCTGGTCTTCTCTGGATTGTAGCAGATGTAACTATCACCCCCGAGGGCCAGAGCAGGACGTGCTGCATGAGTGAGCGATGCTTTGCGTCGAGTGAGCCGACGAATCTGGGTCAGGAAGACGAGTCTCTCCTCAATGGGCAACACCAGTTTCACCGAGGGGAAGACGGCCTTAACCTTGGGCAACACCACCATAAAAAGGGGAAAGTCCAAGATTGCCATGGGGGGCTCCTCCATCACCAGGGGCAAGAAAACAACATCTTTGGGCTCCTCCACCATCACCAGTGGAAAGACCAAGATCGCCCTGGGGGGCGCCTCCTTCAGCAGAGGCACCACCACCACCTCTTTTCGGAAAGCCCCTCTTCCCCAAACGCAAGACGCTCTAGATGAGAAGGGACCTCGTCCAGGGCTAGGGGGATTGGCACAAAATGTCACAAGAAAGAAGAAGAAGAAAGAAGCACCATCACAGAGAACATTTGGACACCACTACAGCATATGCACAGGGTCGGTTCCAACTGCGAGCCCAAACTGGATTAGATTTACCGATGGACCGTTGACTTGTTTTTGGTCATGCCGGATTTATCAAGGAAACAGGTCAGTGGCATCACAATTCTGTCTCGTAATGTTTCTGCAAAAACCAAGTAGGTCAGTCAGTTGGAAGTATAATAGAGCTCGAGGATTTTGTGTGCTCTGTTTGCCAGTAAGCACATGTAACCTTCTCAAAGGGATCTGCTAGAGCGCAGGAACTCCTCTTACGTGACTTTGTCGCAACAAAGTTTTGTTGGATCTGATTTTGTGGAGAATTGTTCTATCCTGTCGGAAACTCAAGATAAAGAGTGCGTAGAGAAACATCAAATCTGGTCAAATTTGCGAAGACATCCGATGACGATTCCTCATTATGCAGAGTACCAAGCCCTTGGAAAACCACCAAGTGCCCCCAGAGGTTCCCAGGCCGCAGTATGAGAACCGCTAAATAACCTGTTTGTTGATGCAATAGCATTTAAAATCAGAAGAGCAGACGGTTGACTGTTGCAAAAGGCCTCTCTGACCTGATAGAATTGGCAGCGTTATCTCGAGAGAAACATTACAGCAGATTATTTTAAATGAACTGAAGTCCCTTTGATCTGAAGGGGAATTGCTGGCGTGCCTCAAATGCAAATGGATGGAGTGGAATAGCGAAATTCTCTTGGTACGATTTGACACTGAAAAACAACTGCAAGGCCTTCTGACAAGCTTCTTTTGTGCCCCTCTCACTCAGGCTGGATCGCCGCCAAGCCCACTCTCAGCTCTCTTCAAAGGGCCCTCTTGTTCTCCTTTCTCACCCTTCTACTGTACTTACACAACTGGTGTTTGATCCACAGCACCACCTAGGATAACCCAAACTACATGTATCAGCAGTGACACAGAATCTAAACACACAACGTTTCATATTAACCCCCTCAGCTTTCACTTTCTTCTCCCCCCCCCTATCTCTCTCTCTCTCTGCCTCTTCCTGTCCCTCTCTTTAGTCTTGGCATAGCCGGCAGGATCAGATGACACAGGCAGACTGCTCACTGGCCGCAGCATTGTGTAACCACCAGCCAGTGCTGTTGTTTATCCTCCTGGACTGTCGGGGGAGACGTCCTGTCCTGTGCCGAAGGATCAGCACAAAACAGCCAAGATAAAGAGCGCCGTGCCTTTGATGAACAATAAGAAAAAAAAACGACAATTAGGTCCAACTCCGAATAGACCAAAAGATGTGCAAATGCAACAACGGCAGGGTGTGTCTCTCTCTCTCACCGGCCCCCGTGTGTGAATAAGCGTACAGGCAAAGTGTTCCATGGTCAGAGGAGGTGTAGAGGGATTCGTGTGCAAGATGGACAGTGAACGTGTAGGGCTGAGAAGCGCTGAGAGTGTAAAGCAGATGTTTGAACATGATGGGGGGGGGGGGGGGGGGGGGGGGGGGGGGGGGGGGGGGGGGGGGGGGGGGGGGGGGGGGGGGGGGGGGTGGGGGGGGGGGGGGGGTGGGGGGGTGGGGGGGGGGGAGGGGGGGGGGGGGGGGGTGAAATGAAGAATAACAGCATGGTGAGAGAGTGGACTGATCCGCAGAAGAGAGTCAAACCTACAGACACCTCTGCTGTCATTTCACATGCTCGATGGTCAAAAATAGCTTTGACAGAAAAATAGAAGGCGACACAGAAACAATGTTATTCCATCTTAAGCAAAGATTTGTTGACATTTCCGATTATTTCTTAGAAATAGAACCGAGACCGGTAGAAAGTGGCACCACTCTGCTGTTGCTCAGAATGTTTTGGAGGCACAAAGAGCCACCCACTCGCAGAAGCATGTCCATGAGACGCATGAATACGTGGTTGCGTTACTACTGCACAGGACATGTTATGCTCTGCTCTCGAGCCACGCCCCGGAAGAGCTCAAGCCTCAGGCAGAGCTGCACCACATCGCCAGCCTCCCTGCTTCATCACCCCCCCCCCCCCCCCGTTCCCTTGTTTTACAGGAGACATCTGAAGGGATAGCGCCTGACATCAGACCAGTCTCACTCATCCTATCTGTGTTTCTTAGGTTCACCGCGACCACGGCCACACCGTTCCACCAGTGGCGGATGACGGCACGAGAGCTCTTAGCCAGACTAAAGCAAGAAAACAGTCAATGTTAAACACCACAATGTTGCCTGTAAACAAATTGCCATTGTGACCGTTGACAATATTTGGGCTCAGATAAACAAACCGGAGTTGCGTGAAAATTCCCACCGACTGCACGAAGCCTCAGACCTGCCCTGTTAAATAAATAAAAAACCCGTTGCCAGTGGCAACAGCACGATGACACTGCTGTCACCGTGGACACGATACACATCACGGAGTGTCTTCAGCGCCATTAAGACAAAGCAACTTTGGGTTTTCTGATGTTGTCGGCCGGGTTAAAAACATTGCAGTTAAAATCATGGTTTGTTTTCATGCATTCCCCCTCAGACTGCAGGCTGATACGAGCCACTGCAGGAAGAGCAAATTGAACAAAGTATTCTTCTTCAGAAGACATTTCCAAGATGCAACTTGTTCACCTGACCGCAGCAGATTATTTTTCATTCTTTTTTTTCTCTGCCATTATTATTTCTTTACTGTAACGCCTTCAAGTGCCTGACGCGGGCCTCTTGCAGAAAGTGTGGTGGTGCAAATGTTTGTATCAGGTTTTCCTTAATTGTACACAAATGTCTGTTGCTGTACATATGTGTTTCTAATTCAAACGGGCTCCTTCAGGTCAGCATGACACAGTAAACAAGGCACTGAAACATTGAGCAGACCTCTGTGCCGGGTACTTGTGACCCACATTATGCCAGATCATGTGAATACACTTTTTAAAATAAGGACTGTGATGCTAGTTTAGTCTTTGTTATCCGGTAACATATGGCAACAACCTGAATAGAAACAGCCCCCTTTTGTTTCTACAGTCCCACAAAAAGACACAACTTCATCAAACGACTTGTTGGGAGTTGAAAACCTTAATCTCTGTGTGTGCTGATTGCATTTTAAACGTGTATGTTGTGACAGTGAAGGAATATAGGTCAAACTTTATACATATCTGTATTTGGGGAAAATAAAGGCTTGGGCCTGGTGTACTAATGTTGCACTAACGTCAGCTTAGTTTCTGTAGCCAGGCAGCGGTTCAAGCTGTAGCTGTGTCTCAGCAGCACGACTGAGCCTGGATCCCGTATCCTGCACCAACATCACGCCCAGTCTGCTTCAATACACAGCCAGGGGCCCACTGCTGATTCAGGTTCTCTCTCTCTCTCTCTCTCTCCAATGAGACCGTACGAACACACACAACAACCTTTGACTACTTGAATCAACTCTCACCAGAATGGCGTCAAGAAGAAAAACATTTTGAAAAAGATGCAGAGAGATGCAGACCTGACACGCCTGGAAGGAGTTTCCCTCCAACTGAACCGAATCAATGTCATGTTGCTAATTAGAGGAATGGAAAGAAACGGTGTAGTTAGCACTACTGGCGGAAAGCTGTGTGAGATTTATAGTTCTGTCTCGTCTTGTGTGTTTGTCATTAAAATGCTTAAATGATTAAATTGGTCTTCGCACAGGCCGACCTGAAAACGACAGTGCTTTTGTTCCCTCGCTAATCTTTCTCTGTGTTGTGAGTCCATCGTGAGAACTTTTCTTTTCTTTTTTTGCAGGCATGCTCTGTGTGATGTTGTGTTGTTTTGCTTCACCTGTACGTGACACTAAAAATGCAGACAGGACTTTGAACAGAAAGGTACTGGAATAAAAATGCTTGATTGTGTGTCCATTTGAAAGTCCAGACTTTGTCTTTTTTTATGTTTTTAAGGGGATTTATTTAGTTTTACAACACTTTCACTGTAAATAAGGCCAAAGACAGTTTTGAATTCTTAGAAAGTAAAACAAAAAATGAGGTAAGAGCAAGATGTGGGTGCAGAATGCCTGCACAATCTACAAATAACTACGTCCCTGTCTGCAGTAGCAGTCATGACTATTGTCGATTTGAAATTCAAGACACGTAGCAATGTTATTATAACTTTTACGAGAGCAGCATAAAAAGTATTAAAGTATAGCTGTAACTTTCCAACAAGCCTCTGGTGAAATCACAGAATATAAAATGCTAGAGAGCAGACGAAGTCCCTATAAAACAGCTCTATCAGCTTTTGGACAGTTGGTTGGATAAAACAAGCTATTTGCAGATGTCACCTCAGGCTCTATGAAGATGAATATGTTTCAGTATTTTTCAAACATTTTGAAGACTAAACAGTGCATCAATGAATGGAGAAAAGAATCAGCAGATTCATTCATAATGAAAATAAGTGTTAGTTGCAGTACCGATGTCAAAGACACATTTAAATCCAGAGTTGGAGAATTGTAGTGCTATGAATTCAATTTAATACATATGTACAACACTGAATATGTGTTTTCTGGAGCATTCATGACTGCAGTTTATTTGCAGTTCAATAACTATAGTTATCCCGCAGATACTAAAGGGTCATCCTCAAAACAAAACAGCTACTAAGTATCCTATCCTAGAATAGCCAATTATTAATTTAAGAGTGATTGTGAGTCCTACAATGCTAACCTTACTGTATGACTGATTTAATATCAATTCATAAAATACTAATCATTTTCAAATTTCTCAGAACATCAGATTACACAATCCTTTATTTTAGGGGGTCAGAAAACAAAAAAAAAGGTGGAAACTATACTTATTTAGAGCACACTGAGATACACAACAGACTACTTTAAATGTCAATTTTGGGGAGTAAAAATGACACAGCTGTGAGAGAAGCGTCACTACTCTCCGAGTACCATTTGAACACTAAATCCTGGAGCTAATGTGAGTTCACTGATGCACATCAGTTTACAGCCCTAAGAGAGTGATGCACGAGACTGCACATGGTAGTCTGTGGGGGAGACTGAAGGAGGGAGGAGTCCTTGCACTGCTCCCAATAACCTTGTCCCATTCAGTCACTCAACCTCACCGTGATGGAGGAGGAAACCCCGCTGTTGGATTTTCTCTCCAGCTTTATTACAAACAATATCATCCCGCTAGTCTCATTTTTTCCCCCGCTTTGAAGCTGCATCTATCAGCACAGACAGGAATCAAGCAGGTGTCTCAACCTGTGAAATACAAAATAAACTTTCCTCTGAGAGACCCTGCATAAATGTCACACCAAATACATGATCTTTAAAGGAATGTCAAGGCAAAGTGCAGCCAGGAAATGCAAAGAAACACATTGAAGACTCAGGGTATGTTGCAGGTCTGCAGAAGCGTGTGTGATGGCAGGGGTATGTGAAGGTGAAAATGCACCTGCCTCCTCTTCATCCATCGCATTTCTAGAAAGATGTCAGTCAATTGTTCTGCTTTATTTTCCTTATATCGTGTGCGCCGGCTGTTTCACCCCAGGATGAAATAAACATCCTCCATTAAGGTAACATTGTTGAAATATGAACTGAGCAGCATGCAGGGACTGGTGGGCTACTTGCAGATAACGCGGTGGGTCGATGGTGTCGTGATGTGTACCTGCAAACCGTGATGAGGTTTTTTCGCTCCACACCGACGCTCCGAGCAGACGCCTTTTTCGATGTCAGACCCATAGCCATTGCTGTGTGAATGCAGCCCGACTCCATCCAGCGGCGGCCACGGGGCCTCTTTGGGATCCGTGCCCAGGCCAGGTCCCCTCCCTCCGCGGGCCCTGTGTCCTACAAACACCCGCTGTCGTCTGCGGGGAGCCGCGGATGCTGCTGCTGCTGGAGGAGGAGGAGGACAGGACAGCGGCAACACCATCAAACTAGAGATGATTGAATGCACAAGTTCCGGTTACGACTTTCAAAATAAAATCCTCTCACCTATTTGCGTTGGATTGTGCTGATTGCCAAATGATAATACTTTTACTTCCACCTTTATTTCCGGTTTTATTCAGCATACGTCATGCACTTGGCACAGCTGAGAGAAATGATGCCTTCACGTACTCACGTAGCCTATACTCGCACTCAATAGCTTTCAAGATATATAGCTTCAAAACATGAATACCAAATGAATTGATGAACTTTCGTATCACAAAGAGAAATTGGGTAACACAGTGGGCACACAATTGAACAATCAAAAACATAGTCGACACATGGCAGAAGCCCAGCACCAGTTTCAACACATATGGTGTGTCAGAGGAAACACAATGCAGCAAAAAACAGCTTTAACGACAACATACTATATTATACTATTGCCATCTGTAAGCAGGGAAGTTTCAAGTTATTTGTTGTCATTTGCACAACAAATACAGAAAAGGAGCTGTTGGTTATGTCTCCCACTTGGTTCTCATGTTCCCTCCAACAATAATCATTGAATAATTATCAAAAGAAAAAGAAGACATCAAATAGTGCATGTGTTAAGATATAGGGATAAGATATAAAGAATAATACATATTTGTGGTAGACAGGTGTACAATAATTGCAACAATTAATACACAATGTAAAGGCATCATAATCCATGTGTACATTGAATTTGGTATCAATATTAAGACCATGTTTTGGGTTTAGAGTCAATTAATTATGGACAATGGAGATTCTCATCTTGTCCAGCAGGAGGACGCCAGCATAGACTCCGAGACGCCAGGGGGCGCTGTGGTGACGGTTATTTGCGTTGCAGTGAGGGGAAGATGGCGGAGTCTGAGGAGCCGAAAGCGGGTCCTTGCACTTTTCTTTTCAAAAAATCTACAAAGAAATTCTCCGGACGTAAGAGAAAAGCAAGCGACAGCGACAAAGGTACTGATGTATCCTTTAGCTGATGTTTCTTGTGTTTTTCATGGTGACAATCCTCTGTGCTGCGAGTAACGCTGCGCCTTTGTCACAAACCAGCTGAACGGGCAAGTGTTTGTGTTCCTGAAACAACAAAGATGCTATTTCCACGATTAGAGCCACACGAGTCAACAAATGAGGTTTTAGGTTTTTTTTCGTCGCAGACAAATACCAGTTTCCTCATTTGTGCTGCGTTCCAGGTCCCTCGGAATTCAGTGTGTTATGACATGTTATTGCAGCCCTTAACACCACTTAATACATTATTTGGGGGGGGGGGGGGGTGAAATGAAGAATAACAGCATGGTGAGAGAGTGGACTGATCCGCAGAAGAGAGTCAAACCTACAGACACCTCTGCTGTCATTTCACATGCTCGATGGTCAAAAATAGCTTTGACAGAAAAATAGAAGGCGACACAGAAACAATGTTATTCCATCTTAAGCAAAGATTTGTTGACATTTCCGATTATTTCTTAGAAATAGAACCGAGACCGGTAGAAAGTGGCACCCTCTGCTGTTGCTCAGAATGTTTTGGAGGCACAAAGAGCCACCCACTCGCAGAAGCATGTCCATGAGACGCATGAATACGTGGTTGCGTTTACTACTGCACAGGACATGTTATGCTCTGCTCTCGAGCCACGCCCCGGAAGAGCTCAAGCCTCAGGCAGAGCTGCACCACATCGCCAGCCTCCCTGCTTTCACCCCCCCCCCCCCCCCCCCCGTTCCCTTTTGTTTACAGGAGACATCTGAAGGGATAGCGCCTGACATCAGACCAGTCTCACTCATCCTATCTGTGTTTCCTTAGGTTCACCGCGACCACGGCCACACCGTTCCACCAGTGGCGGATGACGGCACGAGAGCTCTTAGCCAGACTAAAGCAAGAAAACAGTCAATGTTAAACACCACAATGTTGCCTGTAAACAAATTGCCATTGTGACCGTTGACAATATTTGGGCTCAGATAAACAAACCGGAGTTGCGTGAAAATTCCCACCGACTGCACGAAGCCTCAGACCTGCCCTGTTAAAATAAATAAAAAACCCGTTGCCAGTGGCAACAGCACGATGACACTGCTGTCACCGTGGACACGATACACATCACGGAGTGTCTTCAGCGCCATTAAGACAAAGCAACTTTGGGTTTTCTGATGTTGTCGGCCGGGTTAAAAACATTGCAGTTAAAATCATGGTTTGTTTTCATGCATTCCCCCTCAGACTGCAGGCTGATACGAGCCACTGCAGGAAGAGCAAATTGAACAAAGTATTCTTCTTCAGAAGACATTTCCAAGATGCAACTTTTTCACCTGACCGCAGCAGATTATTTTTCATTCTTTTTTTTCTCTGCCATTATTATTTCTTTACTGTAACGCCTTCAAGTGCCTGACGCGGGCCTCTTGCAGAAAGTGTGGTGGTGCAAATGTTTGATCAGGTTTTCCTTAATTGTACACAAATGTCTGTTGCTGTACATATGTGTTTCTAATTCAAACGGGCTCCTTCAGGTCAGCATGACACAGTAAACAAGGCACTGAAACATTGAGCAGACCTCTGTGCCGGGTACTTGTGACCCACATTATGCCAGATCATGTGAATACACTTTTTAAAATAAGGACTGTGATGCTAGTTTAGTCTTTGTTATCCGGTAACATATGGCAACAACCTGAATAGAAACAGCCCCCTTTTGTTTCTACAGTCCCACAAAAAGACACAACTTCATCAAACGACTTGTTGGGAGTTGAAAACCTTAATCTCTGTGTGTGCTGATTGCATTTTAAACGTGTATGTTGTGACAGTGAAGGAATATAGGTCAAACTTTATACATATCTGTATTTGGGGAAAATAAAGGCTTGGCCTGGTGTACTAATGTTGCACTAACGTCAGCTTAGTTTCTGTAGCCAGGCAGCGGTTCAAGCTGTAGCTGTGTCTCAGCAGCACGACTGAGCCTGGATCCCGTATCCTGCACCAACATCACGCCCAGTCTGCTTCAATACACAGCCAGGGGCCCACTGCTGATTCAGGTTCTCTCTCTCTCTCTCTCTCTCCAATGAGACCGTACGAACACACACAACAACCTTTGACTACTTGAATCAACTCTCACCAGAATGGCGTCAAGAAGAAAAACATTTTGAAAAAGATGCAGAGAGATGCAGACCTGACACGCCTGGAAGGAGTTTCCCTCCAACTGAACCGAATCAATGTCATGTTGCTAATTAGAGGAATGGAAAGAAACGGTGTAGTTAGCACTACTGGCGGAAAGCTGTGTGAGATTTATAGTTCTGTCTCGTCTTGTGTGTTTGTCATTAAAATGCTTAAATGATTAAATTGGTCTTCGCACAGGCCGACCTGAAAACGACAGTGCTTTTGTTCCCTCGCTAATCTTTCTCTGTGTTGTGAGTCCATCGTGAGAACTTTTCTTTTCTTTTTTTGCAGGCATGCTCTGTGTGATGTTGTGTTGTTTTGCTTCACCTGTACGTGACACTAAAAATGCAGACAGGACTTTGAACAGAAAGGTACTGGAATAAAAATGCTTGATTGTGTGTCCATTTGAAAGTCCAGACTTTGTCTTTTTTTATGTTTTTAAGGGGATTTATTTAGTTTTACAACACTTTCACTGTAAATAAGGCCAAAGACAGTTTTGAATTCTTAGAAAGTAAAACAAAAAATGAGGTAAGAGCAAGATGTGGGTGCAGAATGCCTGCACAATCTACAAATAACTACGTCCCTGTCTGCAGTAGCAGTCATGACTATTGTCGATTTGAAATTCAAGACACGTAGCAATGTTATTATAACTTTTACGAGAGCAGCATAAAAAGTATTAAAGTATAGCTGTAACTTTCCAACAAGCCTCTGGTGAAATCACAGAATATAAAATGCTAGAGAGCAGACGAAGTCCCTATAAAACAGCTCTATCAGCTTTTGGACAGTTGGTTGGATAAAACAAGCTATTTGCAGATGTCACCTCAGGCTCTATGAAGATGAATATGTTTCAGTATTTTTCAAACATTTTGAAGACTAAACAGTGCATCAATGAATGGAGAAAAGAATCAGCAGATTCATTCATAATGAAAATAAGTGTTAGTTGCAGTACCGATGTCAAAGACACATTTAAATCCAGAGTTGGAGAATTGTAGTGCTATGAATTCAATTTAATACATATGTACAACACTGAATATGTGTTTTCTGGAGCATTCATGACTGCAGTTTATTTGCAGTTCAATAACTATAGTTATCCCGCAGATACTAAAGGGTCATCCTCAAAACAAAACAGCTACTAAGTATCCTATCCTAGAATAGCCAATTATTAATTTAAGAGTGATTGTGAGTCCTACAATGCTAACCTTACTGTATGACTGATTTAATATCAATTCATAAAATACTAATCATTTTCAAATTTCTCAGAACATCAGATTAAACAATCCTTTATTTTAGGGGGTCAGAAAACAAAAAAAGGGTGGAAACTATACTTATTTAGAGCACACTGAGATACACAACAGACTACTTTAAATGTCAATTTTGGGGAGTAAAAATGACACAGCTGTGAGAGAAGCGTCACTACTCTCCGAGTAACATTTGAACACTAAATCCTGGAGCTAATGTGAGTTCACTGATGCACATCAGTTTACAGCCCTAAGAGAGTGATGCACGAGACTGCACATGGTAGTCTGTGGGGGAGACTGAAGGAGGGAGGAGTCCTTGCACTGCTCCCAATAACCTTGTCTCATTCAGTCACTCAACCTCACCGTGATGGAGGAGGAAACCCCGCTGTTGGATTTTCTCTCCAGCTTTATTACAAACAATATCATCCCGCTAGTCTCATCCCCCCCCCCCCCCCCCCGATTTGAAGCTGCATCTATCAGCACAGACAGGAATCAAGCATGTGTCTCAACCTGTTAAATACAAAATAAACTTTCCTCTGAGAGACCCTGCATAAATGTCACACCAAATACATGATCTTTAAAGGAATGTCAAGGCAAAGTGCAGCCAGGAAATGCAAAGAAACACATTGAAGACTCAGGGTATGTTGCAGGTCTGCAGAAGCGTGTGTGATGGCAGGGGTATGTGAAGGTGAAAATGCACCTGCCTCCTCTTCATCCATCGCATTTATAGAAAGATGTCAGTCAATTGTTCTGCTTTATTTTCCTTATATCGTGTGCGCCGGCTGTTTCACCCCAGGATGAAATAAACATCCTCCATTAAGGTAACATTGTTGAAATATGAACTGAGCAGCATGCAGGGACTGGTGGGCTACTTGCAGATAACGCGGTGGGTCGATGGTGTCGTGATGTGTACCTGCAAACCGTGATGAGGTTTTTTCGCTCCACACCGACGCTCCGAGCAGACGCCTTTTTCGATGTCAGACCCATAGCCATTGCTGTGTGAATGCAGCCCGACTCCATCCAGCGGCGGCCACGGGGCCTCTTTGGGATCCGTGCCCAGGCCAGGTCCCCTCCCTCCGCGGGCCCTGTGTCCTACAAACACCCGCTGTCGTCTGCGGGGAGCCGCGGATGCTGCTGCTGCTGGAGGAGGAGGAGGAGGACAGGACAGCGGCAACACCATCAAACTAGAGATGATTGAATGCACAAGTTCCGGTTACGACTTTCAAAATAAAATCCTCTCACCTATTTGCGTTGGATTGTACTGATTGCCAAATGATAATACTTTTACTTCCACCTTTATTTCCGGTTTTATTCAGCATACGTCATGCACTTGGCACAGCTGAGAGAAATGATGCCTTCACGTACTCACGTAGCCTATACTCGCACTCAATAGCTTTCAAGATGTATAGCTTCAAAACATGAATACCAAATGTATTGATGAACTTTCGTATCACAAAGAGAAATTGGTTAACACAGTGGGCACACAATTGAACAATCAAAAACATAGTCGACACATGGCAGAAGCCCAGCACCAGTTTCAACACATATGGTGTGTCAGAGGAAACACAATGCAGCAAAAAACAGCTTTAACGACAACATACTATATTATACTATTGTCATCTGTAAGCAGGGAAGTTTCAAGTTATTTGTTGTCATTTGCACAACAAATACAGAAAAGGAGCTGTTGGTTATGTCTCCCACTTGGTTCTCATGTTCCCTCCAACAATAATCATTGAATAATTATCAAAAGAAAAAGAAGACATCAAATAGTGCATGTGTTAAGATATAGGGATAATATATAAAATATAAAGAACAATACATATTTGTGGTAGACAGGTGTACAACAATTGCAACAATTAATACACAATGTAAAGGCATCATAATCCATGTGTACATTGAATTTGGTATCAATATTAAGACCATGTTTTGGGTTTAGAGTCAATTAATTATGGACAATGGAGATTCTCATCTTGTCCAGCAGGAGGACGCCAGCATAGACTCCGAGACGCCAGGGGGCGCTGTGGTGACGGTTATTTGTGTTGCAGTGAGGGGAAGATGGCGGAGTCTGAGGAGCCGAAAGCGGGTCCTTGCACTTTTCTTTTCAAAAAATCTACAAAGAAATTCTCCGGACGTAAGAGAAAAGCAAGCGACAGCGACAAAGGTACTGATGTATCCTTTAGCTGATGTTTCTTGTGTTTTTCATGGTGACAATCCTCTGTGCTGCGAGTAACGCTGCGCCTTTGTCACAAATCAGCTGAACTGGCAAGTGTTTGTGCTCCTGAAACAACAAAAATGCTATTTCCACGATTAGAGCCACACGAGTCAACGAATGAGGTTTTAGGTTTTTTTTCGTCGCAGACAAATACCAGTTTCCTCATTTGTGCTGCGTTCCAGGTCCCTCGGAATTCAGTGTGTTATGACATGTTATTGCAGCCCTTAACACCACTTAATACATTATTTGGCAGGAGTGGAAAAAGTAGCCTATTCAGATACTTTAAATAATATTAATACCACACTGTAAAAATACTCAACTACAAGTCCTGAATTCAAACCTTTTCTAAGCTATTGAGTTATTTATGGAGAACAGCATTCTGACTTAAAGACAAGATGCTAAAAATGTTTTTTGTTTTTTTCAGATGGCAACAGCGATGAGGATCAGAGCTCTGTGGTCAGAAAAGGAAAGAAGGACACTCGAGTCAACCCCATGATTCAAAGGGTACCCTGCTAATGCCAACACTATTTTAAAATCCATTCAGAGTTTACTAGTGCGGTGAAGCTGACCCTGGTCTTGTTTCTGTTCAGACAAAGAAGGTGGAGAAAGATGAAACATCTTCCAGTGAAGGTGAAGGAGACAAAGAGGAGAAGAAGGTCACTGTTGCCTACAAGTCCACGCGGTCAGCAGTGAGTGGAGACTTTTCTTTCTTACATTTTATAAGAGCGGCGGGAACCAGTGAGTGCGATGGTTTGAATCCCCATCTCAGGGTAAAGGGAAGGAGAAACAAATGTATCCTTGAGTAGCTTTTTGTGCAGTCACAGTGTGGTACGTTGCTCTTTCTCACTCTTTGCTATTCTCTCAATCTTGCCCCAAAAAAGAAACCGGAGGGACCCGATGACATGGGTGCCACTGCGACATACGAGCTGGACACGGAGAGAGACAATGACGCTCAGGCGATCTTTGAGAGGAGTCAGAAAATCCTCGAGGTATCGGACATTATTCTTCATGGCACATTTTTGCCAAAAGTTACAATTTAATCCACATTTATGAAGTGTGGTTCCTCATACATATTTTTTTTTTAGCTAAATACTCAGTATTGTAAATGATTTTGGTGTTTCCTACTGACTGAATTATCTTTTTCTTTCCATTCAACAGGAACTGGAGGGTAAAGAAGATGATAAAATCTACCGTGGCATCAACAACTACCAAAAATTCATCAAGCCCAAAGATACCACCATGGGCAACGCCTCCTCTGGCATGGTCAGGTGAGTACCAAGACAATATTTAGCACATGCTTCCATAAGACACTCGTCACCTATGAATGTTATTATGTAATCCATTAGTGTTGATACGTGTCATTCATTTTAACAGAAAAGGACCAATCCGAGCCCCTGAACACCTGAGAGCCACAGTCAGGTGGGACTACCAGCCGGACATCTGCAAAGACTACAAGGAGACCGGTTTCTGTGGTTTTGGAGGTGCGTACGATATTCGTACAATTTGAAATATCAGTCATCGGTTGAACAGCTAAAACTGAATAAGTTGCCATCTTGAGCATTAACTTTAGCGCTGCTCTCTCCTGCTTTCAGACAGCTGCAAGTTCCTCCACGACAGATCGGACTACAAACATGGCTGGCAGATTGAGCGGGAACTGGAAGAGGGCCGATACGGAGCCAATGGTGAGTTCAGGTTCAGAATTCATGTCTTTTTTTGTGTCTGCATCTCCTGAACAATACTGTGCCGTCATCTAGACGAGGAGAACTACGAGGTGAGCAGCGACGATGAGGATTTGCCCTTTAAGTGCTTCATCTGCAGGGAGTCCTTTAAGAATCCCATCATCACAAAGTGAGCCTCTCGTCCTCCGCCTCTTCACCGTTTACTACCAGCTGCAACGTGTTAACCAGTTTACTATCTCCCAGGTGTAAGCACTACTTCTGCGAGACCTGTGCTCTTCAGCATTACCGCAAGTCCCAGCGTTGCTATGTGTGCAACACTCAAACCAACGGTGTCTTTAACCCCGCTAAGGGTAAGTCCATCACCTTTTTGAAACGGGGGAATACACTTCTACGAAATTCATATTGGTGGCTGAATCTTGACGATTCCCTTCAATCTATTATTTTCCCGTTATTCCAGACTTGATGGTCAAGATCGAGAAACGTAACGCCGCAGCAGACCAGCCGCCGTCAGATGAGGATGAAGACTAGCAGCAGCTGAACCTTCTTCAACCCTCCCCTTATGCGTTTGTCTATGTCAATTTGGAATAAAGTAACTTGTTTGTTTTTTTTGAAGACAGTTAACTGCCTCGCTGCGTGTGGTACCATCAAGTTAAAACATGAAAGTGAACAACGTTTATTGTTAAAAGTCAAGCATGACATTTTTGCAACACTGACCTTTCAAATGTCCACATGCAGACAAAACAAGCAACAATGCAACATTCACGTCTCACATCAGTAACATCACGCCCCGGAGCAGGTTCAAGAGAATACAAACTGCTAAGCTCTGAAGGTAAAACTTAAAACAGATGTCATGCTTAACCTCTGTGCAACAAGAGAGACGTGGAAAGCATGAGATGGAGTTTACATTTCAACACGGGCGGAGGGTTAGGAACTGCGTACAACATGCGGTTAATTTTGCTGACCCGTGGGACAAACTTTCCATCTGGTGTGCAGAAGGCTGACTGAGCTGTGAGGACTGGTGTTCACCCTTATGGTGGTCTCACTGAGCAGATGGGCTACGTGCAGAGAGGTAGAGTACCCCCCCCCTCTGAATGTTTAGTAGCAGCTTCCCACGCGTGTGAGCGACTCCAAAAAAGAGGCAAGATGGCTGCTGGCTTTCAACCTTTGTCTGAGAACAGCGACTCCTTTTAGTTTGAGATTTAAATTATTTACAAAGGGACCATTACAAAAACACATCTCGTCCAGGCCGCTCGGAGAGTTTCCCATCCGAGTCCCATGAGCGTCTCTCCGCCTCGTCCTCCACCGTCAGAAGTCCCAGTCGTCCACATCCAGGTGGCTGAGGCCCGACTCCAGACTGGCCAGTCCAGAGCGGGAGTCCTGCGGCTGGGAGCCGTCGAAGCTGGTGATCGGGGTCACGGGCCGCAACAGCTCGGGCAGCGCCTCTGAGGGCCGGCGTTTGATCTGAGGGGGGAAAATTAAAAAAAACATTTGGAGGACCATCTTTAAATCTGACTTTTTTTAATGTCAACACGCAGTAAATGTACAAAAACAAAGCTGTTCTGTATTCTTAACACCACAAAGTCTCCTGTTTCAACTAGAATGATATTTTCCACACCTGTTTGAAGAATGGATGACCTATGAGAGTGGTGGCAGACGGTCTGAAAAGCAAAACGGAAAATATTTAGTATCTTGAATGTAACATTGTCCAATACAATATTTAAGCGTGAAGGAAGAGAGGGGCCCACCTCTTTTCTGGGTCCCGCTGCAGACACAGCTCGACGAAGGCGTGGAAGTGCGCGGAGAACGTCCGGTTGTAGGGGTGTCCGCCTGTCGACGAGGAGGAGGAGGGCTCTCCGTTGGAGTGGCGAACACCTCCGGCTCCCGGACCCTCGCAGATGCCGGAGTCGGCCCCGGAGCGAGACGGTTTCATCGACAGCTCCTCTGGTGGGATGGTGGTGGTGTCCAGCAGACACGGCACCGTCCCATTCAGCTTCTCCAGCAGCATCTGTGGGAGTGGAGAGGATGTGGAGTGTTAGTTCACCGACCGTTTGATTGGAGGAAAAACATCTTAAAGACCTTTACCTATCAATTTACTCGATCTATTCATCAATGTAACGTTTTTAAGGCTAAGAAAGCTTCACTACTTGTCACTACGTTTCTTGCTACAAACAGGAACTGTGATGCAGAGGAACAGGCAGGGAGCTGCTGGGTTTCTTCTGACCTGTGTAGCTGGCATGTCTTTGAAGGGCACGTGTCCATTGGCCAGTTCACAGGCTGTGATGCCGAGGCTGTAGATGTCTGACCGAAAGTCGTAGCCCTGCAGGTTCTGAGAAAAAAAAGACGGGAGAAAACGGAGATTAAGTGTTACTCCTGAACTTCGGCAGCACACACACACGGTATTACCTCGGTATTATGCAACGCTCGATTGTGGAGGAATGCGGTACCTGCTGCAGCACCTCCGGGCTGAGCCAGGGCAGCACCTTGACGCTGTACTGGGGGAAGTCGTGGACCACTCTGGCCCTCTGGCCGTGGCGGATCAGACTGAAGATGCTCCGCAGGCCGGACATGCAGACCTGTCCGTCGGCTGAGATCAACACATGGCTGGCCTTCACACTCCTACACACATCCGAAGACATTCAAGACACCGAATGTCACATTGAGCTGTATTTACAAAAAAACCTAATAATGTCTTTCAGGGGACAGTTTCAGTGTCCCATGATGGCATACATACTGCGTTACACATTCCACGTGAAACATTTAATGCATCTTGAACGTTTTCCAAATATTTTGTTTTATTTTGATACAAAAAGACATAAAAACGCAACGTAGAAAGTGGATCTTACCGGTGCACATATCCCATGTGGTGGATGTATTCAAGAGCTTTGAGCATGCCCAGCAAAATGTATGCGATGGTCAGCTCAGTCATACCATCAGCGAAATGTGAGCAGATCAGATCTCTGGCGGACCCTGAAAGACCAGCAAACACACACATAACCACGATGAGACAGCTGGCCTCTAGAACTACAGGCTGTCGTTTATGACGTACGGTTAAAGCGCCGCGACAGTTCAAAGATATTTCTTACCATAGGCCATGAAGGGGGAGATGACCCACAGCTCATTCTCAGCTATAAAGATGCTCTTGTAGGGTACGATACTGGAGTGGTGAAACAACTTTGACACATGTAGTTCGCCCTGGGAGGCAGAGAAAAGGAAATTACAAGTCAAGAGGACAGGACGATTCTGAATCTAATTAGGCATAAGCGGTTGAGCAGTAAAGGCAGGAGAGTTAATGAGAACACGGACACCGGGGTGATGTAAGTATTCCCACTGCATCGGTGAGATGAAAGAAGAGGGGATTATGTTTTAAACAGGAGAGAGGCAAAGACTACGGGGGAGCTGAGTCACGGCAGAGTGATGGAAATCGAGAGCGGACCTGCAGGTAGATAACCATGTCGTAAGTGCACGACTCCAAGTCAATCCGTCGGATGGCTACGTGCTCCCCGGTGGGTCTGTATCGAGCCAGGTTCACCGTCATCAATTCGTCCAAGCCCCGGCCTAAAACACAGACTTCATTTAACAAGCTACTCATGTCACTGTTACACAAGTTATCCTCCAGTCCTTGTTCTCTGAGTATTTATGTGCAGTGAACTAGTTTTATAAAGACAATATGTCTCGTCACAAGCAGCTGTACTTTAAACCAATGCTATTATATAGCTACAACTAATTTCTGCGAGAAAAACCCCCCGGAATGAAACCGAAGCAGCCACGTCCAGGTGTGTGTTCACATACCGATAACAGTGAGGAGCTCGTAGGAGCTGCTGTCCGGGAGGAAGCTGCCCATGGTGCCCCGACGTGGGCGGGAGGTCAGACTCTCCTGGCTGTCCTCATGGGCCTGGAGGAGGAGGAGGAGGAGGAGGAGGAGGAGAGGAAACAGAACGAGTGAAGATGGGCTCCGACACTTGACCTCACTACAGTGCAGGACTGTGTTAGGGGGCTTGTGAGTGACTACCGGAGGGTTGGTGATACAGTATGTGTGAGAACTGTTAAGTGATCCCCAAAGGAGAGGCTGAGGTGTGTTAGCGTGACCCGCCATAGCACGAGCAAAGGAAACAAAAAGGAAGACATCGGTAACACATACTGGCCCCAAAAACCATCACCGGCAAACTGTTTAGTGAATACAAGCGTCTAATGTAGGTTCTCGTCATAAAAACATTCCAACACCATCGATGCAATCAATACAAAAACAGTGTGTGTTGTTTTAATGGCGAAAGACAGTTACGATTTGTCAGTATTTGTGAAACAGTAATAGCAGATAAACTACTGCTTCTATAAAAACATTATAAACAGAATAGCAAACACAGAGAGACAAAATGTTGCGTACACATAAGCAAATGTTTTAGACGTGTGAATCACAAACACATGTAAAAAGTTAATAATCCCGGCAGTGACGACTCCTGAAGTCCATCAACTTATCGCCGTGATGTCAATGGACAGATTGCAGAAGCAAGCTGTGGAGGCAAATGAAGGCAAGCTGAATGAAGATTTGGATCTTTTCCAAATTAGAAGAGTGCACTTCCTTGAAGGTAGCTTCAAGATAGAGATCAAGTTCTGTGACAAGCACAACTCTGAAAATACCCTCGCAGGTAAAAACCAAGAGTTGTTCCATGTGTGGACAGTTCTCTCTGGACGGTGCTTTTTGCTACCACGTAAACTTTACCGGACATTAAAACCGGCATGACGGCAAAGCCAAACATGCTGTGGCAGCCATCAGCTGAGGGAACATCTGTAAATGTTGCATCTAATCACTTCACAAACTGCCGGCGTGATCAGATTCAGAAGGGGTTGCCATGCCTTGCTAAAGCTGAACACGTGGAACTCCGTTCACCTCCAGCCTGACATCGAAAGTGTAACACCATCAGTTCACCATCAACAGGCCGTCGGCACAGACGGGCAGTGTCAAAAAAACGCAAAACACACACAAAATGAGACGCTTAGTGAGGTGACAAAGAGACACCAACATCCCAAACAGTGCAAAGCAAGTTACCGGCCCACTGAGGAGGGACTATTTAGATCAGACTTGTTTATTCTTTGTCAATCCCCAACAGACGCACTGGTGAGTGAGGTGACCTTCTGAGCAACGCGTGTGCACAGCGTGTGTCATGAGCTAGACACTCATGCATAAGTAAATGTAGAAAGCCTCAGGGAGGGGGTGTGGGGGGGTGGGGTTGTGGATTCCTCGATATATAAAGCTGTGTGCGCACATACACATGCATGCACGCACATACACAAAGGGCAAATTGGGGGTGATGATGACAGGAGTACCACACTTACTTTCCTGTGAGAGAATCCCTGAGCTTGCTCTGGGGTAGAAAAACCACATGAATGACATAAAGACACATACAAACACAGAACAAGAGAAGGGTCTGGGTTTAGAGCGGCTCTTGAACTGGAAATCCCAGCATCTGGCAGTGAGAGTTTGCAGCCGGCTGCAGAATTCGACGGATGACCGAAAGCAGCAGCTTTGTCTTTTTCAGGGTGACCGCCCACAAAGTGACGTATAATTACCAATACAAAAAGGTTTTCATGACATGTTTAACCTGATACTGCAGTGCAACTGAAAAAAAAAGTATTCTCACCCCAGTAAATCGGACACTTCAATATTTTCTTGGCAAAGCAAATGATACAAATTGAAAAACAATCTAGCTATGCCCTGCAGGCTCTTTCCAGATATTATGTAAGGCCATGGGAATATAGCACAGCCCGAACAGAAATGATACACTTGAACAAACATGCAACAGCGACCAATGAAATTGAAAATGAGGCAAAGCTTGCAATGAAATAAAGCAACTCAAACCTTTCCATAATACGCAAAAGCTTCAATAATGTGCCACAAGTTATACAGATCATTGATAAACAAACCACTAATAAACAGCAACACACATGATATCAAATAACATATAAATGTAGTTTTTCACAGGACACATTTTATTTGTCTCGACCGAGACAATCATAATTATACATTTCTACTTTTATGAGGATACAAACAATT
Organism: Melanostigma gelatinosum; assembly: GCF_949748355.1. NCBI lineage: Eukaryota > Metazoa > Chordata > Actinopteri > Perciformes > Zoarcidae > Melanostigma > Melanostigma gelatinosum. The sequence goes on from NC_136646.1 coordinate 14,204,768, forward strand.
CAATCAGCTCTGCGGCAGTCTACGGGACAGATCAATGGAAATCAAAAACGGGGAGAATGTAAGACACTAAACCTTCTGAATCTGCATAGTTATGGTATTCACGGTTTCAGGAACAATGTCAGCCATTTTCTGCGTGAACATGAACAGTGTGTAGTGATGGTCTTTGGATCCACCCCACAATTTTCAGCAGAAACAACTATGATCGTCTCTTCATGGGAGTGTCGTAGATGGGGGAGATTTGTTCTGAGTGGTCTGGAGCTCGTACACTAACTACCAAACATAATGGGGCAGAACTAAGCCTGGACACGTCTTGTAATAAAAAAAAAAAAAATGTAAATACAGTGGGAACAAAATTGAGAAGCGAACGATCACGAAAAGAGTGTGTCTCACTGACAGTCTTCACCGCTAACAAGCAGCTCGCTTTGCACCACGTCGGCACATACCGTAATGACGTAACTGTTGCATGTGAACAAGTTAGTCGTGCAGAGCTGAGATAAATTCAGCGCGAGCGGGCAAGTCTGACACCGATTAAAAACAAAGAGGACGTACTGCGACTGAACAAACTCTGGATTCTGATGAAGTGAAACAGCATCACAGCTGATCACATTGTCAATGTTTCTTACATTACATGTAACTGTTGATTTTGATCCGTGTCAACTTGGACTGATAGTATGCTGCAGTTACATGATACCATGTAGGAGATATACATACACAAATGTTAACTGCTATCTCAAAGCTCTGCTCAACACTGAGCTCCATACTTTGTTGTATCAATATATTCTACCAAATTCAGACTTTATAGCTCCAAATCAAATGTGGTTAAACACATAAGTTACCACAAGAAGGATGAAGTGCAAGAAGCTTCCACTAGAGCACACTGTTGCTTTCGGTTTGTGCTCATGAAGGCCATAATGTATTGATCAGTTTTGTTGTATCTCAGTGTGCTTTGGACCTCACCTCCAAATAACTCCAAGTCCCGCAGGCTCTCCACACTCAGTTTCTCAGATACCCAACGCTGACGGACACAGAGGGTCAACAACAGACATGGAGAGAAGAGAGAAAATGCAAGCAGAATAAAGAAAACGTCCCACAGAAACATATTCAAAGCTGTTACAGGAAGATGATTCATACTGACCTCCTAAATAGTGTCAGGCTGTTTGCAATGAAAGCTGTCATAGATGTGATTGTAGTTTGATTTCCCTTATAGGGATTACGCTTCAATTGAAATATTGATTAAAAACATACAAGTAGCGTAGATTTAATCCTGGGTCTCGGACTAAACTGGCCATGAAAACCTCTGTCTAAAATATGAGATACTTGGCAAACACTCACAAGAAAAGACATGGATCCTCTTGAGTGGGTTACATATGAGAAGCTGAAAACACATCCAGGGGAAACCTTTAAAGACAAACGAGAAAGCTCTGAAGCAGAGGATGTCTCTGTTTGGTCTCCTTCTGCTGGGGACACGTGTGGTCGGTCTTTCATGCTCATTCATTTATGCAATTTCACTTTATTGTCAGAATATCTACAGAATGTGCATCCACATACACTACAAAGCAAATACTACAAGCGCACACCTGCTGTCATTCCTTCTTTCTCCATTTGTAATAAATATATTGGCACCACTGAATCAGATGAGGACTAACCTCAGGTTGAATCGTCTTTGCCAATGAGAGTCATTATAAATGATCATGATTACATTTTAGAATTCTATACTATAATAAAAACAAGATGCTGACAAATAGCACACATCTGCGTAGAACAAAACACATTGAAGGTTTTAATGATAATCAGTGAAATTACTTATGTTTTGGAACATAACCAAACATATTATTAACCTTGCACATCAAAGTCGAGCCTATCAGCCAGATGATCTCAGTGGTCAGTGTTGGCTTTAAGGGATGATTATTTTTATTCATGCAAGATGTTGCGGTTTAAATCACTCAACAGTCAATGTTTTATAATGGTGGCTGTCATGCGAACACAGAGATGCTGACTCCCAACGATAGCAAGCGACGTAACGTGAATCTGATCAGACCAGATAAAACCAAATAGCTCATTTATAGCAGATAAGTCACAAACTGCGCTCGGCTATAGAGACTGCCTTGCTAATGCAAAGGGCGCAGCATGGCTAGCAATAGTAGATTAACGTTACCGTTAGCTAAAGCACCTACCGTGACATATTTTAGCAAAAAACAAATGGTGTTATTTTAATGTATTAATAACTTACCTATTTTGTGTTCATAACAGCAACGCCTGCCTGAAGAAATACAATATTTGAGGATAATGTATTCGGGATGTTTTGGCCGCTCTCTTCACTACGCTCTGAGCGTCGCCGTCGCGCGCTAAACGACAACGGACTCTTTGCGCGCACTAATGACGTAAGCGCCTCTCAGTCTTCTGAACACATTGGAGGTTTCACTGGCACAAGAAACAGGTAAATACGCCCTGTTTGCCCCTGTTAAAAAATATATTGATACATTCAGCCAACGGATAATGTTATCGTATACTGCGCGTGGTCGTGAGACGCAGCCTAACTTCACCCAATTCACGGGGTGACGCTCCTCGCACACACCTCTATCTCTCATCTCGGCCTCATTTTGCGGCCTTGAGCTAACGCTAACGGTACGTGTAGCGATGGCCAATGTTATGTTGTTATAAAGTTAACGATGAAACAAGTAACCGCCCTGCAGCCAGCAGCTGAATGCGAACGCTGTAGCCGAATGATCCGTACCGTCGTGTTTAGCTAACGGCTAGTTAGCGTTAGGTTAACTCGGTTACGCCACTTTCTCAGTCTGATAACGTTTTCTCCTGCAGAACCCGACGTTAAGTATACCTAAATAATATACTACTGCTTGTTTGGAAAACTTGTGTGCCTCCATGGACATTAATTAAATTGTCAGTTAAAGCCTTTAACGTTATATTGCAACATTCGTCTTCTGTTTAATCTGCACAACTACGACCATTAGAAATATAGCTAGTGTTACTTACGAAGACATGATCTTCAATGTTGGTACGATGGAGGAAGTACCCGTCAATATTTATATACCACAGGTTATTCTGCTGAAAGTCAGGGCTACATTTACTTACCGGTATTTGACCTAATGACTAATAATCGGTCTAATAACTAGTGAAACTGCCATCTTTCCTGAAAATACTGTTGTCTAAATGGCAAGATGAAGTGTCCAAAGTGTGCAGATAGGTCCGGCTGAAGAGAGGTTTCCATGATTCAGTGCTGAGTCACATTTAATTTGGAGTATCTTCAGTGAAGAACAAAGGCACACAAATAAATGCCAAGTGTTTGAAACTAGATTTGTGGGTGTGTGTATTTACAGCACAGCCATGAACTGGAACAAAGGTGGTCCGGGTGTGAAGCGAGGGTTCGGATTTGGAGGATTTTCCCTCGCAGGGAAAAAAGAAGAACCGAGTGTTCCTCAGAACCCGAGCACAACATTTGGAACCCCGGGATCGAGTGGATACGGGAAGGGCCAGCAGCTCCCATCGTTCTACAAAATAGGGACAAAAAGAGCCAATTTTGATGAGGAAAATGCGTGAGTATTGCACCTCTTCCATACAAATACACTCTTCTACATATATTCAACCCCTTAAGAAATAATATGATGATGTGGTGGTATTGAATGATTAAACAACTGCAGCGTTGTCATTTTTAACAAGGTATTTTGAGGACGATGAAGAGGAGTCCAGCAGCAATGTGGACCTGCCGTACATTCCAGCGGAGAACTCGCCCACACGGCAGCAGATGCAGTCTGGTCGTGGGTCAGACAGTGAAGATGACCCACTGGACGCCTTCATGGCAGAGGTTGAGGTGAGAAGAGACTCCATCTGCTGCCGGCAGACCCAAAGTAGAAACTACTTCTGAATGCTGAATCTGCTGTTTTCTCTGAACACATTTTTTTTCCCCCTCCAGAACCAAGCAGCTAAAGACATGAGGAAACTAGAGGAAAAAGAAAAGGAGAAAAAGTCAGCCAAGTAAGACTCAAAAAAGTTTTCATTTATTTGATTTTTAGTCACTTCTGAGGTCATTATGTCGGTGCTTTAATTAAAATGTGCCTAGAATGGAAAAAAATGATCCCCCACATAAATTTATATTTTGTGAGCGAAAGTGTAAGCCCCCTAATTTGAGATAATAATGCTGTAAACTTGTATGCTCTATTCACTGTCTTAACTACCAATAGCAGTCATCTTTATGCAATAATTACATCTTACGTTTCTTTGGTTACTGGCACATCCAGCAATGTTTTTGCTGGCTTAATAGATCTTATCAGGTAAGCACCGACCTTAGTCATGAAGGGTGTGTGGGCTGTCTTGGGTGTATGAACGAGCCGCAGGGAAGTTTTTTTTTTTCTCCGCTTGTCATTTCAGGGGTATTCGTGATGACATTGAAGAAGAAGATGAACAAGTGAGTGAGCCCTCCAAAGTTCTTCATCTACTACATCGTTGCTCAGAGAGATCTCCAGACCAAACATCCCCTAAATCTACCCTCTAATGTTATATCTACCCCCCCCCCGCCCCGCCTTTCCCTCTATCTGACCACGCAGGTTGCATTTAGGATTATTATGATGGAGTTGTTTTTCTTGTGATCATTCTTGCTGTCTAGAAAGTGTGAAAAAAAGCATGTTTTAATTGTTGATTTTATATTGGCAAGTAATACGATGATGACAGATTGTAAGTACGGTCATTTTTTCCGTCTGTTGAGCTGAATGTCTCCTCAGGTTTTTGTGAGTACCTGGACGCTGTGGTGAGCAGCACACCGGCTCAGGTTTTCACGTGAAATGCTGTGACTCTCTGCAGGAAGCCTACTTCCGCTACATGGCAGAGAATCCCACTGCCGGGCTGAGCCTAGAGGAGGAGGATGAAAACATTGACTATGACAGTGACGGGAACCCAATCGCCCCCACCACCAAGAAAATCATTCTGCCGCTTCCCCCCATTGACCACTCTGAGGTACGGTTGACCCGACTGTTTGAGTATTGGATTCATATTTTATGTCTTTTAACGTGTGTCATTTGAGTGATTTTTGTTGCATTTCTTTGGTCTTATGGTCAATAGATTGATTACCCACCCTTTGAGAAAAACTTCTTCAATGAGCATGAAGAGCTCATCAACCTGACTGGAACTCAAGTGTTGGAGTTAAGGCACAAATTGAACTTGCGGGTAAGTCGGGGATTCATGCAAACAAGTACATAAATGTTGTACGATAAACACGTCATTGTAGTTGTTACTATCATTCAATCATTTTGTTTGGCCCCAATCCAATTTATAGCAATATGTCTCGCAGTGGTGACTGGAACAAATCTTTGGAGACATGGCTCTTCATCACGTTTTTCTTTTTTTTTCTTTTCTTTCTCAGGTGTCTGGTGCAGCTCCTCCAAAACCTTGTACTAGCTTTGCCCACTTCAACTTTGATGAGCAGTTAATGCACCAAATCCGCAAGTCCGAGTTCACTCAGCCCACACCGATTCAGTGCCAGGTATAGTGACGCTTTCAAAATTGTTCCGTGTTCAATGTTTTCGCGATGATTTCATGAAGAATCGTTGTTGTTTGTCCTCCTCGATCTGGGTTTTAGGGTGTGCCCATAGCTCTGTCTGGACGTGACATGATTGGTATTGCAAAAACTGGCAGTGGCAAAACTGCAGCTTTTATCTGGCCCATGCTGGTTCACATCATGGACCAAAAGGAACTGGAGCCAGGAGAGGGGCCCATCGCCATCATCGTGTGTCCCACCAGAGAGCTTTGTCAGCAGGTAGGAAATGGGAAGGAACTGAGTCAGACTTTGTGAATGTATAGAGGATGTTTGCTTTAGTATTAACTGAGAAAGACATCGTTAAACGAGCTGGTTCACTAATATCTGTCACTTTACCAGATCCACGCGGAATGTAAGCGTTTTGGGAAAGCCTACTCTTTGCGTTCTGTGGCAGTTTACGGAGGAGGCAGCATGTGGGAGCAGGCCAAAGCTCTGCAGGAGGGAGCCGAGATTGTGGTCTGCACTCCGGTAAGAGACAAGACTTCGACCTGCGTCTTGAGAAGAAAATTCACGCTCCGCTGCTGCAACCAATGGGAGATTTACTGTTTTTTGTGTTTGCACAGGGTCGTCTGATTGACCACGTGAAGAAGAAGGCCACGACCCTGCAGAGAGTGTCATACCTGGTGTTTGATGAGGCAGATCGCATGTTTGATATGGGTTTTGGTGAGTTGGCATTATCAGTGTTGCATCAACGATGTTTGAACCCTGTTTTGGCCACTACAGCTTATTTCTGTCTTTACCTTTTCAGAATATCAGGTTAGATCTGTTGCTAGCCATGTCCGCCCAGACAGACAGAGTAAGTGGCTGCCTTAAATATAAAGACAATGCCTCTTTGTCATGGATAGCAGGGCTTCAGAGCATTTCAAAATAACAATTCTTAATCTTTTCCTTCACAGCCCTTCTGTTTAGCGCTACTTTCCGGAAGAAGATAGAGAGGCTTGCCAGAGACATCTTGGTCGATCCTATCCGCGTGGTGCAGGGAGACATCGGAGAGGTGTGCAGCGTCATACATTGTCTGCAAGAGATGTGGCTACACAAAGAGATACATTTGCTAATATAATCCTTTTTCAGTGTGCCTCAAAGACCCAAATCACAAATACAAAACTTGTATTTTAAACTAAAGTGTGACGTAAAATAATTAGTTGATAGTAAGATAGTTGTGTCCTGGTAAACCTGAGCTATCGTGGTAGTAAAAGTGAAACGTTCATTCAAATGTAATAAAATAATATACCGCCCTGTTTGAATGACCGTACTTCTCTGACCAGGCCAATGAGGATGTCACCCAGATGGTGGAGATGCTGCGCAGCGCCACAGATAAATGGGACTGGCTGACCCGGCGGGTGGTGGAGTTCACCTCCAGCGGCTCGGTCCTCATCTTTGTCACTAAGAAGGCAAACTGTGAGGAACTGGCTACTAACCTGACCCAGGAGGGTTACAGCCTGGGCCTCCTGCACGGAGACATGGACCAGAGTGAGAGGAACAAGGTCATCAGCGACTTCAAGAAGAAGAATTTGCCTGTTCTGGTCGCCACTGATGTAGCTGGTGAGTTCAAGAGGAGCTGGTGATGGAGATGGGAGGATGTTTTTTTTTGTACATCAAGAGATGAGTTTAAAAAAAACCCCATAGTATCTTAGTTTTATCAACATTATTTAACATTTTCCTGCTTCCTGTTTGCTTTCCTCCCAAGCTCGCGGTCTGGACATCCCATCCATTCGCACAGTGGTGAACTACGACGTGGCGCGAGACATCGACACGCACACACACAGGATTGGTCGAACTGGTCGTGCTGGAGAGAAGGGTGTGGCTTACACTCTCCTCACCAACAAAGACACCACATTCGCTGGTGACCTCGTGAGAAATCTCGAGGGAGCCAATCAGTCCGTTTCCAAAGAACTGATGGATTTAGCCATGCAGGTGAGATAGATCAGTCAAAGAATCAACAACAGCAAAAAAAAAGCTGTGGAGTGTTAGTTTTTTTGGATTTAATGTTTTTAACTGTATGCTGCTCACATTTTTTCCCAGAATCCCTGGTTCAGGAAATCCAGATTCAAGGGTGGAAAAGGAAAGAAGATGAATATTGGCGGAGGAGGTCTTGGTTACAGAGAGAGACCCGGCCTGGGGGCTGAAAGTTCTGTGAGTTAATATTTGCCTCACCCTAAATCTGCTTTTTTTTCCCCCATATTGTGGGTACAATCATACCAATTATTAGTAAATGAACACATGGAGATTCATGGTGATATTTTGGTGAAAAGAGATATATGTGAGTAACTCTCGGGTGTTTCTGCAGGAACGCAGCGGCAACTTTTTGTCTTCCACTAGTAGCTTTGAAGGCTACAGCAAAGCAACCAGCGGGGCGATGGGAGATCGCATGTCTGCTATGAAATCAGCCTTCCAGGTAGAACTCTCCATCGTCTCTAGTTCTGTCGTAATTATGATGTCTTTATTACATCTTTAACTTTATTTCACAGTTATTGATATGAATGTCTTTTTCATTCATGATACTAACATACTATCGTAGTATTACTTGTGTTATGGGTGAGAGAGCAAACATTCTTAAGACATCTTTAAATCAGCATGCTGTCACCACCCTGCAAATATATTTTGGTCATTTTGTGAGGCAGTGAAATGCATAATTAGATTTTTTTTGGAATTCAGGGTTCCTTGTTTTGTCCAGACAGCTAATCTCTTCCTCTCAATGTCTCCTTCTCTCCTAGGCTCAGTATAAGAGCCACTTTGTGGCTGCGTCCAGCGGCCCCCCGAAGCTCAGCACTAAGTCTAACAGCTCGTCATGCTGGACTAGTGCCGGCAGCCTGAGCTCTGTGCCGACCGAGTCCCCCGATGGTGCCGAGCGGGCCCAGAGCGCCGCCTTGTCCATGACCATGTCCGGCTTCACCAGCGCTGGCACCCTGAGCTCTGTGCCCGCCACTCAAACCAGTTCACAGCCCAGCTGCCCTCCGCCCGCACCTCCCCCACAGAGAGACATCCCTCGGGACAGACACGGGGAGGACCGGGGGCGCCACGACAGTTACCGCCACAGCGACAGGAGCGAGCGGCAAAGCGGGGAGGATCGATTCGGGGACCGGGATCGAGACGGAGACCGGGAACGCCACGGAGACAGAGATCGCGACCGCCACTGGGACCGGGACCGCTACAGCAGCAGCCGCCACGGAGATAGTCGTAATGGAGACGGAAGCAGGAGGGAAAGAGAGGATCGGAGGAGTGAGAGGGACGGGGGAGACAGGGGGAGTGGAGAAGGGAGGGACAGAGAGGATCGGAGGAGTGAGAGGGAGGGGGGAGACAGGGCCAGTGTGGAGGGGAGGGATAGAGAGGATCGGAGGAGTGAGAGGGAGGGGGGAGACAGGGCGAGTGTGGAGGGGAGGGATAGAGAGGATCGGAGGAGTGAGAGGGAGGGGGGAGACAGGGCGAGTGTGGAGGGGAGGGATAGAGAGGATCGGAGGAGTGAGAGGGAGTGGGGAGACAGGGCGAGTGGAGAGGGGAGGGACAGAGAGGATCGTAGGAGTGAGAGGGAGGGGGGAGACAGGGGGAGTGTGGAGGGGAGGGACAGAGGAGAGGATCGGAGGAGTGAGAGGGAGGGGGGAGACAGGGGGAGTGTGGAGGGGAGGGACAGAGGAGAGGATCGGAGGAGTGAGAGGGAGGGGGGAGACAGGGGGAGTGTGGAGGGGAGGGACAGAGGAGAGGATCGGAGGAGTGAGAGGGACGGGGGAGACAGGGGGAGTGTGGAGGGGAGGGACAGAGGAGAGGATCGGAGGAGTGAGAGAGACGGAGGAGACAGGGGGAGTGGAGAAGTGAGGGACAGAGATGATGATGATAGCTTTGCGGTCCCTGAGCCACCAAAGCGTAGAAAGAGTAGGTGGGACAACTAAAAAAAACAAACATGAATAAACACACCAATAGAATAATATGTGCGACTAACTGCTCCATGATGAGCGTGTCTGTTGTGTAGGCAGATAGCAGAGCATATCAGAGGCTGGCACAGGACCATAAGGGGGGTTTGTGGACTTGGAATAAAAGTGTACAGTGAGGTTGGTTAGGACCTCATGAAGAGTGTGTCAGACAGATCAACACGAGCAGCTCAGAGACGGTCACTGTACATTCATCATCAAGACTGTTGTAAGTCAGCAGGATCAAACAATAGAGCTGTAATGAATCCTGCTGCCAGTAAACAATTCAAAAATAGGATCATGTTGGTTATTGTCTTGTTTGAGCTCCTAAAATGCTTTCGTGCTTGTAAACCTGAGGCTTTATTTTTGTTCCTGATCCTTTGCAAAGAGTGTTTGTGTGTTTTGCATTTTGTCGATGTACAAAATTAACTCTTAAAACTGTTTCATTTACAAAAGCGCTCTGTGAGGATTCACAGTCTCGCACACACACGTATGTTAAAACTATGTAGCTCTTTCTGTGTCTTGTATTCAAGTTCTAGTGGAGTGTCTTTCTTTGGCATTTAGTTTGTCTATGCTTTTGAAATGTTTTTCAAGAAAGAAATTTGTTTGTATGAGGAATTTGAAGTGTTCATTCACACATGGAAATTAGGTTTTGATTAAAAAGATTCCTTTGGCGTCAACTTTTGTATCTTCTTTTCTATGACTGTCACAATATGCCGCTCCTCTGTTTTCCCACTGAAAACATCTGCACTGTTTAAATTGGTTATTTTATGCAGTTGAGTTGTATTTCCTCACTGTGGCCACTGGGGGGCAGAATTTAATTGCCTGAACAAACCGTTACCTCCCTCTGTTGTTTCAGTCTGATGACAAAGGGAATGTTAATAATAATGATAATGTGGAATTGCAGCCTCCGACAGTGAAATTCTACAAATATTGTATTTTTTACTCCTCCACTACTTGTATTTGATGACTTCAGCTACCAGTTACATTGTTTATTTGTAGTAATACAAAATAGAATCCACAATTAAGATGTGATGTAGTTATATTTAGTTATTGTCATATGCACAACAATTACAGAGAAGCAGTGAATGAAAATCTGAATTACTAGAAAATCATTCAAGTAAAACAATCTAAGACAGAAGCGCAGAAGTTAAATATATGGATAAAATATAACTCATTTTATAAAATATATTTGTGGTGGTCACAAATATATATTCGATATAAATATCAGGTAAGACTTTAATCACAGCGTATTAAATAACTAAAGTATCCCCCTTAAAATGATGTACCAGTTAATGCATCAGTAAGTTAATACACATGAAATAGGCCTTTGTGCACCATGAGTACGTTTGGGTCTATAAGTATATTTTGATGCCATTACTTTAGTATAAAGTAAACCTTTGAATGCGGAACTTATGCTCGTATTTCTACATTGTAGTAATACTATTTTTTTCCTGATGTAAAAGCTAGTAGTACAGCACTGGAGCTCGTTGTGTGGAGGGGTAATATTTACATAAAAGCCTGACAGCGACATCCTTGTTTCCACTATTAGTTATCATTTGTCCGACAGACCCTGAATGCGCCATGAGCAGATGAGAACCAATAGCGCGCGACATCCTGCGAGGGAGAAGAAAAAAACGCTTCTGTTGAAAACGGAGACGTGAGGCGAAGCGGAGGGTAGAAACTCACCGGGTTAGGGGACAAAACGTCTACAACAAAAACCTCGAAAACCTGAATGAGAGAGCAAATATATCAAACCTCCAGCCTCTGAGTGAACAGACGTTTATCGGCCAGCGTGTCGCAGACAAGAAGCACAGATGGTGAGAGTGTGTTTTAATCGTCTGTTAGTGTCTGCAGCCTCCCTCCTCTCCTCTCTTCTTTTTGTGTGTGTGATGAGGTGATGATATCCGTCCACCGGCTAACGGGGCTAGCTAACCGGGAGCCGGCCGGTTGTATGTGGTCCGATTGTTGTGTGTAAATGCATTATTTAGATATTGGTTGTATCAAAGCAGGCTTTTGTGTTGAAATTGAGGATAATTTAAACGCCCCGTCGTGTTCCTCAGGAGCTAGCAGTGTTTTAACGTCTGTTAGTTAGTTAGCTTGCTGGCTAATTAACATCAAAGAGGATTTAAACTCACTGAATCATACATTTAACAAAAAAAAGACTCCATCTAATTTGTGGAGCCATATGTATAACGGATAATTAAATGAATTGCCCTCCCCTATTAGCCGGATTGTAAATTGATCTGTGGTTTTATATCATGTTACGTTATTTTTTATGTTTTTGTTTTGTTCGACCAGCAGTTAAAATTCCAATCCGGAGCAGATTAGTGTGTTTTTGTTGTTGTAAATCCATGTTGTAACTGGTTCCAACCTCTCCAGTGTTGCATTAAGGTATTTAGTACAGCAAGTACAGACAGTGAATTAGTCTGTAATTGGGATTTAACACCACGCACCCTCAAGAACATTGACACATAAACTAAAGTGGAAATCCAATTTTTGTATTAGTTAAACTTGGTTTAAATTCCGTTGCTATATCTATGGTGGAGGTGGGACGTTTACAGCACCCCTCTGATCATAAGATTTACCCAAATTTATATTATTGAGACATTCACATTTGTATCCTGGTTTTAAATTGTATTTTCGATATAACATTTTAGAGAGAAAATGGTGAATCCTGGTTATTCCCATCACCATATAGCTACATGTTCATAACTAATGAGGTTCCTGGTCATCTCTCTCAGCCACTCCTCTTTGTTCACACTGATCAGAAACCTTAACGAGGTCTTTACATGCCACAGATCCTCCAGCTAGCATATGCAGGTTTTCCCCAAAACGTATCCAGGTTTTATCCCAGTATAATGTGCTGGTATACTGCTTATGAACTCGCCTACAGCTGAGCGTCTGACTAACACCAAATGGATGAGCGAGTGGAATAAACCTCATCATTATATTTAAAACCCATGTTAGAAAACACGTGTTTCCCTCTTTGATACAAATCGGTTGCCTTGTGTTAGTGTTGTTGAGTCGTTTACAAACTACTCTGAGGTCTGGTAAAACCACTTAGCATCCATCCAGGGAACCACATTCACAAACAGCCTGTCATTATAGCCATGGCATATGGCGGGAAGGCTTAAGTAAGTATACGGTCATTTTCATTTCCTGCCACTGTCAGTGTGGGTCTGGCTAACTGTAGTTTTAGTCAGAGTTGACGGCACAGATTGACACGCTGCTCTGCCGGCTGCTTACCGTCAGTATTCTGGTGGATTTAAGAGAGAAAAGAAAAAAACAAATCATGCAGATTTAGACAAAGCACGTCGTACAAAGCGGCAGCGAGGACTAATACCATTTACTTTGTTTGACCATATGCTCTTTTGTCAAACAGTAACCATTAACGGCACACAAACCTGATTTGTTGGGCATGTCACAAGAGCCATATGTTGTTTTCCCTGCTGTCAGATGTGCAGAACAGTATTAAATGGGTCGCCAGCAGGCTAAAAACGGTCAGACTAACTGTTCCAATCATTTACTGTATCACAGTCAGGCGTTACTTTGAAAATGAGAACTATAGTCCGGGTGATGGTGTGAGCAAAAGGAACATAAAGCTTATCTCAGGCCTCTAAAAGGTGTAGAGGTCTCTCTGTGGGATTGAAGGCTTTTTCAGTGATACTATTTGTTGGCATTATGTTTGTATCGGCAGCTCTCTGCTGCTTGAAATCATTTGTGTGAATAGTTTCAGCAACAACAAGCACCTTCTCACATTGCAAAGCATCTCTGTGGCTTTCAGCGCTGCTCCAATGCAGGCTATCTGGTTTTGAAAGGACCTCAGGGCAGACCGGTTAGAGAGACTCGACGTGTAGGGTTTCCCCTCAGTGTCATCCGTCAACAGCAGCCACCCGAGGAGCCACATTTTGAAGTCTGCAGAGCTCAGTGGGAATCGACTCACTTGTGACTTCAATGATCTGCTTTTGATCTTTGGGAACTAACTACTTAAGGAGGACTTTGGTGGAGGAAAACAAGTCTAAAACGTTGAGTCCCTCGTCGACGACATCTGAGCTCGCAGTTAAGCGGCCTTCACTGTGTGATGTAAATTTAGTTTGATCGCAAAGCAAATATTTGCATGTGCATTTTCTTCTTTTTTTTTGAAGGCGGGACGGGGCATGTTTCCCTGAATTCCAGTCCTGGAGGAGCATTTGGTTGTGAAATGTCTCTCCCTGTTCTCCAGCGTGCGATAACATCTGATCAGAAGTAGCACTTCAGGCTGTTTCTTCTCTTCCTTCGGCAGCAGCAGCCTCGCTTTCTCAAGTCAACACAGGCTCCACGTCTTCAACACATTCTTTCACTGGTTTCCTTCTTTGCAATTTTAAGACGAAAATATAAACCGAGCAGCTGCTGCAGCTTACCGGCACCAGCCATTCGTTTTTATGAACATTGCAGGTTTGAACAACATTTTGGTTTAAGAAAAAAAAACCTGAGATTTATTCATTTGTTCTTTTGGAATAAACATTTAATTTGGCTTTCTGACTTTATTATTAGTATGTGATTTTACGAGATGTTTTAATTGGTGTATTAGGTAGATCTCTGACACAAATGGTAGAGAGAGGACCTGAGTACCGGTAGTTGTAATTGTGCCCTCGGGCAGCTTCTTTTCACACAATGTGAGGAGGGCTTTCTTCTTTAACAAAGTTAGACAGAACTTAAGGTTCTCCGAGTTGCTGACTACTAATTGATGAAGCTGCTTCTCTCTGTTTACTGTAATAATCTGAATATATTTATAGTATTGACTGGACATTTGAAGTTGAGCCATTTTGAAGCACTTTACAGACATAAACATGAACACACATTTAGATATATCACTTAAACGGTTTTATCCGGATCTGTACAGCCTCCCCAGACGGGAAGTGAAAAAACAAAGTGTCTGCCCATTGTGTCAGCTGACTAACGAGACATGCACTCAATGCGCTGTACCTCCAAGCAGAGAAAAGTGCCCCGTCACATACAGGAAGCTGAAAAAGGGAAGAGAACTAGTGGCTGATCAAACGCCCCGACGATGTGATCACTCTGCAGACCCGGTGTGAACCTCCATCTGCACTCTGAAGGATGTTTCATCCAACTTTCATCACAAGTGTCAAAACCTCAGCTAATACTTGAGTTTTTTTATGAATCCTCTCCCAATCTTGAGCTGGAGGTTTTTCGTTCTTCTTGCCAGGCATCTTTTCCACATAACCTGCTTCGTCTCTTCATGTGACAGAGTTATTGATGGAAAGCTGCTGAAGGCGAGCCTGTACGTCTGACCTGCAGCAGCTGATGTAGTTGTGGGATCAGTGCCCAGGCCTGCAGGTCCAGAAAGGTGTAATATTTCACTTTATATTGCACTAACACATGGTTTATGTTGCTAGTACTGGACTGGAAAATATTGCTTCCTGATGGATGCACTGTTTGGTTGTGTTTTGAAGTCCCAAACGATGATCACGTTTCTAAAAATAAGGGACGAGAGACAGAGTGGGAGCCTCGTTTTGGATTAATGACATAAGACATTTGTTAACATAGCGCCGGCCTGCCCTTCTAGGGGCCTGCTGCAGTGAATGCTGCACCACAGTGTGAATTCAGAGATGATGGAGTGTGAAGCAGGGAAGATCTGTCCAATTGTCTTGTGTCAATCAGCACTGGGAACAGGAAAAAGAGGAGTTACTTCTTCCCATTTGAACTCTTCGTGGGCATGTTGACCTTTCGCCCTCGTGATATTCTTCAGAGTTGTAACGGTTCTAAATGGCTGTGATGTACGTCAGCAGATAGCTCTCTAAACAGTCACGGCTCTGGTTTGTACTGGTTTGCCACCTGTTTGACTTTCCATAACAGAGAAGGACTTGCACACATTATTTTTGAGGTTGCTTTCTTACCTACATCCTATTGACATTTTGCTCCCCAGTCATGTGGGTGGTCTGCGGCCTCCGGGGGGCAGAAGGCAGTGGGGTTTGTGACAGTAATGCTGTGAATGTTTGACACGAAAAAGGCTAAACCCGAACTGGTCCTTCAAGCTCACTAAGGGACAAGTTCTTCAAGGAATAGCTGTTCACCAGCTGTGAAAGGTGTGTAGTTGAGATCAAAATGACGGCGGAGTTCAAAGATGGCCGCGGAGCGAGCAAAGACGCCGGAAAGTGAGGCGGTAGGAAGGGGGGGGGATTTAAGCAAGGGATCTGTGAGGTAAAGAGTTGAACTTTTGTCGCGAGAAGATTTCACCACTTGTGTGAAAGTGTTCTTTGTTTTCGGAAAGACGCAACTCTCCAGCTGCCGCCGGCTTCTCGCACACTGGTATGTCAAATTGCTTCACAGTTGAAACAGTGTTTGGCTGAGCAGATATCTAATTAACTACACGACAAAGCCTCTTTATTTACGTTTACATTGAACACCTTGTTCTGTGGTCATTTCCAGCCCCTCCACGTATTTGGTTCTCCTCTGTCTCTTTTATGAGCCAGTCAGGACTCTAGAGCTAATCTGTGAGTTGTGTGCCTCTCTTGTAGTTTATTCACTCTGCAGCTAAAGCATCCGTACAGAACTGGTAGTCGTCAGCATCTGTCATTTATTGGGATGAGAGTCGGGGAGGACTTCAGCTGCTTCCCTCACTGGGACTCTGCAAGACGGAGGAAGCCAGATGTGTCACATCAACTTCCTGCCACATTCGAGCTGATTGGTGGCAATTGAGACTCATGCACATATAAGGTAAAAGAAGACAAGATGGCACAAGCTCATCTGAATTCTTCCGGGAGGCCTGTGTATGTTCGGAATGCATGCCTACCCCCTAACATGGTAACTAATCTTGCTGCGTTGTTTTTGCCACAAAAAAAAGGAAAACACAACACTGGCGATACTTTGCCTTCACTCAGATCAGCTTTCCTTTTTTGGCTGCATTAAGTTCATGATTTCACATGTACAAATGAAGCCTAATATTTACCAGATTTTACTGTTCTTACAGCCTCCCGCTGACACAAACCTCTCCTACAAATGTTCTGTGAGAACTTTACACATTCGAAGTGTTGGATAACATCGAGGAGATCAAAACCATGTCGGCTCCTCAGCGCTGCTGCTGCAACAGGAAGTGGTCTTGCATGCAGTCTAACCGGCAACGTGTGAGCAAACCTGCTAGCTTAGCCTCAGCGCATTGAACTGAGCTCAAGAGGAGTCTGGGACGGAGAGGAGACGGTTGGGATGTGATTGCATCGACAGGAAGCTGCGTGGCCTCACTTAATGAGCCCATCGCTTCAAAAGCACGTCATGCGTTTCCCGTAAGTGCAGAAAACAGCCTCGCTGCTTTTTCCTGCTCTGTTAAGTGCTGCATGAAATTAAAAGGGTAAAAGTATCCATATAACTTGAGACGATATGCATTTGTCAACTGATCTCTGGTTGTGTTGGTCTTTGTATGCATGTGTATAGGTCTTTGTCAGCATTAGTCGTGTGCTTAATGCACACTGAACAGAGGATGTCTGTACACTGAGCTCCAATGTATTCATAACTATACCCTTCTTTTGAATGTCATTTTTCATGGCAAGTTAAACAAAAGTTTCGGATACAGGCCTGAATATACACACACACCAATCGGTGACATCGTTTTTTGGTCATTATGAAGTAGAAGTAAATTAGCTAAACTAGCCAAAACAGACACCCAGCTTCTCTGTCATTGTCTGGGAAATGTACTAAGTTACATTTAGATATCCTAACTACAGATACTGTGATTACATTTCTTCAAGTAAAAAAAAAAAAGAAAGAAAGAAGTGAAACACACTTTATCTCAACCTCTTTATGAGGAAGATGGCTGCACATTCACCATTTCCAGTCATTTCCATCACTGTGGTCGTGGACTCTTGGTGTATTCTGTCTACAAAGCAAGATATTTTGCAAGTCAAAGAGTAATGGACTTTGAAAAAAAAAAAAGGTGAGAATCAGCAGTTCTCTTATGATACCAAAGATCTCCTTCTCTTTGCAACTCTGACCCCCCACTCCACCTCCACCACTTCCTCCAGCTCCAGCCAAACTGCCTTACATAACGGGGCTTTAGCAAAGTCTGCAGTGGACTTTTCCCCCCTCGCCTAAACAGAGGCTGCCCTTCTTCCCCGCACACTCGCTTTTTCCCCCCGTGGCAGTTACTGTGTAACCGTCTGAATGTCTCTCTGTCTGATAATTATCCGCTTGAACTACCTGTTAGCGCTGCTTAAAGATGTGCCCGCCGCGCTCGTTGCTGTGCACTCGAGTAGGCAGACACAGTCATTACCACTGAGCAACTTCCTCCGGCTTGAGATGGTGCAACCGCAACCATCGGAGCGCCTCGGGGGGCCACAACGTGCAGGGAAATGTGGTGACATATGTTACAATGGCAGCCGGATCATTAAAGAGTACACCTACAAAATTGTGCAAGAAATGCCTCAGTACATTTATGGATGACAAAGTTAGAAAGAGGAATACTGTCGTGTTGTAGTCTCCCACCATTTGTAAGAGACTCGGTGTGATGTTTTCTGGTGAAGTTTCCGAACTGGATGTCTGGTTCGGAGGCTGTTCCGCTATGTTGACGGCAGCCCCATGTAGAGCGCCCCACAGCTCGGCTCACATGAGCAGACAGAAGGCACCTGATCCTCTCCCGGGGATGCAAAGAGACAGATGGCGCAAATAGAACGAGGGGGGGGATGGGCTTGACGATACGACACACTGGTAAAGGTAATAAGAGGACAGTGAAGAACACATTCTTCCACCCGTGTGACGTCAGTTGCTTGTAATCTCAAAGGACTCGACTGTGATTTCACCGAATATCTGTTGTTGCCAATTTAGAGCACAACAGGAGTCGTTACACACAATGTGACTACATTTGCTTCAAAGTTCTTTTCTTTTCTTATCCAGGACACCAGGAACACCACTGAAGAGAAACCTGTCCAGCGATCTAAGGTAAATATGTCTTTTCTTTCTCGTCCTTTAGATCTCAACAAAGACCAAAGGACGTCTTTTCCTGCATTCTTTGTGTCTTTTTGTAAACGCCAGCTTTCATCTCGGAGGATCATAGCCCTCTGTAACAAACCTGTATGTTCATGTGCTCAGTCCTTCAGCTTTAAGACCCAAAAGGAAGTGTGTTCATCATGTGAGAAAACGGTCTACCCGATGGAGAGATTGGTTGCCAACAACTTGGTCTTCCATTCATCATGCTTCTGCTGCAAGCACTGCAACGCCAAACTCAGGTGACTATCTGCATTGTTTTCCTCTGTGTGTACTTGACTTTCTCCTTTTTGGTTTGTATATAACTGCTTCATTCCCCTCTCTCTCTCTCTCCCTCCCACCTGCAGCCTTGGCACCTTTGCAGCTCTCCAAGGTGAATTTTACTGTAAACCCCACTTTCAGCAGCTGTTCAAAAGCAAAGGCAACTACGACGAGGGCTTCGGGCGCAAACAGCACAAAGAGCTCTGGACCTCCAAGGAGTCAGAGAATATAACGAAGACGGCATAATCCCGCCCGTGTCCCATCCCCGCCATGCCTCTTTCTTTTCCTCCCCCTAACACCTCCGACACATCACGACGAACACGCGCCTCATGTGCTGAGGCACTGTTTTAATCTCCCACGCGCTCACTCGCTATTTAAACGCCATCAGAACAGATACATGCACAAACAAACAGCGTGGAAATGACTGGCATGATCCATACCACTTACAAAAAAAAATATGATTTTTGTGGATATATTTTGGGTTCAATTTAATTGTGTTTTCTTCATTTTATTTTCCAATTTCCTGTTTGGAATTGGTAGTTGATTGTGACCAAAAGCCTTCTCTGTTATGGGGAGTGTAATAATAATATTGTCACATTTTTTCTTTTTGATTCTTTTTAATAATTTGCACCCTTTTATTTGTGTTAAATAAGTAACCCGTATGCTCAGGCACACATATCAGAGGGGTTACAGAGCATCCGTGTTTGGCAGTAGAGCATACACTCAGGATTTAAGAGATGGCATTACATCGTTTCACTCACTCTAGCAACACAACACACATCAGAATAACAGTCCTCGGTATTGTGACTTTGCTGTCAGACAGTTCTGTCGGTTTGTTAGGTTTCGTATATTTGAGGAACAAACAGGGTACAGAGTACTGTAAAAAAAAAAAAACGGCAACAGCTCACCTCTCGTGTTTTTATTTTTGTGTTGAGTTTAATTATTGTCCGCTTCATCCCACGGTATGTTCCTATTTTATTGACCACTGTGAGTCGTATCCTTGCATGTTGGGATAACTGGGTGTTAATAGCCTTATCTTATGACTGTATTGATCTGTTTGTGTTGTGACTGACTCGTTTCATTTGATGCATAGCGACTCACTTTTTAAAGGTTTTTAGAAGCACTTGAGTTTGGATTTGATGTCTCGGCATAAGTGGATACCTCCGGGCTTTTATTGATGGTTGACATTTTAATGAAATCCTCAGATTGTGTTTTGTATACTATCTGTACGTAGAGCTGTAGTTTGTGATTAGTGAACATTCCCCCACCGTACTGTACTCTAGTCTTTGCACATATGACCACACACGATCACCAGACGAGATAAACACAGGGAACCTGAGGCCTTGTCCTTTAACATTGTCAGTTGTCAGTTGTTCGGTCGTCTTGTGGTGATTTTTTTCCCTGCTGTATTTGAGTGTTCATATAGCTGGACAGTCTTTTTTTTGGGGGGGGGGGACGTAGACGGATCCAATCAGTGTCTTGAATATCCATCCCCCCCAGTCCCATCCTGTAAGCGTGGACAGGTTTCCTTTATACATGAATGCCTTCTTGTTCTCATCTCCTGTCTTATTAGCTCAATGCATCTTAGCACCTGGACCTATTTCTTATTAATATTGAACTTGCAGCAGGTTTGCTGAGGGAGGGTTTGTCACTGTATTGGTCCCCCTGTTGTGCTCCTGCATGCTGCATGCAAAAAAAGCAACCCTGGTGCAGAGCACCCCCTGCTGGACAACGTGTGACAGTAGTGTTTAGTGTGAGAGAAAGAAAAAGCTAGTCGCCCCTGAACTCAACATAGCCTTTTATTCAAAGTTTTTGAATAGGTTGCCTCGGTCCGCAGTGCAGATACTGCACTCCAGACACTTTTCTTTTGTTTTATTCCAACACCTAAGACAATATCTCCACATCTATATTTCAGTCTATTCAAAGAATGAGTCTAAAGCCATTCAAATATCTCGTTTTAGTAAATGTCTGAATACCACGGACACTTGACTGACACTTGAATGACACAAAGGTTTACTCATGCTGTGCAGAAGAGAAAGCTGAACTTGAACAGATGGATAAGTGCTTTTAAAGAGAAGCCTTAGAAACAAATAGCTGAACTTATCAAACAAGTCCTTTTGAGTGCACAGATCCCAACAAAGACATCTCCTGATTATGCCTTTTCAAGACAAGACCTGCTTAGTTTAGAGCCCCACTTTTTAACATAGGATTACTTTACTCAACCAGCAGACATTTTTTTTCCTATCTAACCACTTTTTATCCACAAAAAAATAATTTTAACTCTGTGTACATTGTATATATTTTTTTTCCTTTTTCAAAATCATCCTCTAAATCCCTGAGAAATATGCTTTAAAACCAAGAGTATTGTATCAAGAAATGCTGTCTTTGTCCTTCTCCGTAAGCAGTTCGCCAAGGTACAGCTGCAGAATCTGTGAATTGCAACTTGTAAGTGAAACGGGAGCAGACGAGGTACGCTAGACGCTGGTGCCGAGAGGCTCGGGTGAATGATTGCAGTGTGACGTCGTAAATGTTCAAACCCGTGAGTCATTTCATTTGTTGTGCTTATCTTGACGTGGACTTACTTTTCAATGCTGTTGTCATCGAGACGTCGTAAGTGTATGCGTCTTTGAAAAATGTATTCTGTACAGACATGACCTGTGGATTGAGGTGGCCTTACAGCAAAGGAAGCTTGAACTCGTTCTCCTCTATTCTCCCTTCTCTCTCTCTGTTGCTTAGTTGTGGTATGGAAGTGTAACATTTTGAAATGTAAGCGCCCCCCCCCCCTTTCTATGCCAATATACACAATCATTTTGTGCATTTTCTTTCTTTTTGTTTTTTACATGCTTTTGGAGAAAAAAATAAACCGCTGGTGTTGATTTAATGCAGTGGCTTTAGTGTGTTTATTGATGTTAAGATAGCGGAATCCTTGAATTCACTGGAGATTAATGAATGTCTTTCCTCAAGGATATCAAAATGTTTAGTTCTTGCATGGTTACATTACTATCTGTGTATTTCTACTTCTACTCCACTACAATTCAGAGGGAAATATTATTTGACGGCTTAAGTTATTTATTACTTTACAAATTAAGATGGTTACAGTTTCACAAATCAGAGGACTTGCTGCTTTTCTGTTGAATGATTTAAGTTTATTTCTAATAAACAAACATTGGTGTCACTTTGATCTCTGGGTAATTGTGACAGCATTGCTCACTATTTTATGAATTGTTTACCAACCAATCAATCGATTTAATGACAAAAATAGTCTGAAGATTAATCCCTAATGAAAACAATCATTGCTTGCAGTCCTATACTAAATCGTTCACAATGAACTCCAACTACTACAGTAAAATCCTGCTTTTACATTCATTAACGAGTAATAATAATCGAATGATATGCATCAGTCACAGGTACTTGTAGCTTTTTCCCCAGAGACAGACTGCTTAACCAATGATTTTGAGGGACTTTTTGAATCCTACTTTATACCTATACTCCACTACATTTCAGAGGCCTTTATTATCGCAACTACTACTACTTTACAGATTAATACAAAATATAATCAACAAATATGATATTATAGATTGAGCAACCCATCAGTATATAAAATTAGCTCTGCCTTTACCAACTGCAAAATGAACGTGATGTACACATTAATGCATCAATAGTTATAATCCAATATATTATTCTGAAATGTGATGCATAATGAATATTACTTTTGGTACTTGTATTATATGTTGACGCTAACACAGGTCTACTACTTGTAACAGTATTCCTACTCTGTGGTATTTGTACTTTTACTAAAGTGAGTGATCTGACTTCTTTCTCCACCACTTTTCTGCATCAATTAAGAGGCAAAAACCTGTGTTTAAGTGCACATTTAAAACCACGATTTTACTAACAGCTTTGAAGGCAGCACAGAAACGCGTCACAGCTAGTCCTTCCCCCACATTGTGCGCGCGCCTGCAGAAACAACAGCGCGCGTCCGGCAACTGCACGGCTTTTATTTAGATAGTTTATAACCAGACATCCCCCTGAGAATAAGC
This sequence comes from Melanostigma gelatinosum, assembly GCF_949748355.1. Classification (NCBI taxonomy): domain Eukaryota; kingdom Metazoa; phylum Chordata; class Actinopteri; order Perciformes; family Zoarcidae; genus Melanostigma; species Melanostigma gelatinosum. The sequence goes on from NC_136646.1 coordinate 14,227,492, forward strand.
CCATGTTATTAGTACACACTTATGGACGACGGCAGAGTGAAGCACTTGGAGGACATGGACGCGGCTGTGGAGGACAGTTTTCACCACTTGTTGGAAGCTTAGAAGCGGGTTCCGGTGGCGATATTTTCTCTGTCAGGAAGTTTGACGTCCTCGGTTGAAGATTAGGAGCGTTTCTTACTTTGTTTTGGTTTTGGGGGTAAAGTTGTGAAAACCTCACTGACTCGCTGACTCTGAGAAAAGACATTAAAGTCAGTTTGTCTCTCACATGAATATAGGAACCAGAAGCTCTGCGAGGTTAAGTGCATAATAGGAACGTTATACTTATTGGGTTTTTTTCTGCTTGCGTCATTTTAGCCCGTTTTTGCGCTAAATCAAATTGCACTTTTTTTTAATAGGCCTTTGTGCATCATATATGCTTATGTTAATGAACATATCCAAGTTGGTATGCGACGTAGTTATATTCAAAAATAAAGATATCTGCAGTCTGGACTATTCTGGACTCCAACCTGGCAACACAGAGGAGGAAAATCTGCAAACTTAGCAGGAAGAGAGGCGATCAAAATCACGGAAATCGTTCATACTCATAAATGGATTTCATACAGGCCACACGGTTATTGTTGCACCTTGTTTGGTAGTTTTTGTGTCCCCGACATGCGAGCCTGAAAGCGTTGGTATCGTGTGTGTGTGTGTGTGTGTGTGTGTGACGAATGTGAAAATGTTTTGGAAATTTAAGTTTTCCAAAGACCCGCGGCTGGAGCGGAGCAGAGGTTTATCTTCGGGACACATCTGGAGCAGCCTGATGTAGGCTTGTTTTTCCCTCCATCGGAATATTGTCTCTGCAACACTCACAGCTGTCTGATGTGTTTTTACTCCCTGGACATTATCCGTTTGTTTTCCATTTTAAAAAAGACCAAATTACCTTGCGGGGTCAGCCCCGCCATGGGGACCCCACTCACGCGCTACCCGGTGTGTCGGTTTGACTGATGGGACGTGATCAACGGCTGGACCTACTGCGTCGTCCCAGCCGCGAGAAACCGGTGACCGTGGTTGGGTTGCACGCGGGAGAAGTCTTGTCCTGACCGAGGTCGTCAAAGGCGACAGGTGAGGGTTGTGCACGTGACAGGGATTACAGGTGTAAACTGAGTGGAATGTGCTGCATTCAGGTCGTGTGGGGTGAAATTGTACTGCGAGGTCTTTTCAATGCAACCCAGTAACAAGAACAAAGTATAACATAGTTTCCTTGTCGTGAAAAATATATATTTTGCCTATGTGTGCTGTACAAGACTCTCAAATGTATGACTCACAAAAGTCCTTTTTTGTTAAGTGTAAAAAACGTATAGACTTTAAATTACAGGTGTAATCATGCATGTACCTGAAGAGGCCTGTTTGACAGCTGTGTTTGCAATTACTGTTGTAAACAAACATACAACCGCATCAGGAAATATTGACAACATTAATGTAGTTGTTGTTTAGTGTTTGTCCACGCACTAAAGGAGCAAACACATTTGCACAAGTTAAAATCCGTACATGCAGTGAGGCATTGCTTTTAGTCTTTTCAAAGTGCAGTTCCAGTTATTCCCATGTTCCATGAATGCAGCTCCACATGCATGAGTACTACACAACAGTCTATGATTGAGTATAAGCAGCTAGCTTGCTAATGCAGGGAGACGACGACAAAAACCTGTTATCTGCTTATTACATAAAAGGGAATCAATTTAAATATGCCACAGTAACACTAGATTGTGAACTGTTGGATGTGTTCATGTGATTGTTTTGTGTTTATAGGGGAAGCACAGCGCATAAATACATGTGATTGTTATATACAATGGTATAGTTTTTGTGGTTGACACCTGTATAACCGGCAGGTATGGACCACAGATGGATTTTTATCTTCATGGACTTTTGAAATGTAAATTTGAAAGTATCTGTATGCATGTGTGTTCATTAAAACACTACAAAGGGCATTTGAAACTGCAGCCAAGGCAAGTGCCAGCGACTTGTCGAGATTGCAATATTTAAATGCGGTGAGTTACCCTAAACCCAAAACACATGTGCACCTGAAACAGGAGAGACATCGGGCCAGGAGATTTTTGCTGTGAAGCACTTAGTCCAGATGCATGACCGGCCAGAGACAGAGCAGGAGTCGTGGCTGGGAAAAACGGCCTCAGACTAAACACCTCTCAAAGCAGACAGAGAGGAGGGGGGGAGGAAAATCCATGTAAATCCTGCTAGTCCTGGAAATGTGATACAAGGAAAATAAAGCAGGGCACAGCTGACCGGAGTGGAAGAGCACAGCCTCCTCCTCCGTTGAATTCCCCACATTCCACCTGGGAGGTAATTAAAATCAAGAGAAGTAGGGAATGGACAGAGAGGCTCGTTGTTGTGTTGTTGACTTTCAACGACCCCTTGAAGTGCTCAAGTTGAGCTGTTCTCTCCAGATCCGGCGCATCTAAATGCTCTCTTTGTAGAACATGTGGTGGGTAGAGAGAGGAAATAATGGCTGTCCTCAAGTGACTGTACATCGAGCAACAACTAGTGGGGCGATTATATGGCCCGAGCATGAAGCTCAAAGGGGTTGAAGGACAACAGTATTTGGCAACGACTCCGTTGCGCAGGGGAACATGAAAGCGGCGGAAGCTTGAAAGCAACGTGGTAACGCTCCGACGACCACAGACGGACATGCCCGGCATTCCTGTGGGTGATTATTACCCAGAAATCCACAGAGTCAATGAGTTGCCCTCCGGTACCGATGCTGCCCATGTTTTCTTCTCAGACAGCCTTTCCCCACTGTGCAGAGATCGACCCTCAGGGATGGTTGCAACCTCCTCTGTGGGCCCCATCATCAGACTCTGCTCATCCCGGTCTCACCTACTGATCGATCTGATGTGCATGGGTGGATTTGCTGCAGTATATTTGTGGGCACTTGCTTTGTTAACGGTGGACTCTGGTTTATGTCTCTCTATTCCGTGACTTCTTAGAGCAGTCTGAGAGGCTAATCTTGTTTGCAGTGACTCAATATGGCCATATATATATATATATATATATATGTATATGGCTCATGGTCAGACCAAATATGTAGTTATTATCCTGGCACTCAAAACATATGCTGTAACCTAAAATTGCTTTACTTTTTAATTGAGAAAACTAAGTGGAGTTCTCATTTGTTGGATTAGTTCAAATCCAATGGTTTATTGGGACAAATTTTGGAGCAACCCTCTCCATCGAAGGAAATGCCTCAGTTTATAATGCTGTTGATGCCTCGTAATATTGCCCTGTTCACATCAACAATGGAGCTATAACACAGCGGAGTTATGTTTTTCTTTTGGTTTTTTTTGCAGCTCATGCAATCAAAGAGGTTTAAAGCTGGTAGATATTTAAAAAGTCCCTGTAGAAAACATTCTTCCCGTATGAACTGTGCCAGACTGATTGCTGCCAGTGCAGCTTGAATTTCAGCCGTTTCCAATTGTCTCTTCTTTCTCACGGGCAAAAACACACAACACACACACACACGCACACACTGCACACTTTCTCATTCACTCAGGGTTCACTCAGTCAGGCAAAGCTTTAGGTATGTATTCTGCAGGCTTAGGTTTCATGTTTTTTACATGCCTGCAAGGAATTATGTGCTGTGCATGAATAATAGGTTCTCTGATTGATGTCACATTAAAACCATGTAATGTAATTACCTAGATACCATATATAATAAGAGTGCGGTGCAGCCACTTTGTCATCTAAGTACTGTTCACCACCGAGGTGATGTTTTATTGGCTGAGGCACTTATCCTTGCATACTGACAAGTTTTGTTAGACTGGCTAATAACCTTTTGTCCTGTGTCATCTCCTGTCTGACTCTATGACTCACATCCTTCTGCTCTGTCTCCAAGCAAAGTATTATGAGCAAAAACAGTGCCACGCTTTCTCTTTTTAACTAATTGATTTCTGTGTTTATCACTACAGGCTGTGTGGGTGGGTTGGCACAACACGGACAAGTTTCTGAAGACTGGTTTGTAGGCCGCGTACGCAAACCTCGCCACGATGAGTAAGTCCTCTAAATTCTGATGTCAGACAGACATTTAGTGCATGGCTTCCTCACAGCATGAGATAAAAACAGACACACACACACTCGCAACAAACACCATCCCTGAGGCCAAGCTCTGTGCGAGCTGCTTCTCCAGACGCTGTCGAATGAAGGATTGGTTTTCGGCGTTCTGTAGATGGGGGTCTGGTTCTCTCCGCTGCTCGGGGCTGTGTGATGTCTGTCCAAGCTACACAAGGAGAATATTTTCTCTTCCCGAGCTAGTCCAGCCAAGGCAGAGCTTGCCCTGAGATCAAACATGGGAATAGGCATATCAAAAACACTGCAGTCCTTGCCTGCCTCTAATACCCTGCCACAGGATTAGTCTCAATATGGATGTAGTTTAAAATGCCTGATTAATATTCTGCACACACCTTTTCGTGCAGAACAGAGTGCAAAGGGCTCAATTTGCTATTTTTTTCTGTCATACACACGCACACCAAGGGCATTCATTATGAAATCCGCACTCTTAATTGTGTATTTTTCCCAACCCGCTGTACTTTGCAGATGAGAGGCAGGCTCTCCACTCTATCATGAAAGACCTGGTCGCCCTCCAGATGACTCGCCGCCAGCCCGTGTTGTCGTACGACAGCAGCAAACCCAAGACGCCGGCCCGGCCCAACAGACAGGTGCGGTATAGCTGTACATCTTAACATCTGAGAAGATGGTTTAGATTAAACCTCAGTTGTTTCCTGTGAAGATGGAAGTTTATTTTGAAAAGACAGTACGCATGTAACAAGCGAAAACAGACTCATGCTGCTGGACTTTTGCAGGAAAAACGCACGAAAAGTGAGGAGTAATATTTCGTAAGATATCAATAAAACGGGGATGAATTTATATCATTGTATAAAGAGAGTGACATGAGAAGATCAATCTTAAAAGTTAAATCAGCTATAATCGCTCTTTTAAAGTGATTAGTGACTCGTCTAAAACATTTAAAAAAGGAATAACTTCAATATAATCATTCTATACACTGTAGCTTCTTTACATTCTATTAGAATGTAAAGAAGCTACAGTGTTGCATTTTCTTTTCTTCCCACAAGAACGTCATTTTGTCAGGTTGATAAAAAAATGTCACTTTAGTTCCTGACATTATTGTTACTTAGAAGCTTTCGGCTCGTACAAAGTCGTCCTCACAAACCAGGATTGACAGCCAGAAATAGTGGAAATGTTATTTGTTATTATAAGTCAGAATACGGAGTTGCAATCCAATAGCCTTATATTGTGAGCTGTATCTCAAACATCTTGGTCCCATGCATGAATCCTCACTATCCATTTGCACACAGTTGTATCACTGTGGGGGAAAAGTAAACACTAAAGCTGATATTTGCTCCAAAATTAAGCAGTTAACAGTGTTTACTGTTTAGCATGAATTACCCTAAATTTAGAAGTCAGGAGGGCCTTGGATTCTAACAAAATAGTGTTTTTCTTCAATCGACCATACAATTCTAATTTTGGACCACCGCTGTAATAAAAAAAAACCTGTAATTGGATCTCGCCCATGCAAGTATATTCTTGCTTCTTAGTATTTTACCTCGGCCACCCAGTTAGCTAATTTAGCATAATGAGAGACATATTACCAAGATCGCCACCCGCAAATGTATGAAATCCAGTTATATTCAACTTCTTCTCTATAAATACATTCTGCCTGTGTGACCAGTCGCCCACCCACCCTCGCTTTTTACCGCAGCGGCCTGCAGCCACAGAGAATAGCCAAATCAGACAACTCGTGTGCAATGTAGTGTTTGCTTAAAACCACAGATTGTCCCCCTGGGAAGGACAGTCTCCACCATTTTCCCAGCTCAATAAGTTAAGTTGTGGAAGTGGGGTTTTTTTCACAAATGATGTAGCAATTGAGGAAGTACAGAATGACATGTTTTACCAGCGAACAACCTTTGTGTAAGGCCAATAAGTGAAGGCAGTGCATGTGCAAGTCTTTTTCATCTTTACGTACCTTTAGTTATCAGCACAGCCTTTCTAACTGCACTCCTCCTGTCGGCTTTGACCTCCCTGTTTCTGTTTGCTCTCAGGACGATGTCAGGATAAAGTTTGAGTTCTCAGGAGAGCGGAGGTGAGTTTTCCCTTTTGGCCTTTTTTTTTCATGCATGTTGCATCTGTGTAGGCAATTTACATGCATACATGTGTACATCTCTCTACCTCTACCCAAGTGAGAAAGAGAGAACACTCACACCGAGACGTAAGCACATTCACTCAGGCATGCTGTTCTTGTCACATGTTCCAGTTCAAGAGAGAGAGCACATCTCAGACTCCACAGCAGCACTTATTTCAGACTGGTATGTGAGCTGGAGAATGGAGGAGGAAAAGATGGTGGTTAGCCTGTGGCTGCCAGCGCACACCACAAATATGCAAAGGTGTACTTAGAGGAATCTGCACGCACTACAAACAGCCGCTCGTGTGTGTTTTGCTTGCACAAATGTGAATGAGAGTCAAAAGCAGTTTCCCTCAGCAGCCGGTACAGATCTTTTCATAATCTGTCTGTCTCTGTGTGATTTCTTTGCTTTCTTTACGTGTAGGATTCTGGTGTTTGGACGGCCTGTGCAGTTCGAGGAAGTCCAGCAGAAAGTCACGACTGTCTTTGGCCAGCAGCTAGACCTGCATTATATGAACAATGAGGTGAGTGATGCATCGATCATCAACAGAAGTTGCTGATTCACGTTGTATCAGCCGTCTCATGGACTAATTGGCCTTTGCATGCTTGTGAATCTTGATACGCGTTTGTTCATATATATATATATTATTGATTTTTGTATCCTCGTAGTTGTCCATCCCTCTGCGAGGTCAGGATGACCTGGACACGGCGATCGACCTGCTGGACCGAAGCTCCAACATGAAGAGCATCAGGATCCTGCTGCTCACTCAGGAGCACAGCAATGTGAGACGCACACCAACATATTGGGCGTGCGTTCGCAGCGTACCATTGCACAACTGGCATTTCTTCACCGTACAGCGGTGTTGTGCAAAATCAAAGTTCCTCATTACAGTGACATTACACTAGCTGGGTTGCTGACGTGAAGCGGTTGTTTCAGTGTGCGGGTAAAGCCTTCTTTTAACCTTGTCTTCCCTTCCTTGTTCCAACTGCAGGCCTCCTCCCCCTCCCACCACATTCCGTGTAAGCAGGTGAGGATTAAGTCCTCCCAGTCCACTGGAGACGTTAGCGCGGCGTACCAGTCCTCCGAGCCCAGGGGGCGCCACCTGTCTACTGGTACATATCTTCAACTGTCATTCAAACTTCTCTGTAGTCTTATCCAGAACAAAACGGTTCACACACTGATTCAAAGGAGGAAATTTAGACTTTGTATTTTTCTCAGAAGCGTATGAATGTTTTGTTAATATTCTGTCACGGGTAGCTGTCACGTCGTCGTGCTGTCGCCACTTCTTTTTTACGACCTTGATTTCCCCGTCTGTCTAGTTCTCTCTCTCGCTCTCTCTCTCTCTGTGTGGCTGATCTTTCTTTGGCTTCCCCTTTTAGCAATGGCTCCACTTCCTTTTCCTGTTCAACATCACTAGACGATAGACTGGACAGCAGCCAATCAGATTACAGAATGCTATTAGTGTGGCGGACCAGTGGCCTGGTTTAGGATGAAGTGGCTGCAGGAGGGCCATGAATGTTAAAGCCCGCTCTCTGTCAATACACATGAACAGGGCCATTTTAAAAGAAATATGGAAAGCATTTTTTCCAACAATATTATCATCACAACCGATGACCTCAGGCCTGTTGTTTTTTATTGTTATTACTCACATGTCTGATGTTTCTTTTATGCTCATAACTTCCGTCTAATCCCAGGTTCTCAGAACACGGGGCGTAGCTCGCCGCCTCCTGGTTACGTGCCCGAACGCCAGCAGAGGATCGCTCGCCAAGGTTCATACACCAGCATAAACAGTGAGGGGGAGTTCATCCCTGAGACCAGCGATCAGTGTGTGAGTCATTGCTTCACTAGTAATGGGGAAAATCCACCTTAAAGTACAAAAATCTTATGATGTGTTTGTTTATGACGAGTCCTTGAAGTTCGAATCAAGACCTTTTCTGATCTCTGAATTGTTTTGCTCATTAATTGAAGTCTTATTGACGTTATTAAAGTATCTTTTAGGAACGGTAAGTGCCAAGAAATGAAACTAATTTGGGAGCAAAAGGTTTAACATCAGTAAGTTGTGAGAGTTGTCCAACTACACATTGCCAGCGTAGCCGTTTTATAAAAAAGGAAAAAAAATGGGCTCATGCTCCCAAAGTTTTCAAACATAAATTCTGTTTTTGGATGGATTTTTCTTTCTGAAATGTGTGTACACAAAGAAGATGTGCATACACACCGCTTATTTTCCATTTTCCCCTGACAGGTGCTGGATCCCTGGAGCAGTGCCGAAAACTCAGTCTCTGGAAGCTGCCAGTCTCTGGACAGCAACTCAGACAGGTGAGGAGTAAAGTCTGCCCGACAGAAACTCACTACGCATTACATGTTTGATTATATTTCCGTTGCATTCCCATGATTGGTGTTTGCTAAATAACAAAAAAACAACAACTGCAACCTGTTTTATGTCAACACCCACATGAAGTATCTCAACATCTCTCACTCTTCTTCCTTCCTTCTCTTTCACAGCCCTTCACTGAGGAAGTCTCGCATGCACAGAGCCAAGAGTTACCCTGATAACCGCCAGGAGTGCTCAGGTGAGAGCAGCTACAAGAACAGCTCCTTCTAACAACCTCGTCCATGTCCCACATCGTACGGGCCAAAGCATTGTGACAGCCTCTTATCAACTTCCTTTAAACCATCATGGACGCCGTGGTGGAATATTTCTATAGACTGGCTGCAAGTTGTGAGAGATGCGTTAAAGTTTGGGTTCACAACAAACTAAACAATGCATATATCAACCAAAAACATCAAATACTAGTCTGTTTGAATTACAGAGTAATCCTGCTGACCTTTGACCTTTGGGTATTTCAGACCGGGAAAACCATGTGTATGACAGGGTAGCAGGGAAAGGAGGCACCTTCCCTCGTAGGTACCATGTCTCCCTGCATCACAAGGACCACAGTGAAGGTAAGACGATCCGCATCTTATCAACTATGTGACTTATTTCTCATGATCTCACTTCTTAATCTCTCCTGTTCGTCATGTGACATTCAACCTCAGCCCGCCTTTCTCCTGCCCCCCTCCTCCTCCTCCTCCTCCAGGCCGTCGGACGTTCCCGCGGATCCGTCGCCCCCAGGGGAACCTGTTCACTCTGGTGCCGTCGCGCCGGTCGCTCAATGGCAGCGAGGATAGCGTGGGCAGCTGGCAGCTGGTCGACGCTCACGGCAGGCTCCGTCCCCAAGATCGTTCTGTCGCGCATAAGTGTGAGTGTTGATCGACAATAACTCGACACGAAATGTCCTTTTGAAAATACGCTTTTTAGGATGACTTGAATTCTTAAGAGATATAAATAACGGATACACTGCGCCGGGTTCAAGGGCCGGTACAGATGCTTGTGTCTTGTAATCAAGGTTTCCACCAGAATTTACTTTTAGCAGGATGAAAAAACCTTTACCTTTTGTAAACTGTACCACATGAATTGCTGTTTTTTTTTGTGTTTTTCTCAGCCCCCAGTGCTCCGATGACGTGGCGGCGGGGGAAGCTTCTGGGCCAGGGAGCGTTTGGTCGGGTTTACCTGTGTTACGATGTGGATACTGGGAGGGAACTGGCTGCCAAGCAGGTCCAGTTTGATCCTGAGAGTCCTGAGACCAGCAAGGTGAGGCACTAACACGGATAAAGTCTGCTTTCCTGACATGTCGCTACTTCTTGGTGCACATTAATTAGTCTGCTGCTTTTGTCAGGAAATAGTGTCATTTCCTCTTTACTTATATCAGTCATGGATGTTGACGTTACAGTCTTTTGAAAAACCAAACCACAGTGTGTTGATTAATAACAAATCTGCAACTCTGCACTACTGCCCAACTGTAAAAGCACAAAGAATGACCTCATATGTTGTGCATATTAATCGGTCCATCATGCTGGAACGTAGATAATTAGCATTACTCAGCATTTGATGAATCAATCCGCTATTTAAGTTCCGTGGTCTGAGGCCACGTGTTAAGCCGCACACACTTTATTTTATCCCCTGCCACATAAACAAAAGAATTACTCTGCAGGAAAGAGATTCAGAACTCAAGAAGTGGAATGTAGTGAAGAGGTTCCCCCCCCCCCCCCCCTCTTTGCAATTTCAATGTCTTTTCCTGTCTTCCACAGAGAAAACATGCACTGTCACTTCCTGTGTCTGGAAGAAGCCGAGTGTTGTGGGGGGAGCGGTGGCGGGTCAGCATTGCCTTGGCCTCCCATCACCTCTTCGCACCCCTCCCCCAAGCCTGTGTCACTTGTTTCTATTAAACTGGGACTCGGGGATCACTTTTACTGCCCACTGTCTCCCGCTATGTCGTGGCCTCCTTCTCCGAAGTAAACACAGGAACTTCTTTTTGGGGAACTGTGCTGTCGGCGTTCATTTGCTCCGTGCTTTTAGGTTTCGCTTTTGGCAGACTTCACATGCAGCCATAAATCGCTGTGTTTATCGTCACATTTGTTTGTCATCAGTGGTAACAGATATGACGGAGCCTCAGTGGCTCCGCCGTGTCCACAAAACGCATTTTGTTTACGTGTGAAAACAGTAAATCAACAGAGACGCATTGTTCAGAAAGGACAGCTTTTATCTGATGTCTGAGCGGTTGTTTGAGTGCTCAGTGTGTCAATTCCCTGCTTCTCTTTGTTATCCGCACAGGAGGTCAGCGCTTTGGAGTGTGAAATCCAGCTGCTGAAGAATCTGCATCACGAGCGTATTGTTCAGTATTACGGCTGTCTGAGGGACCACAATGAGAAGACTCTCACTATTTTCATGGAGTACATGCCGGGGGTGAGTCCCAGCGACTTTCAACGTCACAGCTTCAGTTCCGTAACCTCAGTCTTTGTGATCGGTCCAATTGCATGAGTCACATAAGACACAAGGAGGGCAAAGTACAACAATCAGTTCTCGTGACTGAACATTTTGATTTGCTATAAAGTTGGTGATTTAGGAAGTGTTCATTGGCGACTGTGGCTAAGTGGAGAGCAGGGCCGTCCTTCAATCAGAGGATCGGCGGTTCGATCCCCGGCTCTGCTCGTCGCATGTCGATGTGTCCTTGAGCAAGACACTTAACCCCAAAATTGCTCCCATAGCTGTGCCTACGGTGTGTAGATAGAATCTAAATTGTGAGTCGCTTTGGATAAAAGCGTCTGCTAAATTAATGTAATGTAATTCAGAAGTATGGTGGGGCATGTTTCCTCTATCACTTCCCCTGAATTTAGGTTTATATCGTCAAATACTTTTTTTATTTTCAACCGCAGGACTTTTTCCAGTCTAAGAAACAAGGGAGATAAAGAGACAGTGATCCTTCATCAGTCTAACTTGCCTTTATCCCTGAAGATACCAACACAAATGCAATATTTTTTATTTGAGTTCCTTTCTGGGACTAAAGGCCCTTTACATTACATCGCCCATACTTTGAATGCATAACACAAATATTTCAGGTGCCAGATAACTTTAACTTCACTCCCTCTGTTCTGGGCTTCAGACCTTCAGTGATGCGGTAGATTGGTGGGCTGTGTGTTGTTGTGTAAAGCACATGTGTTTTTTTCTCTGTCAGGGTTCAGTCAAAGACCAGCTGAAGGCCTACGGGGCACTGACAGAAAACGTGACCCGGAAGTACACGAGACAGATCCTGGAGGGCATGTCCTATCTGCACAGCAACATGATCGTACACAGAGACATCAAAGGTAGTCCCGTTCAACCGCAGAGGCTTGAGCATTGCACTGTTCACTGTTTAAATACATAGAGATGTTTGGGTCATCGGTGAGTTGAAATATTGACACGCTTCATGTCAACTCAGGTGCCAACATCCTGCGGGATTCAGCGGGCAACGTGAAGCTCGGGGACTTCGGTGCCAGCAAGAGGCTGCAGACCATCTGCATGTCTGGAACCGGCATCCGCTCTGTGACTGGCACCCCCTACTGGATGAGCCCGGAGGTGATCAGTGGAGAGGGC
>NC_136646.1:14244626-14296268 GCF_949748355.1 Melanostigma gelatinosum
TTTTTATTGCCTTTATGTTAATTATACATTTTTTACAGCACGCAAGACTGATAATTTGGTTGCTTTAGTGCTTTTCTGTTTGTTGTCCTGTTTATTTTCACAGTAAAGAGAGAGGAGCTGCATTGTACATGAAACCCTCTTTGTTTTCTCAAACATGGATGACAAGATGTATTTTCTCCAGATGAATCACGTCCACTCTACTTGGGAAAAGACTTCTTGGGAAGCAGAATTGTCTAATAAAATACACCCAATATTCAGGATGACAATCACAATGGTGATATTGAGGCAGAACAGATCAAGCTCATTGTGTATATGTGTGTCTCCCGCTGCTTCCCTTTTGCTTGATGTGAAATTTGGCATCCCCTCTTTCAGGATGAACAGTCATGTCTTAGGTGATCATTTAACGTTTTCTCTAGCACCAGTCATCATTTTAATTTTGTTCCAATTGTTTTTTGAGACCAAATACCCACAAAGTCACAGTCTCAGGTGAGTATCTCGTATTTGGCAACATCTAGCATTGAGGTTGCAGATAGCAACCAACTGAAACGGCCCCCATGTGGCTGCGAGAGGGTGTAGGAGAACTACGGTGGCCGACACGAAAACATGAAAAAGCGAATTGCCTTATCTACAGGCGTGAGGTTTGTTGTTCTGGGCTGCTGTAGAAACAATGGCGGCCGGATTTGTGAAAAGGACCCGCCCCCTACGTAGATATAAACGGCTCATTTTATATTAATATTTGTAGAATTATACAACATTCATGTTTTTATTTTATTTAAGTAAAATGATGTTTCTGTTGTAGTATTGCTTCATTTAGTTTAGTAAAATATTTGAATATTTCTTCCATCTTGGCACACAAGGATGTTCAGGAATTACGTCGTTAAATTATAAAGTTTCAAAAATCATTTCCTTCGAAGAACAGCGCTGATCGTTTCACTGCTGGATCCCAGACTTGCATCTGTTTGCTTTCGCTCCAAAGTTAAAGTTTTTCTTGGCGTTGCTATTTCTTTCTGTGAGGGTGTTCTTTAATCTGCTTCCATTGTTTTGTCTGTTTTTACCTCTCCAATATTAACAGTCACATGCTTTTCTGTGATCCATTACAGTTTGTTGTATCATCCTCAGGCTCTTGCAAGGATTACAGCCTCTCTGATGGTTGAAATTTATATTGTTTAATGTAGAACAGGAATTTATGGTAAGTAACATATCCCGTGTTTCAGCAAAGCAATGTTGGATTATGGACGAAGGCCTACTCCTTTAATTTCCACCCTGTCCTGGAAATGAGGGCCTTGATGTATAGATGAAGGTGGGGCTGAGTATTGCCAGCTCGTTAGTCAGAATTCAATTTGGTCTGTGGCCATCAGTGAGGGTGAGCGATGCCAGAGAAGAGGTTCACACTGCGTATTCTGGGTGTAAAAAAAAAACAGAGCACAAAGCAAGTGTGTTAAGCAGTTACACTTAGCTGGCAGCCATGTTTCCCTGGCCTGAGATCAGACTGAGACCAGCAGCATTAGGATTCTGCCCCGCACCGCTTCCCCCTTGTAAGTCCTGCAAATGAAATGCTCTCCTCATGTCGGACACATGAATCAGCTGTTTGACTTGGCCCTCAGTGACTCCGGCAGCAGGGAGGGAAGGCTCTGCACCACTGCCCTTCTCTCTCTCTCTCTCTCGCTCTCTCTCTCTCTCTCTCTCTCTCTGTGAATGTTTAATCTTCGGGGCATATTACCTCAGTGACCAGAACTGAGGCAACGGCAGTGATTGTCTCAAACATCCAGAGAGCTGAAACAATTAGTGTCAACTTAATGATGCAACGCCGGCATTAATCCTCAGCGATGGAGCCTTTTAAATCAACAAATCTCCTCCAGACTTACAGTGTGCCATCTCATTTAACCAATTTTAACAGAGACCAATTGGAATTCAAGACACCCTGTTGTTGTTTTGCTTCCTTAACGCCAATAACACTCGGCGGCCAGATAGCAGAGTAATACGGTGCTTTATTCACTGTCTCCCAGTACCACTGGTTTCCACCCTCTGTGGTTTTATGACCCAGTAACAAAGACGTCCTTTATGTCACACTGCTGTTGTGGTTTTACCTGTTGCAACGCCACAGCTAAATGATTATATCAGTGTTTTGTCTTCCTAACAACAAAATAACACTTACGTTAAATTGATGCTGGAAGATTTGAAAATGTGTGCTGTAAAGTTGTTGTCATTTCTCTGCTGTTTCCCACAACCAGGCAGCCATTGGGGTTCTTTCATGTCTGTCTCTTGTGGTGATAAGTGACAAAGAATAGGAAATAGAAAAATAAAATGAGCTAGGGAAAGATAATAAGCTTTAATTAATCTTATCAAAGGAAATAAATACAGTTTTACATTTCTTTTTACACTAAATGTTCATGATTTAACTGGCAGTGTTATTTGTTGATGTTTCCAGATGCATTTTCACTTGTCCGACAACCTCTTGCTACTTTAAAAGGTTGTTGGACTATTTTGTTGTGAGTACGTTTGTACATTTGTAGTAAATTCGATCAAATCTAGACAGTGACATTGCTGTGACAGTGTTTTGTGTCAGAAGGACTCAAGTGTTTTAATTCTTCTTGTCTTCAGGCATGTACACTTGAAGAAGGAGAACAAACAGTCTGTCACAATCGCCACAAATCTAATCCTCATAAAAAGATCAGCTGAAGTGTCCTGAGGTAGCCGGCCCTGCGGTTGTCAAGGTAATGGGTGAAAATGGTTTTGAAACGCAGTCTCTGTTAGGCCCTCTGGGGTTCTCCCTCCCTCCCTCCCTCCCTCCCACTACTCCACGTCCCGACCATCCATCTGTCTTTGGAGTCCAACAGGACGTCTAATAACCCGACCGCAGTGAACACCCCAGAGTCCTCGGCTACAAACTACCCATGCAAACATAAGAGCGTGCTTGTGCTCCTGCAGCATGGTGGTCAACCAACTGTCGATGGACCGTTATGTGTGATGCTGTTTTGTCGCGTTGCTGAGCTGATTAATCGTAGCAAGAACATGGACACATTACATTCATCCATGTGTTCCAGGACGTTGGCTCTGGTGTTCGATACACACTATATGTGTATTGGTGCGAAGTGGCACATGCTTCATTTTGTGTACAAAATTCTATTATTAACATATTATCAATATTTAAAAAACGTTTCATGGCACAAAATTCCCTTTTGCAATACTCACCGGTCAGCCGAGAAAGTTTTTGTCCAAAGTGTGACAAATATTTGGTAATCTTATTTCAATGATATTCTAGCTCCAATCATTTGCTTCTGTCTTAACTTATTTCTTTTTCACAACACACCAAAATGAAGTTAGTAATAAAACAGAAAGTAGGTAAATGATACTATCAAAGGTTGGAAGGGTGACTTCGGTTGTTTAATTTCAACTGCTACGAGTTCTTATTTTGTAACATTTGTGATAATCATAGTTGATTACTATCCCTCAACAAGGTGCATGTAAAGTATTCGTTGAGAACACCTGACCGAATAAAATAACAGCTACAATTAAAAACTGATTTTAAACAAAGCGGGAAGAAAACTGAGATAAGAGCACAGAGTTATATGGAAAATTGTCCATTTATGTTATATGGAAAATTGTTGATGAAATCACTTTAATCAAAGACAAATCTAATTCCATGATCATTTTCCCATTCGAGTCAGCATGTGTTGAGGGAATAATTGTAGGTTGTTATGTCCTTGTTATGTAATAAACTGTGATCCAAGGAGGAGAGAAAAAAGCTTTCAGGTTCTGTCCTCCTACATGCTGTTTGTCTCCTTAGTGGAGGTGTAATTCCACAAAATCCCGCAGGCTTATTTGTTGGACATTGTGCAACACAATAAAACATTTGATGTTTCACTCTACCTCCCACGAGTCTTAATTGATCTGCTTTGACTGTGATTCTGTTGTTGCGTTCTCTGATTAGAGTGTGAAGCAGCTCCGCCCCTTTGTTCCATCAAACCTTCTGCTTTTGTGAGAGCGCATGTGTGGTCAGGTTGAATTGGTGACCAGACCCTGTCACACAAATTCCCTTTCATTAAGCTGGAACAGATAGAAAGAGAGAAAAGGGTGAAAGTAAGAGCGAGAGAGAGCGTGAGTGAGTCACAGGCCTGGGTAGAGGAGTAGAGGGCGGGGGGAGAGAGGGAGAAAGCCAAGAAGCATTTGTAGTTGAGTGGACGAGCACAGACAATCCCTGGCACACAGCTCTTTGAGTGTCATGTAAACCACCCCTTCGCTCTCCCTTTTTGTCCCATTCACTGCCTGCCACCCTCCTTTCTCTCTGCCGCACCCTGTGGCCTCTGCTTTGGACTTGGGGGGGCTTCGCCTGCCTCTATAAAAACCTTGTTTGTGCCCTGAGTGAGCTTCATTCCACACCATGGATAGTCACAGAGTCCAGTCCTCGTACAGGAAGCGTTTTGGGCCTCAGGGCTCGGGCAGCATAGGTGTCCGGAATTCTTCCAACCGCATCTCCTGGCATGGCACCCCTCGCAACGTCACCTACTCCAGCCCCATGTCCCGGATCTCCTTGGGGAGCCCCGTGAACCGGCTGGACTTCCCAGCTGACTCCCTGATGAAGGCCCACTACAAGGAGACACGCACCAACGAGAAGATTGAGATGATGGGCCTGAATGACCGCTTCGCCAGCTTCATAGAGAAGGTGCGCCTTTTGGAGCAGCAGAACAAGGTGCTGGTGGGAGAGCTGAACCAGCTGAAGGTGAAGGAGCCCAGCCGCCTGGGGGACATCTACCAGGAGGAGCTGAGAGAGCTGCGCAGACAGGTGGACGGTCTCACTGCCGGCAAAGCTCGGCAGGAGATAGAGAAGGACAACCTGGCTGCAGATCTGAGCATGCTCCAGCAGAGGTAGGAGGAGGCAGGGCGGGACTCATGTAGCGCCACGTTGATGTCTTATTGTCTTAACGTGACTGACTGTTGCAAACCACTTGTTTTGCATTCTTGCTTGTGTACTTTCTGATGATGACAATACATTTAAGTTCAATTTGGAACTTCAAAAATGTATTGAAAGTTTGGAGGTCAGCTCAATGGATAATATACAGTATAAATGAAGAAAAAAGTCCTGCAGAGCTTTGTGGACAATAGGAATATGTATTTAAAACATTAAAACATGTTCATAGGGCACTTGGTTTAAAATTTAGATTAACTAATAAAACGAATAAAAACGCCATTTAACAGGAGGGAATGAGCACCAAACTCCTCACTGCTTTGTCCCTATATCTGGGGTTTCACTCTCTGTATTTCTGTTTCATCTCCTGTAAAGTGTGCAAGACATTTTTGTTTTGTTTTCCTCTTCTGTGCATCTTTTTGGTTCAAAGTAGCTTTTGACGTTGACCGCTTTTGGTCAACGTCGCTCTGTTTTAATGTTGATGCTGTTTTGTAAAATACCAGGATGGTAGAAAAATAAATTCAGTTTGCTTATATCTGAGGTCTCTCAAAACAAAATAAGACATGTTTGTTGCACAGCTGATTTTTTTAATTTTTTTTTTAAATTAAGAATGCATTTATATGCAGATTTTGTTGGTCTCTGATTCATTGGAAGGCAGACCCCTGAGCTCTGACCGAGCGTTACTCCTGGATCCCTCTTTTCAAACTTGATCCTGACTGAACCCCTCGTCGCCATTGAGTGAGTGTGGAGGAATGAGGCAAACACAATGGCAGCCTTCCACAAAGGACGCAGGCAGCCAGGCCGAGTCCAGTTACTCCAAAACACTAATTCACTGCAGTCGCAAATCCAGTTCATTTTTTTTTTTAATCTATGGAGCACATGTGGCATGAATCTATGATTTAATTTAGTGCGGGCAATAAGTGATTTAATGTCCTTGAGGGTGGAAAAGCCGACTCCTCTGCACTCTGATTACTACGCAGCTGCCGGTCCCCTGAAAGAAGGCAGAGTGAATAGTGATGCCCGTGGCTGAGAAGGTGAAAGGTCACTTTTGTGATACCATTCAGCAAACCCTGCATGAAGCTATACAGAGTCTGTGCGTGTGTGTGTGTGTGTGTGTGTGTGTGAGCGCCATCCCGTGGGAAAGGCCTCTGGCTGTTAGATTGGAGTGCATGTGTAGCGATGCAGAAGCTGCCCTTTCAGCTGAGCCCCCGTCGTGTCCTGAAGCACGAGCAGCAGCCCTGAAGCTCACAGTCAAAGTCGGATCAAAATGCTTGGAATGGGTTTTCGGTTTCCACAGTTTGACTGTTAATATGCAGGAATGTCTCGTTTGAATTGGGGAAAACTGTATGTTTGTTTCTCTTTTACTGGCAGACAAAACAATAATGACAGGCATGAGATCAAAAACGATATTTGATGGATTTTCGTTGTTTGAAAATATCCAAAAGAAATGTGTCGTTAATGATATATGATGTGTTTTCCTGTTAATTGAGAATTAAAAATGATTAAGGTACTGCTTCAATAGAACAAAGAGTTGTTGACATTTGTTAACATGTAATTAAACTATATAAACTGCAGCACAGTGTTAAACTGATTTTTCTTGAACGACAGCAGGAAAATAAGCAGTTTTTTTTGTGTGGATCACCTGTGAAGAACTTTATTTCAAACTCTTCTTTTGCGACCTATAGGTTGCAAGATGAGATTGGCCTCCGTCAGGATGCAGAAAACAATCTGAATGCCTACAGACAGGTAATTCGGCTGATATTTCCTTTTGAATTCCTTTCTAAATTCATTATGTCTGACTGTCCACCCTCTTTCCTCTGTGTGCCTCATTCTTCACATAGGATGTGGATGAGGCGGCTCTCAATCGGATCCAGTTGGAGAGGAAGATCGATGCCCTGCAGGAAGAGATAAACTTCCTGAAGAAGACTCATGATGAGGTAAGAATACAATTGAAATAAAAAGCATTCTCAATCAACTTTAAGGATCACTACCTGTACCTTTAACCACGCGTAACCACCTCATTGGAACTTTTCTTCACTTCTTCCTCTACCTTACCCCCTCTCAGGAGCTGCGTGAGATACAGGAGCAGATCGTGATCCAACAGGTGCACGTTGACCTGGATGTATCCAAACCAGACCTGACTGGTGCTCTGAGGGACATCAGGGTCCAATATGAAACCATGGCCTCCTCAAACATGCAGGAGACGGAGGACTGGTACCGATCCAAGGTCAGAAGACTCAAAGATATGCCTTTCATGAAGTGTGGGGGGAAAAAGAGAAGTAGAGTCAAAACTATTTTGAGGAGACGCTTACAGGCTTTTGGACTACGGTATTTGCCTTTTGTATGCAGTTTGCTGACCTGACAGATGCAGCCAATCGAAACACAGAAGCCCTGCGCCAAGCCAAACAGGAGGCCAATGAGTACCGGCATCAGCTCCAAGGGGTGACCTGCGATCTTGAGGCTCTCAGGGGGACAGTGAGTAGACTTAACCTCAGAAAACACAACGTGTTAGGGTGATACTTGCTCGTGTTTTGACTCCACACAATTACAGTGAAGTCAGACATCAGTGTCGAACATTAAAATAAAGCCTCAATCAACTACAGTCTGCTACATTAGACGTGGTGTTCATTACTCGGCTTTGTCTCTCCTCTTCGAGAACGAGTCTCTGGAGCGCCAGCTCCGGGAGATGGAGGACCGCTTCGCCAGGGAGACTTCTGGTTACCAGGATACAGTGAACCGTCTGGAGGAGGACATCCACGCTCTGAAGGAGGAGATGGCGAGACACCTGCAGGAGTACCAGGACCTCCTCAACGTCAAGCTGGCCCTGGACATCGAGATCGCCACCTACAGGAAGCTGCTGGAGGGAGAGGAGAGCAGGTGAGCCAGAGCTCGGCAGACTGTTGCGTTTGACACAATCAACAAATGTAAACAAGTAGTGACAGTAAATATTCTCCCTTCTTCTTCATCCAGGATCACCATTCCAGTTCAGAGCTTTTCCAACCTACAGTTTAGAGGTCAGTATGAAATGTGATGGGACAAATGGGTCTAATATTTCTTTGGGTGGCTATGAAATAATCGGTCATAATCTGTGTTCATGTTCACTGCTCCTATTGGAGTTAATAGACTCAGGACCTGCTGCTGGTCCCTGAAAGGGGCGGGGCAGTGGCGAGACCCACCTGACACAGATACAGGAAACTGACTCTCAGTGGGCCGTCTTCATTCTGAACTATTCTGACATTCCTTGATGGATTTGTGATTGTTTTAGGGGCGGTCACTCTTATGTCCCCATCCTTTAAATACACTGCGTTAACTGTGTGTAACAGTACCTGATGGCTTACTGCGACGTCATTGAACAAGAGGATAATGAACTTGTATTTCTTGGGACTGCACTTTCATCTGTTAGATACTAACCTGGACACTAAACCCCCGGAGGCGCACGTGAAGAGGAGAATCCTGGTTCGAACGGTTGAGACCAGAGATGGGGAGGTATGTGCTTTTTCAAAACAGCACAGTTCAACTCACACACACTGAAGCGGGCCAATCTGCACATTGCACCTCTCACTCAGTCCCTCTGGAGGGCAATGTTGAACCCATCAGTATAGGTTTTCACACTCATTCACTGTCGCTCAACACACCTGATGTCATATGCTGGAAAAACTCACTTGGGATTTGTTACTTTTCTATTTTTAACTCTGGTGTCTTTTCTTTTCAGATCATTAAGGAATCAACAACGGAACGCAAAGATCTTCCTTAAAGCTCAGTCCTCCTCATGATCTGAGGATCATTACAACGTATTGTTTCCAAACCCCAAAGCTGCCCCATCAGTCTTCACTTTATTTCCCTTTTCTCTCCTTTCATCATCACCTTTACTGCCCTACACCCATGACATAGCCATTAATTACTCATAGACCTCCCCAAAAACATCTTTATTCAGCTTTCGTACAGCTGTAAGTAAGTAGGTCACCCATCTTAGATGATCTGTAGCCTGTTCCAGTAAAAACGATTGGAAATCACTGGTAACTTGTTTTGATTTTAATTCTGACTGACAGCCCAGATGCTTAGCATTGTTTCAGAGTAGCTGCCATAGAAGAGGCCTTGATCAGTAGCGATTGCGTTCGGCTAATATGTAGCATGGCGGAGGTTGACTTGTGGTTATGTGTACGGTATGTGAAATGTGCCAAGAGAAGTAAAAGAGGAAGTTGAGTTTTTTGCAGAGACCAGAATTGGATTGAGGCAAGAAATGAGAGGTATGTGTTTGCAGTTAAATTTGGACTGTGTTGTAGGGTTTTTATTTTTTTTACCTTACCTGGTGCTATTTTGCATTTCATTAATTTGTGCTACAGCTGC
The DNA here is from genome assembly GCF_949748355.1 of Melanostigma gelatinosum. Taxonomy (NCBI): domain Eukaryota; kingdom Metazoa; phylum Chordata; class Actinopteri; order Perciformes; family Zoarcidae; genus Melanostigma; species Melanostigma gelatinosum. The sequence continues at coordinate 14,253,880 of NC_136646.1, forward strand.
AGCCGCCTCTGCTTGTGAGTTGCTGCTTGTATAACCTGCAGAGGTGTTTTCAATTAGCGCATGCCTGTCTCACCTCTGGCTGATTAGACGTGTGCTCAGATCAGAGCTGGGTGGAAATCATCAAACTCAATTCTGTGTTTTGTTGATGGAACTTTTTCTCATGTTACAACCGTGAACCTCACAGAGCAGCCAAACAATCTGCTATTGCTGCTTTTTAAAGGGTAAAACTGCAAAACCAGGTGATACGACAACACGTGTTATGTACGACAAACTGGACAGTCAGTGATCTGTAGACATTGCCATTGAGTTTACAGACATATACAGTATATTCACCTTTACTGACACCAGGGAGGAACACAGGAGTCAAGCAAGATATGTTAGCGAAAACCAAAAAAATCTCAAAGACATCAGAAACACAGAGACAGCTGACAGGCATTCAAGATGAGATCACTGTAGAGCCCAAACTCAATCAAAGGTATGATGTTTGATGTATTCGTTTAGGCGTCAGGATTTTCATTATCTCGCAGAACAACTTTCCTCCATCGCTTCACTTCTGCTCTTCTGCGCATCCTCTATTCATCACACACCCAGCTGGTGGCGTCTTCTCTCTTGAACACCACCTGATAAGACATGTTTTGACTCCAGGAGGCGCCAGGGCATGCCATCCAGCAGGGGTGATGGGCACAGATTCAGGTTGGAGGTGTTTGGAAGCTGTCGTGTCCTCCAGGCCTCCATTTCCTCCACCGATATCCCTCCTCCCAAATTCACCGGCCAATTTCTGTAGTGTTTGTCTGATAGCAGAGCGAGAGAGAGAGAGAGAGAGATGCAGAGACAGCGGAAAGTGCTGTGGAGATAACCTCCAACAAATCCCACAGCAACAGAATCCCTTATTTGTTTTCAATGTTTTGAAGGGGAGGATGCAGGGGTGAAAAGGAAAAGGAGACCCAGAGGAAGGACGGATGGATGTCACAGCTCAAACACTGTGATCCAAGCCTCCTGCGCTGTTGGAAGTCCCGCTGACTGAAGCCGTGCTGACAGGCCCTGCCGCTAATGAAAGTGATGCTACACCGAAGCTGGCTCTGTCGCTTGTGCTCGTCGCCAAGGACACGCTGTGAATCTGTGCTCCCATGTGCCTCCCACCTGCTCCCCTCCACAACTTCCACTCCTGTCACTCAACCCCTGGTCCTGTTTCTCCCAATAACATGCAGCCCTCCCTTGTGTTCCCTTTATTTGTTTGTTTTAATGATAGAACGTCTTGTAGCAGAGACACAGATGAATCCTGCTTTTTTGGGGGGGGAAGAACCCTCTGCAGGTGGGATATAATGTTAGCTCTGACCAATGCTGCACGCTGCGATGTTAAATTAACAACAATAAAACATGGTTATTAGAGTTGATGTCTCTTTTTTTCGTTTGTAAGCATTCCATCCATATTTCATGTTAGTTCATGCGTCCGTAGTCGTGTGCGTTTACTTCTGATTCGATGCTGACATTTATCAATCTCCTCCATCAAAAGTTAGATTCGATATGAATAGATGTTAGATTTCGTATCAAGGTTATCAGGGAAATGAGGGTTATATATGCTGACAGGTAACTTGAGGCGACTGGAGGGATGACAGCAGCAGACAGACACTATTCATCATCTCGACTGATTGTTGCTGCACGTGGGGCAGGTCCTGCTGCTGAGCAGGTGGGTTCACTTGCTGTAATATCCCGGCTCATTACAAGTGTTACTGTATATCCTGGCAGAAAGATAATTGCAGCCGAAAATAGAACTGCCCGAGATGCAGTTGAACACTGGCACTGGATTGCCAAACACCTGAACCCATGTTTCCCAAAAATGGCACTTCACAAGGTTTTTCCCCTGTCCCTCCTCTCTTTCATTGGAAGAATGTTAAGAAGGTTTTTCTTCACAGCCGGCAGCGAAGAATGATTATAATCACAATATAAGAATTGTTGCACATCTTGGATCTGATTGACTCTATTTGCTACAACAAATATTGACGTTTCTTTCGAGCTTGAACCAACTTAACACTCAGTATGGTGACTGTTCTGTTTGTAAGGATTCAAGAGGTGTTTATGTGTTATATGATATACTGGGAAATGTATACATTTTATATGTTATTTTAATTTGAAGAAACAGCTGGTAGAGGATTTTCAAAGAGGCTGAGACTAAATGAAAAGAATTGAAGGCTCATTGTTATGCCCTCTCCTTTTTCATCGTCTGCCTTTATCGACATTCAACAACAACATAATGAAGGCTTGACAACATCAGAAACCTTCTCAATATGAAAACTAATTACAAATGCATCTTAGCATGGTTCCATTTGTGTAAATGACTCCAAGTATTTTAAAGACCCAACATGGAAGTCCAGAATATCGAAGCATTTCACCGACACATAATGTGCCGTTAGTGGCTAAATGTTTTAACTTGTTTAATCAACTGATATTTGTGAGAAAACCCCTCATATAATGCAGCATTCTCTGGGATAATGTGTGTATTGAAGTGTGACTGAACGTGAACTGTAACTGCGTGTAAAGTACACTTTGCACTGTATCTGTTTTGCACTCTTATCAGAGGAATGGTGGGTCTCAGGTCTGCACTGAAGTCAACCCTGAGCTGAAGGAATTCCAGGCAGATAAAACTCTCAGGCAGTCGGGTCGTCTGGCTCTGAAACACTTTTCCATCCAGGAGTTGCTGGGAAGGGATCGAAGATGAACATATTTAAGCTTTTCATCTTCCCACAGCAGGTGCGTGGTGTCAACAGCTGTCATGTAAATAGAAAACATAAAATGACACGGTCACGTTTTCTTTACCATTCATAATGCAACAGCCCTAAACACGGTTTATACAGTTTCATATGCATTTCAAGTTTAACATATCCTGCTGTTAAAAAACACAAACAGAAATACAACGTCCTTGGTGAAGTGCTTAAAATGCTTAAAACTTTTACATTTGCATTTTCAGTTCTTATGTGAGGAAGTAACAAGTGGGATTCTGCAGCTGGTCCTCCAAACTCACACTTATCGTGCAGTGTTTGCAGCCAACTCTCATTGTCTTTACAGCTCTTTGTCTTTCGCTGCCCTCATAGTGCACATTCCTGTCTTACTTGGCTCTCACACGAAGGGGTCATGGCAAGGCATGTGTGCTCCTTGGGTTAATTTTAGCCCTCATTTCATCAAGGCCGTTGAGACAGAACACAGAGCAAACCACCTCAGCCTGTCTGCCGGGACCGTGAAGCCACCTCTGATCTCCAAACACCCTTTACAGACTGAACCGCTGTATCGCCCAAACATATTTCACGACAGACAAAGTGGAGCGATGACTTCTCCGACGCATAGGTCACCAACCTACTACTTAAGTCACCAAAGTACCAGCGTAGAGGATCATGGAATGGTCTCCTTAAGACCTCTGTTTTAATGATTTCAACAATCGGTCACATATAGACTCAGTAAATCTCAAATATCCACTGAAAATAACAATTAAGGCTATTAGATCAATTAAGGTGCTGTGTCCGTGTTGCCAGTGGAGACATATTGAGAAAGAGGAAGTATAGACTGGCCTCCAGTAAACATCACTCAGCCTAGCTGGTCAAGGAAACTCTTTTGTGGCAGCTATTCCCAAACAAAACTAACAATGTGCAGTGAGTGTGTGTGTCAAGAAGCCACTTTCAGCCTCATCATGTGACCTTTAAGTACCGGTAGGTATACAATTGAAACGCCTGGACGTCTGCTGTGTCTCTGAATACTCAGCTTGTGCCAATTAAATGTCTCCTCGTGAGGTTCAGGGAGATGATCGTAGTCTCTTAAAGTCATACGACTGAAGTTCAGGTGAAAACACACGTCATTGAAGTGTTTTTGTGTTTTGAAAGTCTGAATTAATCACATTTGTAATGCAGAAAGTTAGTCTGAAGACCAGAGAAAGAGGATGCTTCAACATACAAACATTTTAATTTTCTGAAGGGTTCAAAGAGGACAAGATACCATGCTCACACACACACACACACACACACACACACACACACACACACACACACACACACACACACACACACACACACACACACACACACACACACACACACACACACACACACACACACACTCTCTCAAAAGCTTATCATGACTATAGATTGATATAATACTCCAGAAGTGTGATGGCAGCCACGGACAGAGAGAGAGAGAGAGGATGCTGCTATTTTGAGCTCAGAGACTTGTGATGTGGAGTTAAGCAGAGTAGACTGATGAGGGTCTGCACTCTGTCAGTGTCAGACCACCATCAAGTCATCCACGATGTAACAAACATCACTCCAGGAAGTGGATTTCAAAATAAAACATCACATTATTAAGAGATACTTTGTGTTAAGTCATGCAATGTCCCCAAATCCCAACATATCCAGAAATGATTTGTCCCCGAATCATTGCCCCTTTTACAACATCTTATTTTATTATAGCCTTCCACTCTAAAATGTCATAGGCTTAGAGTAGATTTTGGAAGCATTTGAAGGCACTATAACAACAACCTGACTATATATAAATATAACCAAAATGGCATTGAAATGTCATATGAGGCATAATAAATATAAACAAATTCAGTGATTGTGAGAGAAAAACAAATCCCATTGCAAGGATTTCAGGGCACTATACTGAATTACAAAATGTGGGGATTTTGGAACGCTGTAAAAAATGTTGGGAATGTAACAAATAACTTATTTCGGACTACCACTAAACTACTCAAATTAGGGAAGGCATGCCATGGCTACATGACTAAATATCCACTCATACAGCCCGTGTCAGCTACCTTTATGAGGCATTGAAACAAATTCCAACTTAGCTTGTAATCAGAGGAACAGAAAGACATTGCCTCTACTTTGAAAGTCAATCGATATGTACTTCCGTTTTTGCCCTGGTTAACTCAGAAGGACGAGTCGCAGCTCACAGCCGGTCCTGTCGAGCCCGGGTGGGGGGGAGGTGGAAGGGTAGAGGATCCAGGGAAACTGGCTCATAGGAGCCCGGTCTTCGCTGTACTCACCGTGCAGCGTCTAAACCTGAGAGAGAACGCCTCGATCATCAAAATAACAAACCGAGATATCCTGCAGCTTCCATTCACAACTTCTTCTCCAAAAGAACACGTTCTCTTCTTTGCCTCGAGGAAACCAAACAGCAAGGAACCAGTTTGTTTGTCTTTTTTTTTAAATGCATATGGATTTAGAAGTATCCTAGTCTACCCCCCTCCCCCCCGCGTGCAACATCCTGCATATGCCATCACCCAGGCAACCAGAACCTCTCTCCATCACCCTCCTGCGCTCCGGCTCTCACCACCATCATCTGCAGCCTCCGAGAGAAACCAAACCCTCCCTTTGACGCTCGTCCTCCAAGTGGAAGCTGATTTTTTTGGCAATTCAAATTCTATTTTCTTAATTTTTTTTCTTCTTTTTTTTTTTTAACCAGTAAGGTTCATGTGTCGGAGAAGTCTTTTCTCTCAGCACCAAAATGCCTGTGAGACGCGGTCATGTTGCGCTCCAGAACACCTACCTGGACACTATCATCAGGAAATTCGACCAGCAAAGTAAGTGCACATGATAGAATGAAGTTTTCACCATGAGGTGCTGTCGAAGTGTGGGCACGCAGTTGGCCCTCCAGATAGCGATTATAAGAGCAAAGAAAGTGCGTTAGAAAAGAATAAGTGTTTGCCCTCCATTACGGTACTGTGAGGTAATAATGTTCTCAGTCCCTGACAGGAAATGGTTATCATCAGTAGGAGCAGTGTGCCATCACAACATGCATATTTATGTGATTATTAAAATAAAGCATGGTTGTGAATGGAACAGCTGCTGGATGTAACAACATTTTGATCACAGTGATAAACAATGTGGGTAAAAGCTAGCCACACCATGTTGTCTGTTACCACAGGGCTACAGCCTGTCCTTTATTTGTCATATGAATTCAGACTCTTGAACAGGTGGCCGACGGACAGGCTTTTAATGGTGCATTGAAAAGTCTTATCTAATTTGTATCAGAGCTGTTTGCTCACCTGATGTCTATAATGTTCCATGAGCTCACATGTTCCACTGAAGTGAGACCAGCGCTCACACATTGAGAACGAAAAAAACAACTCTTTCTGTCCCTGTGATAAAACATTCATGTTGGATTTGATATCTCCTTTTAACCCATAGGGTTATTTATTTATTCATCTTTTATCTCTGTTTTACCTCAAGCTTTTGTACATCACACATCAGCAAGTTACATCTTTGTTCATGTACTTTATTGTTTAGAAATGCTACAAAACAATATTTTCAGTCTATATAAAGTCAGTGTTCCCTTGTAGGCCTAACTCTATGGGCCGCTAACCCTGACATGCTGATCAGATACGGACCAGACATGGAGAAGTAGTTGCTCTCAGTTTTAGTCTGATTCAATCTGGCAGAAATACCACTTGAATCTCTGAAACCTCTATTATGTAACGCCTCTACTGTATGTCACTAAGTGTGTAGTGTGCACGCGCAGCCACATGCACGTGCCTGACCAGGTGAGTGCACGTGCCTCCGCGTTGCTGCTAAGCAACGGTGTGACGATCAGTGTTTCCCCTTTGAGCCTAAAGACTTTGGACGGGATGTGCTTTCCTCCAGAGGAGCTCGTCCATTTACTTTAAAGAGAGGGACTTAGGAGAGAGTCCCCTCCACTCATCTGTTCGGGCAGCAGACAGGGACGAGCTGTTTAACCCAGTTCCACCGCAGGATAATAAAAGGGCCAGTCAGAGGATATGTGCTTTCCATTCAGCTCACTGAACTCCTCCATTAGCAGCCTTTGAACTAAACTGCCCTGCTTCACTTTCATGGTTGCTGATGCTGCGTACATTACAACCATCAATAACAGGGACTGGATGGTATGAGCATGGAACTGTAGGCTGCTATTACGTGTTTTTTTTCTGAATGAAGAATAACTTGCAGTTAATACTCAAAGGTTTGACATCGCAGAAAGAAAAACATTACTATGATCCAGTTTCCAGTGGCGGAAGGAATATTCAGGTATCAATACAACAATGTAAAAATACACCATGACAAGTAAAATTTCTGTATTATACTCAAGTAAAATAAGTATTATGAGCTAAATGTACATGAAAGACAAATTCTGCTGCACAAATTTGTTTAATTTTTCAAACTTTTCTCTGATCTTTGCTTCTTTTATGAAATACTGCAGAGTTTTACCTGTTTGGGCCCCAAATTAGAAAATATTTGAGAAGTTCAGAGGATAAATATTTCTTTGGTGGAACTGCTAACAACTCCTGGACATCTGAAACATGACAAGCTGCCCAAATCTTGAGCAATGCGTTGTATTTTATCAGCCTATCGTATGTTTTTTAATGTATATTGCGTATTGAAAGCAAGATAATTAATACGCATGTGGGGTCGGGGCAGATATATTTAAGTGGGCTTCTAAAATAAATTCCATATTTGTGGAAACACTATAGCCTCAAAGTAAAGATCATATAGATAAAGTAAAAACATCCCAAAGCATGTAAAACTAAAACGGTGAATGTACACAGTATACAGTAGTGAAATCGAATTGAGTACATTTACTCAAATTCTAGGTGGACTATAGTGCTTTACCTGAATCTTTTCTTTACCACTTTGTACTCTGTACTCTGTACTCCATTACATCTCAGAGGCTACTTTCTACTTCACTAAAATTATAGTTACTTGACAAATTAAGATTTAGTCTACAAAGCATACAAAGAGCGTATCAAATATTGTGTCTTTTTATAAATTAGACTATATGACCACAGTATATCAAACCATATATAAAAGTACAGCTCCACTTCAAGCAACCATAGCAGTAAAATTCTGCTTTTACATTAGTGCACGAGTCATACAAATCTCATGATACAGTCATGAACATACACATGTGGTATTATGCTACATTGAGTCATTTTATGACTTTAAGTACATTTTCATGATGATATACTTCAGCAACCTTGTCATTGCAGGGCTGTTACTTGTAACAAAGTATTTCTATGGTGTGGTATTTGTATTTTTACTTGAGTAAAGGCATACTCCCTCCACCACTGGCAGTATGAATAGAGACGAGAACATAGAAACAATACATCATAATAAAAAGATAATACCCTCGTCTAGCAGCATTATTATACGGGCACATACTTATTAGAAACAGCTGCATTATCCAAGTTTAATTAAAAAAATGTCAGGTAAAATCTTACAGGCTAATCCTGATAAACGTCAACAACCTGTATTCCCATAAACTATGTGACAGCAGGTGTGACCGAGCCACAGAGGCTCTTATGTTAAGTGCCCACCTGCTTCTCCTCAGTCCCTGAGGATAAATTGTGACGTTAATAACATTAGCACTATGGAGAGGTGGACTTCATTAGCTCCACTTGGGCTGATTGTCGAGTGGAGACCATGCAGTGGAGTTTAAACACTATGTTCTTTACACTCTAAGTGCATTTGTATTATAATGTAAAGAATGTTTTAGTCTACTCTAGTCTAATCTAATCACTTAAAAAACAGTCAGTAGAATTAAATTAAATGTCGAATTCTAATGGTTGTTTTACCAAATGAAATGTTATTAGGCCCTAGAAGTGCATGGTAATGTAATAACAGCCACGATTGCAAAGCTCCAAAAGAGAGCTAACACGTAAAGCTGAAATGAAAGCTAGCTGCTGTGAGTGCCAGCTAGCCTTAGCTAAAACTAAATTCCCTTACTCTTTATTCATCCTGTTTTCTCCTGTAACTGAAAAAATGACTTTTGACAATCCAAAGATGTTCAGTATTTATATAAATGAAGCAGCAGCTAAATCCAACCACTACAAAAAGTAACAGCAGCTGACGTTAGCTAAGCTTGTCCTGCTAAAAGATTGCTAGCTAGCATAGCAAAGTAAGCTTCACTCCTTGAACTGCATTTTCTTTATTTAGTCAGCTCTCGGACTTATACAGCAGACTTTCTTTCTCTTTATATTATGAGAAACGCCTTTTAGTAAAGCACCTTCTAACAATGTGTAAACTACTCTGAATACTCAACAATACTTTGAGTATTTTGGTAGCTTTTCTTTAAGTCTTTCATTCCTCACAGTGTTAACCGTTAGCCATATCTGAATTGAGGGTCTAAAATGAAGATCTGTGCAATTGTGGTTAAATTCAATTACAAACATTCGTTTATTTATTCATAACTATACTGAGGATATGTTATTATCTTGTGTGGTATTTAAGACAAAATACTTAGAGAGTTTTCAAAGTGGATCCTCAATGTCTTATCAATAAATATGTTACTTTGTAATTTAAACCCACAGTCACTATACCTCCACATAGATTGATTGCCTTTTTAAACAGGAATATGACGCTAACGTTTCCTCCTCCCTTCAGATCGCAAGTTTCTAATTGCCAACGCCCAGACGACAAACTGTGGCATCATCTACTGCAACGAAGGCTTCTGCGAGATGTTTGGTTTCGCCAGGGCAGAGATCATGCAGCAGCCCTGTACCTGCCAGTTCTTGGTGGGGCCCGGCACCATGAAGAGCGCCCTGGCCCAACTAGCTCAGGCCCTGCTTGGCTCAGAGGAGCTCAAGGTGGAGATCCTCTACTACGATAAGGAAGGTAAGACACCGGAGGAGAGAAGTGCTTGCAACCTCAGATACCTGGCCTAGTGGACAGCTTGGTTGTTATGAAAACAGTTAATCATAAAATTCATCCTCATGTTCCACTGTTTGACAAGCCATCTTCTTACAAGAAACCTAATTGGACAGATTCCAGACTTTTACCCTAACTTTCATTTTGGAATTTGCTCCTATTTTGTCCGTTTGTCAGTCACTGAACTTCATTTCTGATGGAGAAAATTCATATTAAGATGTATGCAGCAGATGATTTTAGGTTTCAATAAATAATCGACATTACTTCTCATTCAACAAGTAATATCACCAACAAGACAATCCGTGTTATTCCAGGAACATTTTAAAGCTTTTAAAATCCTAACTAACTCCAATAAGGTATTGCAGCCCCTCTCATTTCCGTTCAAATCACATTTAAATTTTCTCATAAAAAACATGGAAATCACGATTCATCAGGAAGAAAAAAGATCTTAATCTCGCGCCACCAATGTGAGACAATTCACGGTGACCATGTTTCTCTTTCAGACCTTGCAGACGCTCTTTAATAATTAAAAATCAGTCATCATGAGGCTTTAAATCGCGTTGCGTGTTCTCGGCACTGATTCCACAGTGGCCTCCACCGCAAAACCAGGCAGGCACGTTCACACACACAAACTCGAATCACTTCAATCATTCTCTGATGGGTGCACATTTACTTAGACTTACCTGTTCTGCCATATTGTTTTTTTCTGGTACACCCTTAATCCCTGCAACCCTCCCATCTCAACAAACGTTTTTTCTGCTTTTTTTCCACATCCTCCATTTATACTTTTGTCCAAAACTAAATTTTTGCAACCAGAAATATAATTATTACAGTTAGAGAATTCCATGCAGGAATGAAGAGACCTAGAGATGGTGCCATTAGAACCGTAATGAGAGAGCAGAGTAAAAATATCATAGCAGAAATAACAGAGCGAGACAGACGTTTAAACTTGGTATCGGTGGCATTTTACTGAACGCTCCCTCCTCTCAAAGCTCCATTTCCTCTTGACTCTCTGACTTCATCTTTGTGCCACTAGTTTCAGACTAACCAGACCATCCGTTCAATTCCTCCCTCACCGTTTCATCACACAGAGTTACAGAAACACGAGGACAGAGGCACGCAAACACTCCAGGCTCAGGACGATTACTGTCATCAACCCATTCACTGTCTCCTCACACACACACACACACACACACACACACACACACACACACACACACACACACACACACACACACACACACACACACACACACACACACACAACACATTATGTATTTTGCTACTTTGGACATTTGGGCATGGGGCGTGCAGTCTGGAGCGCTGTTGTCATGGAAATGTGATCAGCATGCGGGCGCAAATCCACGAAGCATCTTTTTCCTTTGTCTCCTGCTTCCTACTGTGCTTCCAGACTGAACAGGTAGAACAAAAACTGCGAACAAGTGGATACAATGTGATTCAGATTGGATGTGTGAATGGGACTGAATGCTGGAACTATTGGTGTGTATTTTTAGACCACGCTGATTGCAGAATGAAGTTTATCCTGACGGATGTGTTGTTCATTTTGCTATTTTTAGCAAGTGTAGTGGAAGCGTCATGGGGCAAATCAGATGGTTGCTATTTTCTCTTGTTTGGGGGGGGGGGGGGGGGTATAGCGGTCCCCGGTTCAAGTCCGAGTGCCCCCTGATTTCCTACTGAAGTGTGTCTCTCTCTGTGTCTATAGGAACCTGTAGACCATGCCTGGTAGACGTTGTCCCCGTAAAAAACGAAGAAAGTCTCGTGATCATGTTCATCCTCGACTTCCAGGAGCTGATTGATCCTTCTCTCAAGACGTCAGGCCTCAAGCAGAGAGTTGCCAAAGGATTGATATACTGTAAACCCTTTAACATTTCGCTTATAACTTACAAAAAACGATTGTATGTGAACATGATTTGTAGTAGATAACATTGAAGTTTTGTTAACAGCTGAGCTGAACACAGACTTTCCCCGTCAGGTCAGAATCGCAGGTTGAAGATGAGGCTACCGGTGCTGCAGTCCATGCGACAACCTTCACTGTCCAAAGATCAGTTTGAAGGAGTGGTAGTGGACTACCTGCAGGTGAGGTCACACATTCACAACACACCACAGGAGATAATACAATGAAATTCAAGGGTTGATTGCTCTTCCCAAAGGATCCCAACGGGAAAACTGAGGGGGAGAAAATCTACCATTGTTGAGTTAATCTTACTTTTGTTTCGAGTTCTCTCATGTTTTGATGAATCACTTCTTGTGTGAAGCTATTTCCTGACAGTATCCATACCTGATTTGTAAAACACAACACAATTTCAGTTTGAAATGCTGTTGAAAGATAATCTATTTTTTTTTTTTGGAAATTAAATTATTATTTTTGTACACCTCAGACAAGGCTTTCTGCTCTCTGCCCCTGCCAGCCAAACAGCGAGGACGTCCCGCTCAAAGAGCTTCGTATCCCATCCAAGGAGAGCTGCGTGCAGTCTGAGACCGAAGCCCTGATCGAACAGGACCTTGATCCTCCATCCCTTGCAGCCCAGTCCTCCACCAAGCGGCGTTCCCTGCTGACAGACCGCCTGGACCCCAGCAACGCCTTGCCCAGGGGCCCGCTACCTCGGAGCTGTTCTCGGGACAGCGTCCGCAGCCTTCGACGCGCCTCGTCACTGGACGACATTGATGGCATGAGGGCAGAATGGAGCAGTCGACCTGTGGACGTCCAAACCAACAGCAGTGAGTGTCTGACCGGGACGCTGAGAGCATTTCTGTATTTGTAACCGAAGATTTGACTCACTCAACTTTTAAAATCATTGTAGTTGACCAAAACTGATACTTTTCTCCAAGAGATTTGTCAGTATTGAATTATGAAGGCAGAAGAGGGGTTCCCTTCCTTCATTGAGTCCACTGATTCTGTGTAGGTTTGTGGTCCATTTGTGGTCCAATTGAACACTACTGCACATCGTCTTCTTCTTCTCAGGGGAAGTCTTGTGTGAGGAAACTATCATTTGTGTGCAGGTTCCAATCATACTCTCAATCTGTCCGTCACATTTTCTTTCATTTCATCATATTTGTACGTCCGTCTCAGTCTTTGAGGCTGAGGGGAAATGCACTCTGTCCTGATTCACGTGTTGAGGGAAAGAAATAGTGGATGAACAAAAACATTTCGTTTCTAAAACATTTTAACTGTAACATTTCTTTTAACATTTGGTCAGGATTTGACCTTTAAACCTGGACACTTCATTTAGAAGTACATCAATGTGAATTTAAAGAAACCTCATAATTCGATCACATTTTCAGGTATTCGTTTTCTGTTTTCTCACCATAATTCATCATTTTCCACAATCTGCTTGTGAATCTTAACTGTTGTTGTTGCCGCTCTCCGCTGTAGATCTGAAGCCGAGCGCTCTGAACTCTACGTCGGACTCGGACCTGATGAGACATCGGACCGTCGGCCGCATCCCTCAGGTTACTCTCACCTTCGGCTCGGACCGGTTGAGACCGCCTTCGCCCACTGAGATTGAAATCATTGCACCCAGCAAGATTAAAGACCGGGCACAGAATGTCACTGAGAAGGTCACTCACGTCACTCAGGTAAGACGAGTCCTGAGTGAAAAAAGAGAAAATACTCTGACATTGTTGGTTGCTTTACCTTTTTTCATTTACAAAATTAAGATTGTTTTACTCATGCACTCATTGTAATTCGTCATTTTGTTCAATTGTGACGACACAGAAGAGGCTGATCGTTTTCTTTGAAAATTATTGGATGAAATTATCTTCTTTGAGTCCAGTTGAGCCTCATATTTAAAGGTTTCACAACAGCTTTGTCTGCTTTCTTTGGCCTGAACGTGAATATTTTTCACTCTCATTGGAAAAATATTACATATTACTCCTCCCATCATCCTGTCAAGTGCAGCTTGTATGACCATTTTTGTGGTTAATCTCACATCCAGTCGTTGTCTCGTCGCATGGACACTTCAGACAAAGATGTTTTAAAAATGTTTATTGCTTCTGGCTCACTGAAGATGCTTAAAACACGTCTGCAGTCGCGGAGTGAAAGAGTGAGAGAATGATCTCACCTGAGGTGTGACATCTACGGCTCCAGCATCTGAATGTTAAACTACGGTAATTGGAGATAATGATATAATGAAGAGCAGGGCAAAAGTCCTTGAGTTAAATGTCGAGACAATACTACACTTTCCTATCTTATATTATTATTAAATCTCACTCTGCAAAGTAACTTTTAACCGAAGCGTTGGGGAAATAATGTGTGATACCAACCACAAGATTTACCTCAGAAATTCAGTGGAGAGAAAGTTGTCTCAGAAATTGGCGAGAATATAAATATAACGTCTGAGTTCTCTGAATGCTTTCTGGTTTCACAACTGCATTCGGCTTGTTCTTGGCTTTTCTTTGTACAGTTTTGCATTTCAGGAGGAAGTACATTTAGGAAACATTTTTACACTGACAAACCACCACAACACATACCATAGGCCTTCGATTTGCATTGCTTCATCAATTTATCATTAATCAGTGCCACATTTGCATGGTTTATGTGCAGCGCTATTACCCTGCTGCTGCCTTGGTGGTGGTGAGATGTCACTTCTTCACACCGGGGGGGGGGGGGGGGGGGGGGGAGTGGTATCGACAGCCGGCTACACAATGTGGACGCAACGTGGCTTCTGTGGCCCTGGAAAAACTGACAGGAGGGACAGACGGGCTCCTTGAATGTCTGGCAGAACACTTGAGTTGTTATCTGCACTCCGCTGACGTCATGGACAAGTTTGGATAAAAGAGTGTTTCTCTGTGTGAGCGTGTCAGTGGAGTGGAGTGTCAATAAGGGGTTTTCTGCTCTTCATGTTTCTGTTGGAAGGTGGACGTGTTGCAGCTCTCTGTCACTGGTATGTCTCCTGTAGACAGGTCTGTCGCACACGTCCCGTGGGAGTCGTGGGGTGACAGACCTGAAGCTCAGGTTTCAGGTCACAGTAAAGCTGCTGCTGTCATGTGAGAACTAACGAGTGCAAGTGTTTACATGTTACTAAATCTATATGCAAACGTCGCCTTTGCTTTGTTGTTCTATGCCGTGATACAATGACATTGTTCGTCACAGCGCCTTTCTAATTGGATTTCGATTGGCACCTTACAACAAGGGAAATGAAGGTTGTCATCGATCTTTGTTCATATTGATTTGTCTGCATAACATGAAACACACGGTGTGATGGACGACACTGTAGCTTGTAAAAGATTGTAGAAAAGCACCTGGCACACTGTTACTACTGTGTGTGTGTGGTGCCCCCTGGCTTTGAATGAGCTCACAACAGGAGACTGGAGATTCAGTTTGAATTAAATAGAACTTCACATTTGTTTTTCAAAGCAGGGACCATGATTTGATTTGTGTGTGCGCAGTTGAAGTGCACGTGTTAACACAGGTGTATACTCACAAAGAAGTATTATGATCTTAACATGCTCAGTGATCAAACTCATTATTCAAGAGCAGCCATCAAGCACAAGTTTATCAAAATATAAGAGGATACAATACTGTCCTGCAATATACTGTGGGAATTCCTCCAAACATTTCTGGCCACTTTGCCTCCATCAGTGTGAAATATGAGGTTGTTTCTGGCTTCTTTAAGTGCAATCAGTTAATTAATTATGGCCATATTGACTTAAAATATACTATGTTTGAATGACTATTTGTAACTTATAAAACATCACATGGGCTCAGAACAAATACACAAATAGGTAGACGTGGTGGTAACACATTGCATGTAAATACAGAAATATTTCCAGAATTATTTCTCAAGTAGCTAAATCAGGCTGCCTATATCAACAGGGGAGTGTATCCAGCAGGACGCTAAAGGAAAGCTACTTTGGCTTTTCCCAGTTTTTGCTTGTCGAGCACCAGTTGAGGAGGAGGATGCTGTCATTCACAGAGCCACCGGATCATTTGTTCATGTTTGAAGGAGGATCCCACGGTGAGGGCTGGGCTACAGGGAGGGGGGGGGGGGGGGGGGGAGCAGGAGGGAGGGGGATACAGATGGATGGATAGGGGTTTCCTCCCTCTCTCTCTCTCTCTCTCTCTTGCACTCTCTTCTCTAGCTGTTTACCCCGTGGTGCCCTTCAGCATGAGCTTCAAGCACAAACTTCAGCCTGTGAGTACCTCAGCCTTACTGGGTCTCTCACGCTCCCTGGTTTCAGCTCCACTTCCCTGTTTATTTGTTGTCCCTTTCCCTCCTCTTGCTCCCTCCCGTCATCCTCCACCGCACCCTTCGTGCTTACCTTTCTGTAGCGCCACAGGTGAACAACATCAGCTTTATCCACGTGAAGCTGATGCCATGTCGCCTGGCTATGACAAGGTATTGCCTGTCTATTTGTGACAAGTCACGAATTTAGTCTTGCAGCTTTTAGAACATTTTGCTTTTGAGTTGCACCTGTTTTTAGGTTTACGGAGAGGGTGTTTTAAGTGCAGCAGTTGGTTTGTGTGTTCATGTTTAGAGTGAAATAAGACAGCATGAGGACATTTTGCAAGAAGAAAATTAAGTAAAATTAGTTGTTACAGATTTTGCACTTTGCTTTGTGACTTTATTCAAAAGGATATAAGTAGTATTTTCTGGTTTTCATAGCAGATGACCTACAATCCACAATATTTAGTGTTATCACACTGGCTTTTGTGATATATATCCTGTTCAGTCTTTAAGCTTCTTTTGCATTTTACACCTCAACTGCCTTCTCAATCAAACACATGTGATCAAATGTATAAAGAGTGAACTCTTTCTATGTTAATTATAAAGTCAGAGTAATGACACACAGCTGTTGCGTGCCAACTGGCGGTGGCAGTTGTTCTCTGGTCCTCATTATGCATTCGAGCTGTGCTCAACATCAATAACTTAACATTTCTTGGATGAGTGAACTTTTGCTCGTGTGTTTACGTTTTCATTGCTGTGTTGTCTTTTCACATCTGTTCAGCTGCTGTGGTCATTTGCTGACACACAGAGGAGTGCCAGAGGTTGTTGTGTTCAGTGAATCCTGTGAGGTTTCCCGCCTTAAAACCTAATAAGGGTCGAAACACTGGAGGGTTTGTGAGGAAATGGAAAGACAACAATGCACAAAGAGTATTTCTTAACATGGGTTAGTAAGCTAGTGTTGATATGAGTGTCAGCAGTGGGCCATCAGAAATATCTAATTTGTTAGAGTAGAGCATTTTTACACCAGCAATGACCTAACCTTTCAGAATGAACTAAAGTCACTCCTCTGCACGGCTCCCAATCGATGCCAGCACTTATTTTGGTCCACAATTGATCAGAACATTCGTAGGAGAGGTCACATAGTCTCAATAAAGTGTTGATCACATGACGCAACAGTGGCAGGTGAGGCTGCAGTGAGCTCTTTAAAAACAGCAGTTAGTGATTTGATTTTTTGGAGTGTTTGTGGAGTGCGGATAGAGCTGCACAGAGACTCTGTTAGAGATGAGTTTGTGGTTTTTGTAGAAGTTTGTGGTTTTTGGGCAAGAAAGTGATGCAAGAGAGGAGATGGCCACTGGATATTCTGGAGTTAATCATGAAATCTAATTTGTCTCATGTCAAGTGAAGTGTCAGTGTCATGTTGTAGTTATAGTTTTTTCAAGTGAGTGTTGGCTGTTTTGTGTAGGCGATGAACTACTAAAATATAAACAACATACTGTTTGTAACCGTTGAAAACAACAGTATCTTCCCTCTTTGTCTTCAAGTCGAAGCTGTTTACCCAAAATATAAAAGTGGAGGGTGAATTATGGGGCCACTAGTCATGAATTCACTGTCCTACCTCCCTTATCACTAACATCCTCACCACCTTGTCCGTCTCTCTTTAGGTGTTGTCCCTCGGTGCTGACGTGCTGCCAGAGTACAAGCTCCAGGCCCCACGCATCCACAAATGGACCATCCTTCACTACAGCCCCTTCAAAGCGGTATGGGACTGGGTCATCCTGCTGCTGGTCATCTACACCGCCGTCTTCACGCCGTACTCGGCCGCCTTCCTCCTCAACGAGGTGGAGGAAGAGCGGAGGAGAACTTGCGGCTACACCTGCAACCCGCTCAACGTGGTGGATCTGGTGGTGGATGTCATGTTCATCGTGGACATCCTCATCAACTTCAGGACCACCTACGTCAACCACAACGACGAGGTGGTCAGCCAGCCGGGGCGCATCGCGCAGCACTACTTTAAGGGCTGGTTCCTCATTGACATTGTGGCTGCCATCCCCTTCGATCTGCTCATATTCCGCACCGGGTCGGAGGAGGTGAGCAAGAAGGGGAGAAAACGGCCTCGCAACATCAGCATATATTTGAATTTGTCCGATGTGAAAAAGATAAATACAGACAAAAGGTCAAACAAAAGTGCGTGTCGAAAATAACACCAGTGAGTGTTCTATTTATGCATCTCAGTAGCTCTTGCCAGTGAGCCAACTAAATAGAATGCAGCCATTAGTCATGTCATTAGTTACGCCTGTCTATTCCTGCCACAACATGACCAAGCTCAAATCCAGCCTGCAATCAGCTGTCGTGGGATATGTAGTTGTTGAGCCCCAACAAAACGATTGTGGTTTAATCTTAGTTGCATGTCATACCCCTCTCTCTCTCTACCTGTGTTTTTTGTCTCTATCTCCACTGTATCCCTATGACATCATGGCAGAGATGACAAGGAGTTCAAATAATTTACATTAGTAGATAACAAGGACAGAAAACCCAGTCAATATGTTTCAGCTTTTCAGAGAGACCAAAGAAATTCTCTCTAAGAACCCCTTTGAGTTGCAGATGCTAACAGAGGCTAGCGGAGTGGGTAGGACTCTCTATTGAATCGAACTTGAAACATTTAATGTGGGTTGAACAATGGAGGGTTGTATTCGACTTTGCTGACACATCAACCCCTTTTGGACGAGAACACCACTGAGCGGTTTTCTGAATTGCAAACTTGCAAAAACGGTTATTGAATTAAGAAACAGGTTATGCAGTTCCAGAAATCTTTTTTGTTTTTTTGGGGGGGTTCGGCCTTTTCGCCTTTCGTTGACTGAGGACAGTGTAGAAATGGGGGAGACAATGTGAGGTATGACATGCAACTATCAATCATTAGTGTCAAGTCTTCTTCAATGCAGCATGATGTTTAGTATATTAAGGTCCCAGCTCGAGTAAAATAGACGATACAGCGTTTTCCGGTCTGGGAGTTGTCGCCGTTCACAGTGTGTTTTCAGTTCATGGAAGTTAATTGTCACACTTTGTGTCGACTTAAATGTCTTTTTCAGCGTTTGGCAGTACTTAGCTCCGCCCTGTCGCTTCACCTCTGGTTGCAGAAATCCAAGATGCCGACAGCCAAAACGCCAAAATCAAGTCTTGAAAATGTTAGTCCACAAACCAATGGTTGGTGTCACAGTGACTACATCCGCTTTTTATATTCAATCTATTCATGCAACAAAGGAGCCAAGGCCGGAATCAAACCCAGGGCATTGCAGTTATTGGCACGCTCGGTAACATCTTGGCTCCTAAGATACTCTGCAAAACTCTGAGTGAATCAATTTGTTGTCTTAACGTCTGTTGCGACTTCACTGATTTGTCCAACGTTCAGATCGTGGGTTTGGTTGATGATGGAGTTTTTCCCAGACTCAACTTGCAAGATTTTGGTTATAATTTTTGAGACTGTAAGATGTTAGTGGTGGGGGCGATTTCAGGTCAGTTAGGCGTTCGCTTACTTCCATGCTTCCCTTTAAGTACCAATACACTTAATATCTGCAGCCAAATAGTGTGTTTAAAGCCCAGTGATGAATGATACTGGTTTGAGCACATTTTACAGTGGCACAAGAGCTTGCTAATATCACTAACATGACGTCTACTGTCTCTCCACCAGCCTCAGACAACCACTCTGATTGGATTACTGAAAACAGCCAGACTGCTGAGGTTGGTACGAGTGGCCAGGAAGTTGGACCGCTACTCAGAATATGGAGCTGCGGTCCTTTTCCTGCTCATGTGCACCTTTGCCCTCATTGCTCATTGGCTGGCCTGTATCTGGTACGCCATCGGCAACGTGGAGCGCACAAGTTCTGCACGCATCGGAGGATTGAAGATCGGCTGGCTGGACAACCTGGCCGAGCAGATCGGTAAACAGTACAATGATAGTGACGCAGCCTCGGGCCCCTCCGTCAAGGACAAGTATGTTACAGCCCTGTACTTCACCTTCAGCAGCCTGACCAGTGTGGGGTTTGGGAACGTCTCCCCCAACACCAACCCAGAGAAGATCTTCTCCATCTGTGTCATGCTCATTGGCTGTGAGTAGAGTGGGAGTGAGTCAGAAATCAGAGCAGCCTCTGGAACAAATAACATACAGTTAGCGGCTAAAGCGGCTTTAATTTACAATGAATGTGTATTGGCATGTGCAAAAAATAAAAGACAGAATCAGTGTGAAAACCTTTGTCACCAAAGTTTAAGATCCTGAATCTTTTGTTCGTGATTTGATTGGATCAACCAATGGTGGCAATATTTAGTCTTCATTTTGTTTTCATGCAATAGAATTCAGACATTCTGTGTTTCTAAACACAAATGTGTTGTTACGGTGGGACAGAAAGTGAACCAGAACGAACGCTATAATGGGACAGCATTATTGGTGTTCACAAGGCGACTCATTGAAACATCCATACATTGACATATTTGTCAAAAGCAAGTATGACGGATGGTGCTGAATTTCATCCTTCAATATTGTGTTTGAAATACAGAATTTTCTTTTGCATGTTACCCTGGTTTTGTAAAATAGCTATTTTCAAAATTGAACATTTATCCATAATAATCAATTCCTCCAACATACAGTATTTCTGTCATCTGTCCCATGCAGCGCTGATGTACGCCAGTATCTTCGGTAACGTGTCGGCAATCATTCAGAGACTGTACTCCGGCACGGCCCGGTATCACACCCAGATGCTGCGGGTCAAAGAGTTCATCCGTTTCCACCAGATCCCAGGAGGCCTGCGACAGAGGCTGGAGGAGTACTTCCAACATGCCTGGTCCTACACCAACGGCATCGACATGAACGCCGTAAGTCTTGTAAATCGATCACACACACACACACAGGGTCTTGCTCTAGTTTACAGGAGGCAAAAGACTTACGTTTGGGAAGGAATATTTCGCTGGAAAAGTGGTTGTCTAGACAGGATATGGGATGGAATTGTTGCGATATAGTGTAACAGAAAAACTTTGTGTTGTCTGTGGGGGTATAGCTCAGTGGTAGAGCATTTGACTGCAGATCAAGAGGTCCCCAGTTCAACTCTGGGTGCCCCCTGTCCATTCTGTTGTTACAGTTGAATGTTTGGCCTTCATAATCACGATTGCTGTTCTTGCCACTCGACTGGTAAGAATATTTTGACAATTTCAAAAATCATGAGAAAACATGCTGTTTTCTGAAGATTAGCTTGCTGTACAGAGTCTGAGAAAATGTTGTTTTGCTACAGAGTTTTTTTTTTTTGCAATATTCCAAAATCCAATGGAAATGGAAAAATCCCATTTGCTTTTTGCTGAGGGAACCAGTTTGATACAAAATTCGGGGCTGGCCTTAAAAATACTTCATCCCTGCAGCACTCTATGACCCAGACCCAAACCTTTATCACAGTCAGCTCCCCCCCCCCTCTGCTTCAAACAGGTTTTAGGGATTCAGACGAGCTACCATATAGAAACATTAAAACATCATCTACACACACACACACACACACACACACACACACACACACACACACACACACACACACACACACACACACACACACACACACACACACACACACACACACACACACACACACACACACACAACCTGTCAAACCTGGGAAATCAAACAGAAAGGTCTGTCATTTGCTCACATTTTGGTTTTAGAAATGATGTGCCATCCTGCCTCTAGAGGGCACATGCAGGCACTCTCAAACACATCACCAACCTACTCACTGTGCACACACAGTAGGTGTTTGAAAATAATCACCTGTGACTCAGCATTGTGTGTGGGGGGTATAGCTCAGTGGTAGAGCATTTGACTGCAGATCAAGAGGTCCCTAGTTCAAATCTGGGTGCCCCCTTATACTTTAAACACACAGCATTGATCTTCCTGAGCTTGAACAAATGGGAGACTGTAATTTTAGCGATGCTGTGCGTCATATTGCTGTAATGGCGTGAGCTGCGAACAGCGCTGGAGCGTTACGCAGTCAGAGCGCATCATTAGTGCCTGCCAATTCAATGTGTGAACAGATAATCACTGGGAGCCGCTGTCCTTTGTACGCTGCCTGAGTCAATCTGACACAATCTGCTCTCCTTCTCTCACCCCACGTTTCCCTTATTATGTACCTTTTCAGATTCATTCAGCATTTTCCATTTTCCATGAAGTGCTTTTGGAGATACAGGTCAAGCAGATACAGGGAAAAAAACAAACACGAATATCATGGAGAAATATTTCCACTCGGTTTACCCGATGCCCTCTGTTGCCCTGCAGGTTTTAAAGGGTTTTCCTGAGTGTCTGCAGGCTGACATCTGCCTCCATTTGAACCGCAGCTTGCTGCAGAACTGCAAAGCTTTTCGAGGTGCCAACAAAGGCTGCCTGCGGGCTTTGGCGATGCGATTCAAGACCACCCACGCTCCACCGGGGGACACTCTGGTCCACAGTGGGGACATTCTCACCGCTGTCTACTTCATTTCCAGAGGCTCGATAGAGATCCTCAGGGACGATGTGGTGGTGGCCATACTAGGTGAGCTGCAAGCTACAGTTGAGGTTCTGCTTACTTTGTCCTTTTTCCATCTATTATTTTCATCATCAGTCAGTCAGTTAAATAATCAATAAATCATTTCACTTAGAAAATGTCAATAATAATGATAAAAGGGGAAACAAATCGAATGTTTTTTTTCCCCTTTTATCACTTTTTTGTTTCTATTTTTAGTCCACCTTCTCTGTGACAAAGCCACAGCCGCAACTCACACTGCCTGAAACACTCACAACACACGTACACACTCTGTGTGTGTTCTGTGTGTTGTGTTGCCAGAGGTGTTTGGGCACAGCTCCACTTCCATTCCACAGTGGCATTGATCATCAATAGGCCCACACACAGCAATCTAGGCTGCATAGGTCATGTCTTTTCCAGCTGTGATCATTCACTTGTGCTGAGCAGCAGTGCAGTTGAGGATCAGTGTCACTCTGGTGCTTTTGTTTTTCATTAGTTTTGGAACCGATTCATCGATCACAATGTTGTCAGTTAACTATTGCCACTGTCGCTAGCGATGACTTGCTCACTTCGTCAAACATCTATTGATTTACTCTCGCTCTTTTCCCGTGCTCTTCTTTCCTTTTGTTGTGATTTAGGAAAGAACGACATCTTTGGTGAGTCCATCAGTCTGTATGGGAGGCCAGGTAAATCCAGCGCTGACGTCAGGGCTTTGACCTACTGCGATCTCCACAAGATCCTGAGAGACGACCTGCTGGAAGTGCTGGACATGTATCCCGACTTCTCCGATGTGTTCTGGAACAACTTGGAGATCACCTTCAACCTGAGAGATGTGAGTGCCACCAGAGGGCGATGTTACGCCTAGAAATACCATCCTTACGCTGACCTCAGGGCTTTTGCATAATCTGTGCTTTTGTTTTTGCCTCGAGGCCGAAGAAAACAAGTTTTAACCAGTTCTCATTTTATGACTTAATGAATGAAGACCTTAAATAGGTACACTGTGGAGTTGACGTTATACTCAAACATGGTGTGAATACATTTAACATTTCAGAAGATTGATGCCAAAATGAATTTCCTGCCTCATGAAACATTTGTAAAATTGCCTTGAAATGTATCGGCTTGTGATCGTTTGTTTTAATCCTTTTACTGGCATATCTCCTCCATTTATGGCACTTAACTGCCTCTATGCCCAGCAAGACATTGCTCTAGCACCACAAGGGGTCACAGACTCCACAGGGTGCCTTAAAAGTGGTGAAAAAAAAGACATCAGTTAGTCGTACCTGCTTAGACTATTTCCTCTCAGTGTTATGTTGTATCCCTCTCCCTATGTTCTGAGGAATACTCTGTCCTAAACGACTCAGAAAATGACTTTTGGTAACACACCTGCTGTACATGGGCCTAATGTTTATGTGCTGGTGCGTTTTTCTTTTTCTTGGGGATCCCTGGCTGCTTCAATGTGGATTATTAGATTTATCATACATAATGATGTTAGAATAATCCAAGAATGCATATGTCCTTTAAGCATGAGATCCGGTGTGTAGTTTTGAATTACTGAAGCTGATATGTATCAGGCAGATATAATACAGCAGACAACCCCGGGCAGGGACTCTGAATGTGGCTACCGCCGGACAAAGCATCGGAGAAGCTCCCTGCGTCGCCGAAACCGACCAGGTGAGTGACGGACAAGGCCGGACACGCTTCCACATGTTTCTGTTTTGACTAACCTCCACATTGTCTTATACTGGCGGTCCTGTGACAATGTCTGTACAGACGGCATGGACCGTGAAGACTCTTATGCCGATCAGTCCTGTCCAATGGCAAACCACCACCAGGGCACGATGGCAGAATCCCATTGGGAAGACCTCTGCAGCAGCGCTAGCATCTGTTCGCAGTCGAGCGATGAGCGAGATGAGGAACTGAAGTCCATGGGACATAGCAAAGGGGAGCTGTGCCTCGCCAGGGGTGACACCAGAGACAACCCCCCGGCAGTGGTCAACCTCCTGCCTCACAGTGGACCCTCGGCTGGGATGGGACCGCCTGTAGGACCACCATACTCGGGTAAAGACTACCTACAAGCCCTTCATAGGTCATGTCTGGGTAGTCTCTAATCGGCCCGATGGAGCCTTGAAACATTTTAGAGGGGTACCAAATTCATTTTTAATTCACAATTCCATCTGTGTCCTCTTCAGCACTTTCCCGGCCTCACAAGGTTTACTAAGCCATAGATTTCCTACACGTCTTTCTCTACTTTGAGGATGACATCAGATGCCACCATGTTTCTCGGGATGTGTCAGGGACATCATCATGTCTTCAATGAAATGAGAAAGAATTGAACATATTGCCAAATATCTATTAAAAATGTGGGACTCCTCTTTTTGAATAAAGTGATGACGTGTAAATGCCATTTGATGAAGTTGGTAACATTAAAAAAAAACAACCTAACCCATAAAATATTGAGCCAAAATGGAAAAAGTGAATGTTGTTTTGCAAAGCATAGAAAGACAATACATGTGTGTATTTTGTTGGCTGCAACTATAGTATGTTACTTATGTTAAAGGAGAAATAGACAATATTTAGTGCATTAATATAGCAGCAAACGACTATTTGCTATGTAAAGAGATAGTGGAGTAATGTCAACCTGAGCAGAGAGTGAAGTCACTCTCCCTCTGTGTGTGTTGTTATCCACTCTTCACCTTGCTTTGTTGACATAGTCGGGATGGCAGCACGTGCTTTTAGTGCATGTTAGTGCATTAGTGCATGTGAGCTTGCCCCACTGGTTATAGCTCACAGCTGCTGCTCTGCATTGTTCTCACTGATAACTCGGCCCAGACAGTGTAAACAGACTGGTTTTCCTAGCCCACCTATCTCTCCCACCTGTTTTGTGATTTTTGCTCAACAGAAAATATAGCATTTGAAAAATGAACGTTCTCAACTGAGGATTGTTCTTCTTCCTCTTCACAGCAGCAGCCCCAATCAGCGTGGCAGGTCCGTATGGCTACCGGCCAGACCGCAGAGACAGCCAGAGACGACGGTCTTCAGCCAGGGCCAGTTTCCACCCGTCACCCTGCACGGCCGAACATCGGCCCAGTGAGCTGGAGTCCAGACTGGAGCTGCTGCAGTCCCAGTTAAACCGGTGAGGTGGTGTAAAGTAGTATGTGTACCGGGTAGTATGTGTACCGGTGAGGCGGTGTAAGTGTGTGGGACGGAAAATAAAGAGGGGGCATCCGGATTTGAACCGGGGACCTCTTGATCTGCAGTCAAATGCTCTACCACTGAGCTATACCCCCTGCTGGTTATTGATTGCCAGATGTTGTATTTTTTTTATCATCATAGCCAATGTTTACTTTTACGTCACATTTGTGTTTGTGAAAGCGCCTCCCTTTCTCTCCTGCTGTGTTTGCATATCAATTCCCAGCATGGTGTTAATGTGTGATGCATGTATGAGAGGGAACGGGGAAGGGAAAGACAAATAAAGACAATAAAAGGGTCAAAGGTGAGACTGAAATATCCTCTGTAAAGTCAACCATGTATGTGCTTCTCTTATACCGGATGCTATTTCTCATGTACGCCTATGAGGGAGAGAGAGGTGCTGTAGGGAGATCAAGAGAGGAACCTAGTGGACGTTTTTGAAAAAGCAGATGAGAGGAAAAGTAAAAAGAGGAGGACGCCTTCCATCCACCATCAAAACATCAACATCAGTAGAGATTTATGTTCGGTGTTTTCTGACTGTGAAAATAAATCCCTGTTGTCTCTCTTTATTCTACCAAGGCTGGAGACGCGCATGACAGCAGACATCAATGTGATCCTGCAGCTCCTCCAGAGGCAGATGGCTCCGGTGCCTCTGGCCTACAGCGCTGTGTCCCCCAGCCCTCACCCCCCTCACCCCACTACCCTTTACAGCACAGGAGCACCCACAATCCACACCGTCTCTCCAATCCAGCCCGTACAGATCGACAGCACTGCCTCACTCCTGCAGGTGTTGTGTACATACATACAGTTGTAACGTTTGCTGCTCTGTTAGCGTTCATTTTTTTGATCTTCATAAGTGTAATTCCAGTGACGTCATGCAATTCTTAGTTGTAAATTAAAGGAAGGAGCTGTGTTGATACTTGGTATTGTTCTCCGAAACGCCAGAGGGCCTACCAACAACATGAACTGTGAAGAATCAAAAAACAAGAAGTGTAACCGGCAAAGTGCCATATGCTTCTCTCTCTTTCCAGAGTCCAGACTCTGACTTCAATCACAAATCCAAGGACTCCCTGTCCAGTGGGATCCATCTCACGGTGGCCTCTGATGACACGATGTCCATGTCGCCGGAGGCCGACCCACCACATCTGCCCTCTGTGGACCTCACCCCTGCTCAATTTTTAGGGGCCCGAGAGCTTCCTGGACTGCTATGTGTCAGCCAGCGCTTCCCCTCCCTCCCTGAGCACCTGGAGACCCCCACAGAGAAGCAGGAGATCCAGAGGCATGTCTCTGACCCTGTCTTGCCAGGCAGCTAGAACACCACTTACCAACACCACCCAAAAGCCTGGTCCTTCGGACGGGACAGCCATATGTCCCCCACTCCGTTACTTCCCTTTTCCTCCCTTCAAACCTCCTCCGTCCTGTTGAGATGCTGCTGTAGGGCGTGGGACGCCTTGCCTTCCACGTCACTGAGGGCTCAGAGTACCTCCTGTTTCTTACGTACAGACCTCCACGGCGCCGTCACAGGCTGCCGTGGTTTTGTGCGCCAGCGTTCCTCCACACCCGAGGTCCTGTGCAATGATGAGATTATTCCTGCCCAGCAGGGTGGGCACATTGTAAATCATGAATGGACAGTAAAGACATACAACATATACCTGCGTCATGTTGTCGCTGGATCCCAAACCAAGGTTTCTTTGAAGGAGAGGTGAAATGTCAAGGACTAGTAATATGTTTGACGAGTGAAGAACTATCTGCATTCACTTTGTATAAGAATTGCACAATTAGACTTGAGTTTAGAGAAATGTAATAATTTATTTGAAATAGAATTTATTTCCCTAATATTAGAGCTGTATCGGTCTTAAGAAGAACACATCTAGTAAATGTAATAAACTATGAGTGGTATAAGTTAGAGACACACTTTTATTGTTTTAGTGTATGTTCAAACAAATATCAAAAGTAATATGCAGTAATATACTGTAGCTGTCTGTCAACCCCGAAGGATTCAAGGCAGTGTTGGAGAAGCACTCAATGAAGAATGTCATTTTCATCTCATATTTCACGCTCCGACATTTAAACATAAATAAACAGACTCGAACAAGCAGAATGGAAAAAAGAACAGAAACAGCTTCATAGTTTCTTCTACATTTACACGTAGCCCTTACCGTTTTTGTTTTTTGAACGTGACCGCTTTGCTTGGTTTCCCCTGTTTCTGTGTCGGTGCATCTGCTCTGTTCAACTCTTCTTCATGGTTTCACAATGTACCTGATGTGTTTATCTGAAGAGTGCCAACATTAGAGGACGTGTTCTCCAGTTCTCTAGACTGTGATACTGAAACAGATAAAAGGAAAAACTGTAGAAGTTGGATTTGCATCAACTGAGTGATGTGAAGTGGACGGTAGCTGTCAATCACACACACACACACACACACACACACACACACGGAAACGTTGCCTCAAGACGTCCTTTGTTAAGATGATTTTCCTGTTCCTACCACAGGGTGAATGTAAAGACTTTTTAAGCATTTATAATTCTGTATAATGTTTCTTGAAGCACAAATTCCTGTTATTTATCTTTTTTTAGATTAAAGACACACCGCAGAGTTACAATGGGAGTCTGAAACGCTTTTGTTTTTTTATTGTTCCAGGTGCACCAACACATATAATGTCACACACAGTGCAGAAGAAATATTCAGCACTGTGTGACAGGAGACAAACTACAAGTGTACACCTCCACTATGAGTCTGATTCAACAGATGAGAGAATGAATGACTTCTCTACGATTGTGCAAAGTAATGTAAAAACATTTACTCAATTACTGTACTTAAGTACAATCCTGAACTATGTAAATGTAATGCTACTTTAGACGATATATGTAGTTAACTGTTGCTGTTTACTTTGTAGATTACGATTTTGAAAACCTATACTGGGCACCAAAAATATGACGCTTTGTTAGACACTAACTTAAATTAAGAACGTTTATGAAGCCCGTCAAATGTTTTGGCAGTATTTTTTACTTAAGTAAAGGATCTGAGTATTTTTTTCATTACTGGAAATGAGGTATTGATTTGAAAGGGATCACCCTTTGTATAGTAGCAGACACATGGGGATGAAGTTAAAGGGACAGACACACACACGCGCACACACACACACACGCGCGCACACACACACACACACACACACACACACGCACACACACCTGTCAAACCTGCGAAATAAAACATAAAGGTTTGTCATTTGCTATCATTTTGGGTTTAGAAATGATTTGCCATCCTGCCTGTAGAGGGCACATGCAGGCATCACCAAGGTACTCACTATGCACACACAGCAGGTGAGAGGAGTTTGAAATTAATCACCTGTGACACATCATCATGTGTGGGGGTATAGCTCAGTGGTAGAGCATTTGACTGCAGATCAAGAGGTCCCTAGTTCGAATCTGGGTGCCCCCTTATTATACACATTCTTTGACCTCGCATTGTGTAAGAGCAACAACATTATAATACTTACTAAAAAATAACACATCTGTAAATAATTTGCTACTTCACAAAACAAAGCAACATGTCAAGTTTGTTCCTAGGGCATGAAGGAACACAATTTATTAGAGCAAATTCATTAATAAACTTTATGAAAAAGCTACAACATGAACACTTGTCTTACCAACATCTCTAGTTGATATATTTGTATGTACATGTTTTGCCTTGTAATGGCATGCTACAAGGAAGTGACCCTTTAATTATTGGAAACGCCAAAAAGAGAGGCAGACTCGGTCGGGAAGTTGGTTCACGCTCCGCCCAGTTTCACAACTTTAAACACAAAAGAAAATGCAGCTTTCAAAGCACAATCTCCTACAATTAAAGAAGAGAAGAAGAAGGGAGTACAAAGGGCTGAACGACATTGCTCTGGTAGGTTCTGAGTGTTGCTGTACATGGCCGCCTCACAGCCAAACTAAAACACACCGTATGATGACAGACGATACAAATCCCTCTCAGGTCATCTGCCAATTTAGAAAAGTTTCATCGGTCACAAGTTTGAGCCTCGATCATTGGGTGGGAGTAAAATTCTTACTCAAGAAGGCTCCCACGTATTCCTAGAGAGGTCATCTTCTGCCACCTCCAGCAGTTTGCATCAACCTTTACAACTCAAAAAGATGAAGCACACGCCATCTAAACCCTTCATGATAATCTCACAGCTGGCTGAAGTGACACCAAGAAGTATAAAAATCTGATTTTCATAGACCGCTGCTCAGATTTCAAAGCTTCTGAACACTACCTTGTGAGCAAAAAAAATAAATAAGAGCTTCATACTTTTAATAGAAGACCAACGCAGTAAAGAGAAAACGTAAACCGGGTCATTGTGGGGTAGGTGTGCGATACTCCAAAACCCGTTCAGAAAGTTCACTCGTCTTGAAAACAGTGGGACGAAGGCTAAAAATCAAGTCCAGAAACTCTGAAACAGGAAGGAGCTTATCTTCTTCGTATAAGTGTTCGTGGCTTCAGACACGCAGGATCTCCAAGCAGTTGTTGTAGCAGATGGCGATCCAGTCCGGCTGCGTGGACGCCCACTGCACGTTGTTGATCTCCCCTTCGGCAGTGTAGGCCAGGATGGGATCCTCAATGGCTCGTGGCATCTGCTGGATGTCCCAGATCAGAGCCTGGTGGTCGTCGGCTAAGGAAATAAGACACACAAAGAAGACATTAACAGAGGTATTTCAGACTGAGAAAGCAGGGAAATGTGGCAGATTAAAGATAAAGTTAAGCCTTAAGGTCCCTTCACAGTACGAGTTTGTGCCGTTTCAGACGAAAGTTACCAATCATCAGACAGCTGTGTCTTTGCTAGCATCTGTTTTTTTCCCCCCTCTACTATATCCCACAATCTGTCAGGGCCTTCACCTGCAGTGCAGATGTGACACGACGAGTGGGGGGCCCAGGCGATGCCGTTGACACAAGCGCGATGGTTGTTTAGCCGAGCCACCGGAGTGCAAGGCACACGCACATCCAGGATGACGACCTATCACATAACACAGTAACGTGAAACATTGGTTAAGTGTCAACAAACAAATAGTTCATGTTTTTATGCTTATGGTTCTAGAAAAGAACCATAAGCATAAGAAAAGGTTCTTCTCAGTCAGAAATAACAACACAATCCTCTCTAAAATCAACTTAAAAAAAGCTTCTTTGGCTTACCAATGTTTCAATTTCAATGCAGAAAACATGGCTACAGACAGGCTGAGAGAGCGTACACCAAACTGACCTCCATGCCGTCCATGGCCATTGTAGCCAAGTAGTTGGGGTCCTGCTTGTTCCAGCAAAGGCGGAGCAGCGGGTGGTGCTGGGGGTCCTCGTAGATGATGGTACTGTGCTCCAGGTGCCGGAGGTCAAACATGCGGACGGATCCGTCGGCTCCCACAGAGGCAAACATATCTCTACCACCGCCCGCACGGCTGAACGCGATGTCATAGACCTGCACAGACACACGACGACGTCGATTGAAATATTCTTTTTTTTCTTTTTGGCTGTGTACACACGGGGCTGCGTTTTACAGCAAAGACGCCCACGCACCTCTTTGTCATGAGCAATCAGCTGGGTCTTCACATGGCCAGACACCAGGTTAACTCGTCCTAACACCTGGCCCGTCTCCAACCCCCAGATAGTGCAGGTGGTGTCAATGCTTGAAGTACCTGCAGGATGAACCAACATGTTAAACTTGCAATAAAGACCAATTAATATCCCCCTCACTGTCTATTATATAGTGGAATCCTTACCCAGCAGATTAGGGTCAACTTCATTCCAGTCAAAGGATGTGAGGGGAGCACAGAAGTCTGAGTTCTTGTTGTTGTTCAGCAAACATTCAAGACGCGTTTCTGTGTCGCTGACCTGCGAGATGAATCCAAAAGAATTTGGCCAGTGAGGAGACTTCTTCAAACAACTAAGTTACTGTGGAAGTTTGAGTCTGTTCCACAGCGAGGAGGCCAGAGCACGTGTGTCCGGCTGCTGTTCACAGTGGACACGCTGCAATAAGAAATCTACCAAGACTGGTTTACAATTAAAAGGAATTTAATCCCACTGATGCAAGTACAGTGTTTACAGTGAAGTACACTATTTCCATGAAATATTAAATCAATAAAACCCCGTTTGCAAAAAACTCAACTCAGCTCCTCAGGTATAAAACCCGTCCGTCCTCTGAGAGCCATCACGTGAGAGAGAAAAAGACTTGAAATTAAACCACCCACATCTGTTCGAAACACCTCCTCTTCCGTTTATCCCAATTCCTATTGGCTAACTTCCAGGAGCGTATTCGCCTGTCTGCCTTTCTGTCCCTGAGTTTACTAACACATTCAATGAATGTCAGTTATGGTTTAATCCCTCTATGATAAACATTCCATATAATAGATAAGACTTTGCAACTTTTGGCAAAAGCTACATGTCTCAAATTCTCCATCTAGCTACTAATCCTAAAACACTTTATGCTTATCTTAATTATGCATTTCCAAAACACATGATTATGACTAATTATGAATTCTTAAATATGAATCATTGAACACTTTTATTATAGCTACTAAACAGCACTGACTAGTTTGTGTTTAAACTACTGTTGAGAATGATTCATAACTGACAGATACAGAAGACTTTCTCAAGAGCAGTCATAGACTACTGTAGTTCCCATGGCCAGGCAGTCAAGGGGTAACTGTACTTAGCATACAAACAACAGCTACATCACCAGACTTATCCTGTAAGATCAAACATCCTAACCCTCCAAATGCGCAGGTAGTCCCCACTGGTGGCCATCAGGTCCGGGTAAACCCCCTTAGTGTCCGGGATCCACATGATCTTGGTCGTGGGGTACGGGTGGTCAAATGTGTTCCTGCTGAGGAACTCTGAGCTCTCTTCTTCCAGACCCACCAGCTGGACCTGGACCCAGGAGCAAAGACACACCATGAATTACTGTTGACATGACTATGAGGCTAGAAATAGCATTAGCTATATAAGGCGTTACTGTGGGATAGCACTGTTACAGACACACAGACAAGCGCGCAGACTATTTACACGTGTACTCTTGTGTTACTGTGGAATAACAACTAAACAGACTATAGTGATTGTATGCCTCTGTGCTGCGCAGGACAGGTAGCATTAGCATTAGCTCGCTGACGTTAAGCTGATGAATGGTGACCACACTACGCACCTTGTTGTTGTATTCCTCCACAAAGCTCCCAAGTGCCAGCCGAAAGCGTTTGTCTGGTCGGACGCTCCAGCTCATCGCGTATACCGTCCATGGTGCCTCGTATTTGTAGATTTCTTTTCTTTTGCCGTGAAGCGACATCCTCCCCGAACGGCAGCTGTTGTTAGCCGACACGCTAGCGAAATAAGTAGTCGCGCGAGCCAACTGCCGCCCTTTACTTTGACTTGCAGTCACTAATATCAGCAGGTGTGGTGGTAATGACCATTTAATGACGTTAATCTTGTTTTGGAGCAAGATTTCTCACCACTTTACTTAACAAAGAGTGACATTTCTCGTCATGACCTAAAGCGCTGTCAAGTCCAACAAAACCCATGTGACTTCTGGTAATTGTTTTCAAAATAAAAGCAGATTCTTCTTCTTTTTATTTTATTAAAAGCAAATTATTGTTAAAATCTCATTTTAATAAATGGTACGGTCTTATTATTCCTCGTTTAAGAATCATTGTGGGCAAGATTGACAGCTGATTTTTTATATCATCTATATAAATAGAATCATGTGAACTGATTCATTTGTTTTTGAACTAATGTCTTTGTTAAGTAATTGTTGTCGGTCCATCTAGAATCCACACATCCACCCATAGACCCTCAGATCCTTATTCCTACCAGATCCAGTCGTCTTCTACCCAGATCATGGAGCTGTACGTTTTAACTGTCAGGACCAGACAACAAATCATGTTATAATTTCATGATCCATTCTGTTCACGTGTGATTGCTTCGGTGTGTTTACTTTATTCTGAAATATAATATTTCACGGAAGGGTTTTAATGTTGCAGTTCCTGCATTGTTGCATTGTGACCACTAGATGGACGCAGACACCAGTACACCTTCATCTCCAACTACCGTCGAGGGAGGTACGAACGCCTCAGGTACAACTTTGTGATAACTTTGTGTAAACAATAATACACAAAAGCCTATACTGTGGAGGCTATGTACTTATTCGGTCATTTATACATGGAGGCCTATAGGTTTTGGCCACATATAAATGCTTTTAGTTATTTTTTGTAAATTTTTTTATTATCTTCCATTGGTCCACATAAAACAGCACCAATATATTAATTATATTATACATGGCTGCAATATGACAACACAAAACATTATTCTACAGGATAAACATTAACATAAAGTGCGGCCGTTTCAATTATTGTTGTTGTTGTCCAGTTCACGAGAGGGAAACAGAGTTGTCAGTATCTTTATTCAACAGAGCAGAAAGACAACTGTAACACAAAACTAAAACGTTTGTTTTATTTCATAGAACAGCAGCAATTGAAATGGCAGGAATGTAATTAACTCCAGCAAGTAGGCAAAGCAACACCAGCAGCTGCTGAGGAACCACAAAGACGAATATAATTTCAGGTGTCACTCTTCCACCCCATCATTGAAGGATCTTTGACAGTCCTGCAGTTTCGTCAGTAGCAGATATTACAGGATACTGCTACAATATCAAAGATGTTATCTCAAACGTGTTTACTGGCAACACTGCTGGCCACAGAGAACGCTGTAACTGCTTCACATGTAGATACCAAACAGTGGTGATGGCATTTCAAAGGTCAAAAGTGCATGTTGTGTCTTTTTTTGCGATCTGGTTGCACGATCTGTCCCCACCCAACAACTTGATGATTCTTTATATCACAGATTGGGTGTGACCGTCACTGCAACAAAATGGAACATTTGATGCATCTAATAGTCTACCGTCTGCTGCGGTCTCTGTCGGTTAAACGTTGCACGCCTTCCTTTATCTCTAAGTGGTATGACTCCAACAAATGAAAGTTGAAACAAATTTCCATTTTATGATACTATGTACATTTTGATGGCACACATTGTACTTTTGGTCACATTTCAGTTATCTGACAGCAACAGTTACTTTGTGAATTAAGATGTGTCGGCAAGGGGACACAGCAGAATGTTAGTTCCTATAGATCGATAGCTGATGTACTGTTGTTTGCAATGTGTCTATTTTTAATTGAAAACAACAGAAAATGAATTGCATCACTGTTTTTTAACAAAACTAATACTGTTTCTAGCTTTTCAAATGTGAGCATATGATGCTTTTCTTTGTCCTATTTGATGATTTTTGGACTGTTGGTCGGACAAAACAATGTCATTATTTTATGACATTTCATAGAATCAACCACGAACAAAACCATCAATGACAACAACCATTAATTGCAGCCCTTGCGTAAATCACTGCATTTCAACCCCACACTAGTTCAGCTCCTTGTAGGATAAAGCCTGAGGCAGGATAGAAGGTTGATGGCCGAGGGAGGAGACATCCAGCTAAACAGCAGGTACTGGGAGGCGCCGTCATTTGGATGGTTTGTAATTAGTTGTCTCCCTCTTCACAGATGCTGGCACAGAACCTCCGGAGAAGCAAAGGTAGATTAGCTGCTTACAAAACGTGGGTTCACGTCAACATTCACGGAGGACCACTGACCACTTTTAATTTGGGAGAAGCATCTCGTGACTCTTCCTGATCCTTGAACATGTGATTTTTGAAAGAAATGCGTTCGCCTTTATTTAATCTTTGTTTCATCCGTGCATCCTGGCAGCTGCAGCTACACACTGGAGCAGAACAAAGACATCCTGAACACTTTTCAGCTGCTGCGGTAAGTCAATACATAGTCCTCTTCAATGTAGACCTAAATCTACTCATCCAAAGTTGCACTTGGCAAAATAACTAATAACTAGTTCAATCATTAAGAAGTCCAGAAATGGTTGTTAAATTCAGAAAAAAATATTTCTTTGAAGTGTAGACTTATAGTTTTGGTACCAGTGAGAAAGTTATGGAGGAGATTCTTGTGTCAGATGTCGATGGTTATGGTGTTGACCGTGGCTGTTGTGTCTGGATGTGGAGCTAACTCCTCTGTTGACCATGAGATGGAAGTGTGTTGACTCTGGCAGGTTGATGTTGACTGTTGTCCTTTTCGTGTTGACCTGCTAATACATTCCAGCCAGGGGGAAATGTGTGTATACAAAGAAACATCTGGTGAACAGTCAAGACCCACAACACACTGTTTCCCTTTGAGTACAAGGTTTATGTCTTTGCGTCAATTGTTATTGCTGTGGTAATTCTAATCATGTCCTCTCCTCCGCTACCAGGGTATCCTCAGAAGTTGAACACATTCATGGAGAAGACACTGACAATAGGTCTGACTCTTTTCTTAACACTCTGTGTGGACATACCAGGAGCTGGAGGACGGAAGGACGGGGCTCATGGCGAGGACACTCAGAAGGGTTCATCGAGCTCTTCAGACACGAAAGGAGGCCGTTGCTCCTACACTTTCATTGTCCCACAGCAAAAACTGACAGGTGCGCTGTGTTTGAACACGCAGTCGGCTTCTGCCAACCAGTCGGAGGTGGCAGCGCTGCGGGCGGAGCTCAGACGGCAGCAGGAGCAGCTGGAGAAGCTCCACGGCCAGCTGGAGCAGGAGGGGTCCCTGGCCATGGAGGTACGAGCCCTGCGCAAAGAGAGTAACAGCATGAATTCTCGCATTGCCGAGCTCTATGCCCAGCTGCTACATGAAGTCATTCACAAGAAAGACCAGGCTTCGGAGCAGCGAAGGGTGGAGAGCATCCTGCTAAATGCTACAACACAGGTGAGCAGAGCGCCGCATCATCTGCGTCTTGTCCCCATCGCTGTCGAACTCATCCTAATGTTTGCTGTGGGTGGTGCGGCATGTCAGGCGCTGCAGGTGTCCAGTAACTACAGGGAGCTGGAGAAGAAATATGGAGCCCTCACCTCCATGTTGAGCTCCCAGAACCAGTTTATAGCTCGTCTGGAGAAGCAGTGCCAGCGCAGGGACTCCACGCAGGCCTCTCTGGTAGGGAACAAACTGTGGTCTGCATGTTGCAAACTTTAGGTTTTAAAACTGGAACTGAGAGTGTTGTTTTTGTGTTGGCCTGGACAGGTGACGACTGAACCACCAAAAAGCCAGTCGAATGTGCATCCTAATTACAGCTCTGACGCCAGCGAAATGGCCAATGATGTTCAAAGGGACCAAAGTGCTCTTCCTCCACAACAGGAAAAAGCAGTTGTTTCCCTTCCCACCGCCTCAACCAACTCTCCTACGGACCCTCCATTCATTAGTTTCCCTGTCACAAAGACTCCAGGTACATCAATGCAAAGCACGTCTTACAGCAGGAGTGCTCGATTAGACTTGAACCTATGTGTATGAGCACATAAATCTTCTGTCCGAGTTATTTAGCTGCTCCGATAAGCAGAGGCTGAAGGAGTCAGTGACCTGCTGGTAGGAGCCCTATCGCTCTGGGAATGCCTAAACAATGTCAAAAACAGCCAGCGGCTCTTATCAGAAGAGAGAGGACTTTATAATGAAGACTCACTCTTGAACTACAGCATTTGTTGGAGCATTAAACTACACGGATACTGTGTACTTGCACAACTGGAAAGTTTGAAATGACAAATTAGAGGATTTGAGCAGTCTTTCCAACTAGTCAGCAGAACCGAAGTGACTCCACCATGTGTGTGTGTGTGTGTGTGTGAGACGCAACTCTTGCTAAAAGGTCTGATGAAAGGCTGTGCATGGACCGCAAATGCTTGTCGGGGATGACCATTAGTCATTTGTGTGGGAGATTGTCCTCCATGTATACATTTTGTCAGTGTAGGTTTCTCTGTTCGTCTTATCTCTGGGACACGAGACACTCAACATGTGTTGGGGGGGGGGGAAATTCTTCGGCTCTGAAAAGATAAGCTGGCGTTGCTGTGTATCTGTGATCCTAGTGACGCTAACACAAGCAGAATTCCAAAAACACCACAAACCACCGTTGTGATTTCCTAAATTGCCCCCACCGAGTACTTTATCTCTGAACTATCTCTTCAACCAAATCAGACATTTCGGCTATTCTGTGTGATCTTTTTTTTAATATTTAATGTAATATTTTTTCACTTCCATTCACTGAAACTCCTCTGAAACTGTTGCATATATCTCAGGGCCGTGGCGGGACTGCCAGCATGTGCTGGAATCAGGTGAGACCACCAGTGGGATCTACCTGCTCCGTCCACAGAGTGCCAACCGCCTCCTGCAGGCCTGGTGTGAGCAGAGTCGGGCTCAGGGAGGGTGGACGGTGATCCAAAGGAGACAGGATGGGTCGGTCAACTTCTTCCGGACGTGGGAGCAGTATAAGGTGGCTCTTAGTTTATTAAGTCCAACTGAGGCAGATGGGAATGTCATAAACCAAAGTATTGGGCGGAATTTAAATTTAGACCTGATGATGGCACTAGATGGAAAGTCTGGATCACCAATGTTATTACATTTCATCCTGAGGGGGACATGAATGTGTCCTTGCCAAATTCTTGGCAATCCATCTGATAGTTGTTGAGATATTTCCCCAAAATCCAAAATGTCAGATGATCCCTAAAGTCTTTGGCATTCATCCTCTGGAGACCATGAATGCTGTGAACAATTTGTTTTCCAATCCATCCAGCTAATGTTAAAATATTTCCCTGGAAAAAGGACAACTTTGATCTGCTGCACGAGCGTCGGGGGAAAAAGAACAACACAGGATGAATACTTTCCCTCAGATTAAACCTGTGTGTTGGTGTGTTACAGCAAGGCTTTGGGAACCTAGACGGAGAGTATTGGCTCGGCCTGGAACACCTCTACTGGCTGACAAAACAGGCCCAATATAAGCTGCGGGTGGCTCTGGAAGACTGGCAGGGCCGGCAGGTGTTTGCAGAGTACGACAGCTTCCACATTGAACCGGAGAGCAATTGGTACAGACTGCGGTTAGGAGAATACCACGGCAATGCAGGGGATTCCCTCTCATGGCACAACAATAAGGCCTTCACCACTCTGGATCGAGACAAGGACAGCTACACGGGTCTGCTCCCCCCCCCCCCCCCCCCCCCCGGTCCTGTTTGTTAGCTCTCTGTTGACCTTTTTCTGTTAATAAGCCTGTTGTTCTGTTGTGTCCCCAGGTAACTGCGCTCACTACCAAAAGGGAGGCTGGTGGTACCACATGTGTGCCCACTCCAATCTGAACGGTGTGTGGTACCGGGGTGGACACTATCGCAGCCGCTACCAGGATGGGGTCTACTGGGCAGAGTTCCACGGAGGGTCCTACTCTCTCAAACGAGTTTCCATGATGATCAAACCCACATAAGAGTTGCGTCATGGATATGTTTACTGATGCAGACAGATGTAGAGGGCTATGTGTCAGTGCTATCCCTGTACAGTGCTCAGCCAGTTTTAATGAATACTGTCACGACATGTTGATTGGAGGCCAGTCAGTGATGTGTGTAGACTGTGAATAATTGGACATCGACGAACATGTTCTGTGTTGACATTTCTGTCCTGTTTTGCAATTTCCTGCCAAAATTTGATGCTTTCCAATTTGCCATGTACTTTTAAATAAAATGATGCCCAACTATATTCTGAATGGTTATTGTTCTGAATGAGTAGAAAAGGTGAAAAGAGAGAAGTGTAGAGAGAAGGAAGAGTGTATCATCGACAATTGCGCCACATAGAGCAAACTGTGGTTTTAGTGACATAGTTCCGTTTTGCTGGCAGTTTCCTGTTCACCAGGGCGTTGAATTTCCCCATGTGTACTTTATTTTCATCACCCGAAGCACGTCTCACTGTCAGCAGCAGGTCGTCACCATCGGGGCCAGCTCTGATCCAGGATTCATCTCGTCCAAGTACCGAAGCTGGACATCTGCTGGACCATCCTGAAACACGCCTCGCTTCTTCCATCCACCTCCTCCCTCCCGCACGCTCAAAGCCAGCATGCTGCCTCTCAAAGCCAGCATGCTGCCTCTCAGGATGTTGGGCCTCCTCGTGCTCCTGTTTTCACCGTGTGGTGAGTGATATTGACTCTTTGTAGGAGCTGTGTGTAGGTCTTAAATGTAACACTTTACTCTATGCTGGGGGTATAAAACAAAGTTTTAAAAACGGAGGTATAGTTTCTCGCTTGCCTACAGGTTTAAAAGCTCCATGTGCTGCCAGTGATGGTGATGAGTAAAAGAAAGGGAAAAATGTGTACGAGTTACACCGAAAAAAGAAAAATGTTTACCAACTTACTCATTTAAATAATTACTTTGATTGTCAACACAGATACTTCAGCTCAATACTTCAATTCAATCTCAAAGATATTGTGTTTGTTTAGTTTGAGTATAACCAATTGAAGTAATTATATTATTGTGTTATATATTATTTTCTTTTTTCAGTGTAATTAATCAAAAAATTATATTTTATACAATAATGTATATCCTTTTGATGAGGTGCTGTTAAGGATAATCTAAAGGAAGTCAAGAATATTTTTTTTTTTTTGAAGTGACTTCTTTAAATTATTCATTTATTAAGTAAAACTTTGAGAAATTAAGCAGCTGATGGATTATATTGTGTGTGGTAAAAACTTCCCCAATATAACGTCTGTGACAGTTGACTTGCGGGTGTGGTAGGTGGAGTCCATTTTGGAAAAAAGAGTTTTCGAACAATTTAGCTTGTTAACTATAATCCTGGCAGCGTGGATGCTTTTCCAGACAGTATATAAACACAAATACTGTCTGTGAACTTTTGCTTTCCAAAATCCTCAAAAATGCTGCCGATCTCACCAATATTTTAGCATGAATATAATACGATCATGCTTATTTTTTATGTTTCAAATTAAAGCTAATTCATCTCTCCGCCATGAATGTATGATGTGTCAGTTTTTAAAAATGTTTTTGAACAGTAGCAAAATCTGTATGAATACAGATCTGTGATTACTTAAAACACATGACAGAGTACTGTGAGCTAGAATTCAGCCTTAAACCGTTCCTTAGCCACCAGAGTGCAGCAAAGTCCACTTTTAAAGTGCAATCAAACCATTCCCATTGTCTATCAACAGACGCAGACAGTGGATGCCCCGATGTGCTCAGCCTGGATCCGCCTGAGGTTCTGGCAGAATATGGAGAGTCAGTGACTGTCAACTGTTCCAGTGCAGAAAATGATCATGATGGGATGTACTGGAGGGTTGGAGACAGAGAATTTCCAGTGATAAATAGTGTACTCTGGTCATTTAATCTGACAGATTGGAAAGTAACTGCAGAGTGCATATTAAAGCTGAATGACAGTCGTAACTGCAGAAAAGACCTTAACATCACTGTATACAGTAAGTTTCATTTCAAATGAATAGTATCTGATGAAAAAAAACAAAAAAAAACGAAGCAAAAACAATCATCCATATTTCATTTTGTTTTGGTAGATAATCCAGAGAGCGTCAGTGTGTTTCCTACAAAGCATGAACCTGCGGTGGAAGGGAGAGAGTACGAGCTGCAGTGCGATGTCGTCCATGTCGCTCCGGTTCAACACTTGACTGTGAGGTGGTACAGAGGCAATGAGACCATCAGGACAGACTATTCCACAAACAAAACCAAAGGACTGGTGAGTGAGTCCTTCACTCTGGCAGCCAACTTCAGCAGAGGAAAAAACGGAACTCAGGTTAGATGTGAGGCCCAGCTGGACTTTTGGCAACATGGACGGGCAACACCTCCTGTTACTTCAAACGTACACACAGTTTTTGTGCACTGTGAGTAAACTCTTGTTTCCAGATACACAGATTGATTCTTTCCTCAAAGTCGTTCTCTGACGTAACTATTTGAATACATAAAAAGCCTTTGTTTGCCTCTTCAGATGCCCCTGAGCTCAAGAACAAAATGGAAGATGTCCATGTGTATGAGGGTGATGATGTCACCCTGTACTGTGAAGCTGAGGGAACCCTGCTCCTGCCTTTCATTGGTCACTCGATGGGGTGAATTTAATGAAGAGCACCAATTACCTCAACATAACTCGAGCAACCAGCGCAATTTACAACTGCACAGCTACCATAAACTGGGAAGCACAACGAAGCAAATCCACGTCCATGTGATGAAAATGAACATAATGGGAGCCCCCGCAGCCATAACCACCCCTGAGCCATCAACACCACCAAGTAGGCTCCTTTACATTGGCATATATAGAATATGTGTCACTATTATCTTGCTTGATCAACTGTTTTTCTCCCCTTAATGTGCCCCAAAATGAAGCTCTAATTGAATATGCTTACTTTTGAACGGCAGGTTGCCCCCTTGTTTTGACCCCTGCTCATATCGTGGTGAGATTGGGGATCCGGTCTCGGTTAAATGCAGCACATCGGCCACAGGTTTTTCCAAAATGGGCTGGGAGGCTACTTCTGGGACCACGAAGTCTACTGATAATGTAATCACCTGGAAAGTTGAAAAAGTGGAAGACTGGTCGCAAAACCTTTGTGCTACCTTAATGAGAAAGGTGGCCAGCAGTGTTATGTGATGCTAGACATCACTGTTTATAGTGAGTACAAGTACTATACATTATATTCTGTCTGTAAGTGATTATTATTCATAGTACACTTACTCAGAAAAGTAAATATGGAACATATTTCTTGTACAATTGTGATTGCAATTTCATGGATTTCATTATATTTGCCTCCCCCCCCCGACTGATTATTTCCCGTTGCTTTATTTGCAGAGACTCCAGACAATGTGTCAGTCTCTGCGTTGGATCAGGGGCCGATGGTGGCGGGCACAGAGTACCGGCTGAAATGTGACATCTCCAACGTGGCTCCTGTGCAGCAGCTCAAACTGAGGTGGTACCGCGGCAATGAAACT
>NC_136646.1:14296468-14381468 GCF_949748355.1 Melanostigma gelatinosum
AACTAATTACGATGCTTGTTTGCATTATTTATTGAGGCATTAAAAACCGGACTGCGTCGCGTGGCCACGACTTATTTATCGGGCTCGTACTTGCCAGGGCCCCGTCCTCCGAGCTGCTGGATAACTTTGGAGAAGTTCTTTGTATTCGGGGATCGGCAGACAGCTTGGCCGACAAGCTGAACATGGACTGGGGCACAGAGCTTTGGGTGAGTCCGTCATCTGGCTTGCTTTGCGGTTGTCAAGATGGAGACAGTGCGAGCTCGCGGACAAAGTCGCGTGACGCGGAGCGTCCTGCTGCGGTGAGGGCATATTTCAGAAGAAGTGGCGAAACGCTGCAAAACGGTGCACGCATGAACGCGCGGGTCCTTCTGCGGAGAGTTTTCTTGAGCGTTTAGTAGTTAAGACAAAGAGTGGGTGAGCTGAAGCCCACACACCGACATGTTGCTCTTGTGGACAGTGAGACAGTTTAGTCTTGGATCCACATGGATTTGGATGTCTGGCTTTTGTTTGGGTCTTTTTTTTTGTTTTACTGTGCTACGCCACAGTCTTTCAATTAAGGGACATATGCAGTGCACGAGGCAAACAGCTGTATAGTTGGTTCAATTCAAAACTGAGTGTTTGCTGCCTAATTTCAGACATAAATATATGCTGCTAATCACATATAGAAGCCCTAAATCAAAAGCAGCTTGAACAAGTCAAATGTAATCTTGACTGTGCATTGGAATACCAAGGTGAAAATAGTGTCCGAATGCTATTTATTCAGCATATTGAAGCGTGCTGAGGTGGGTTGTACACAGTCGGACGTCTCACTGTTTACAGTCTGGCACTCCTTGCTTCCATAGCGATGAAATCCGATGCTGTCATTTCCCTTGACAACAAGCTTCATCGCTGATGAGGTGCCTCCTCGTGTGTCCACCTGAGAGCAGCATGATTATTTATTCAGCAAACAGTGCGCTGATTTCAGGAGATCTTGATTTTAGGTGTGATTTGTTTGATTGAGTGCTTGTGTAGGTGGATTCCTTTGTGTTTTTATTGGGCTGACCGATGTAGACATAAACAAAAGCCGAGTACTTCAGCAGGTAGTTTTAACAGATGAGGGCTGTTTTCCAGGTCAAAACAAATCTGAGTGCTGCAGTCTGTATGACAAAAAGTACACTGAGCCATTTCCTGCTCACAGTGACACTCTCCAGAATCGAAACAAACCCTGTTGAAAATCCCACCATACAACATATCGACGTGAGAATTTGCAAACACTCCACATGCACATTCTCAGGGAACCTGAATATGTAAAATGGAGCATTGCAACGATGGGAGGTTGTGACCTCATTCCAGAGTCTCCCCCGAGGCCTCTTCCCCTGTCCCTTTTCCATCCTACA
Source organism: Melanostigma gelatinosum (assembly GCF_949748355.1). NCBI lineage: Eukaryota > Metazoa > Chordata > Actinopteri > Perciformes > Zoarcidae > Melanostigma > Melanostigma gelatinosum. Next base: position 14,297,845 of record NC_136646.1, read on the forward strand.
TGCTGCTGCTGGTGCAACAGTCTCATTAGTTCTGCCCTACTTTGATTGAGTCAGAGGAACATCGGTACCCCAGTAATAATCAGAGCCTCTGTCTCGGTATCGGAGGCTTTCCTGTTCATTGCATCAAGTTGTTTCACTGCACTCTTTCAAATACATATGATCTGATGACTCAAAGGTTTTTGTATATGCTGTAGCCTCTCCTTGTCTGGTTCAACAAAGCCCTGCGGGCATAATTGTGTTAATGTTTTGGTCCCTTGGGTCAAGTCAGCTCGATGGCATCTGTCCCCTGATTGTCGTTAATCCAAAGGCTATTTTAAGGCAGGAGTTTGCAGAGCGCGAGATCAGTGTCTTAAGCATGAGGCCGTGATAGTGAGTGCTACCAGGCCAATCCTGAGAGAACCACAGGGCCCCGGATATTTAGAAGACAGGGTGACTCAGGGCTGAAACATCCACCCGAGCCTTGTAGGTCGGCAACTTTCTGAGGTTATGTGGCATTCACTGGATGCCATGCTTTCTGTCTGGTATTACTGGAAAGGTTGTAAGATGGAGTGCAAAGGACATGTTGGATGCTACTAAATGTCCCTCAGGAGTGCGTCACAATAAAGCGATACTCAAAATGTCTAAATCATATGTACACGTATGGAAGGAAGTAACAATTTAATAGGATGTTGACCAGAAACATGATATCTACTGTTCAATCATGACCATTTGAAAGTTGTCGGTAGTTTCCTACACAAACAGTTTGTGATTTATAAAGAAATGTGTTCAGTACAAACCCAGTCTATGGGGACCTATAATGGCTTTGAATGGTTATCAATCGCAGTAGATGTGTGACAGCCACTGGTGTTTGACGAGACAATGATTATGTCCTTGAAAGCGGTGTGGTTTGAAGACAGTTTAATGAGGTTGGCTTTCCTCTAATTGGAGCACTCTTGTTTTGAGTTACGCAGTCGCAGTTCATTTAGAGAGACTGTCATTTGCTATTTTTTTTCCTGCCGTTTCTAAAAGAGCACATAGTTATGAGTTCACCGGCTCATTCTCCAAAAATGTGTTTACCTGTTACGCTCATAAGTTCCTTGGAAACGAGTCATTCAGCTTAAGAATATATTAGTTTGTTTCAGGAGATCTAGCAGATTAAAGAAAACTAATATTTGTTGTGTTTCAGCCATTTTTCATAGTTTATAATAGTTTGTTTTTGTGTCTCTTCAGCTGTGTTGTCACAGCAAACTGTACATTCAACAATGGGTGAATCACAGTGTTTTGGCACCACACTGGGACACAACTTCTTCACAGCATTCCTGCTAATTCTAGAAGGGCATCAGGTCATTTACTGACTTTCCCAAAAAAGATTTGTTCATTCCAGCTATGATGATGATTCAACATTACGTCCTAATCGGGTATGGGTACCTCTTAAAGACCATAAAAGGATGGCAAACCATTAAAAGACAGCAAGACATTTCATCTTCATGCAGAAGTTCTTGGCGTCCGACAGACTTTAAACGGTGTGTTGTGGGTCTATATCGGAAGCGTCTGTATTTGATGCCCTGGTAATGGGAATAGGCTGGATCCAGCATTGGCAGATACTTGAACTGGGAGACAAACTACTGGTTTGGGGACCTCCCAACTTACTCAGACGCTCCACCCACAACAGCTTGCCTCACAATTTCAGACCTCCCCATCAATCCCCACAGTAGTTGTTGACCTTTTTTGCATGCTCGGCAGTCTTGAAACTGAATATGCAATTAATAGACTTATGTATGGAAAAGACCCGTATCAAAAGATGAGTGCAGTTTGAAACGTTTCATCCTGCTATCTAGCCTCCTGGTCATGCGGTCAACTAGCTGTAATCAACAACTCAAAAAATTCCGATGTTTCCCAGTTAACCTGGTGCTGTGCTGTTCAGCCTTGGCCACAATTTTAATGCTATTTTAAACTTCATATTCATAATGGAACGCATCGTACCGTGTGTTTATTTTGTCCAGGATAACTGTGACATTAAATCTCCATATGGTCCCATGCCTAATGGTCAGTGTAGATAATTGCAGCCTCAGTCTTGTGGTCCGTTGATGTGGTGAGGTTGGACATGGATGCAGCTACTGCTCGTTTAAATCATTGATGTACATATTTATTCTACATTCAAACAAAGCAGTGCCCTAAAACCCTGCCATTTGGTTATGTTGCTACTATTCTTCTCTCTCGCAGGTCACATTTTCTTACCACATCTAAGAAGAAAATCTATACTTGTAAGTTGCCTTTATTGACTCAGAATCAAGCCCCTAGCGCTGCCTATTGGTTACATGTTCTTTTAGTGATGGATTGCCTCTGCCTTAACCTTTAACTGTGTTCTGTGATTAAGCTAGACCTCGTCTCATTCATTTGGGTTTTTGCCTCTTTAGTTTTACCCGAAGGCCAGGAAGGGTTTTCGGAAAAACAAGGCCCAACTTGTTAGGAATCCCGTTTCAACATGCCTCCCCCCCCCCCTCCTCAGCACTAAAGACACCAGCAGAGAAAGCTTGTGGGTGTTGTGGAGAGAGAGAGAACATTGATGAAGATATCGTCTCTCACACTTAACAGACTTGTCTGAACTCGAAGGTGTCATAAAGTGCTTTACCCAATAAGGAACCAAAGAGGAAGAGAAACCCAATATACCTCCCTCATACTCTACAATTCGAAAAGGAAGACTCAGCAAATTCAGCCATTGCACTGTGCCAGAGGAGTTTGTGGTTTTGAAACCAGTCATGGAGTGGGTAAAATAGCTACAATAAAGCTCGTTTTATGTAATATGTCACATTGCTCTCAGGCTATGTATCAGAACAGCCCCTGATTGTTCCTGCCCTCTTCCTTTGTTGTGACCCCGCGTTTCCTTCAACTGTCCTCTCTCTACAAGCGTGTGTGCCCTGTGATTGAAAGCTAACGCATGTTCCGTATCCTGACCGGCGGAGTGTTTCCTGAATGTCTTTTCCTTATTTGTCTCTCGTGCTTCTCCAGGACCAATATGACATCATTGAAAAGCACACGCAGTCTGGCCTGGAGCTGGTGGACAAGTATGTGAAATTTGTGAAGGAGAGGACAGAGATTGAGCAAAACTACGCCAAACAACTGAGGTAGGCCCCCCCCCCCCCCCCGTGCTTTCTGCCTCAAATGATTTGTGTGTGTGTGTCATGGGTGCATGGTGAACGGCTGTTTATGAAATGTTTGTAGGGTCTTATGACTACTTTGGTTCAGAATCTAACTTTGTCTCTGAAACACTGGCCTGCAGCTGCAGTGTGCTCCCTCTCCCGGTCGTCTCCCGGTCTCCAGGCCCACATCTGCTGTGGTGCTGAGCTTTGCTGGAGAGGAGAGGAAGTGGGAGCAGACTGGCACATGACAGACAGGATGTGGTCACGGAGAGAGTAAAAGAAGGAAGAAAAGCTATTTTAACGTGTTCACAGAGGACTGCCGTTTTTGATTCAACTGTATAAAACGGCCAGTGGTTGCATAATAACAGTTTAATTTGAGTGAGCTTTCTTCAGCTGTCACCCATCTTTTACCCTTTGAGAATGTATCAAGTGTTTGTTTCCTCATTCCTGTGATGCACTTTCACTCTCCACAGGAACCTTTCAAAGAAATATAACCTGAAACGAAGCGGCAAAGATGAACCCGATTGCAGGTGAGCCATTTCAAATGATATCTTCAAAGAAAACTTCGAGATTTATTTTTTCTTTCAGGAATTACATTTATCTGTAAAACAATGTCGGCTAGAATGGTGCTTACTGAGTCGATTAGGATTTACACCCTGGCCATAAGAGGTTGTTAAGCTCTCACTGAGGGAACTAACTAACAAACAAAAACAGAACTGACCTGCAAATAATATCACGTTTCAAAGGGCTAGAAATCCCCTCTCCATCAGTGTCATACATGCTGCAGTGTGTGACTGCTGTTGGAGCCATTTAAATGCCCCTAGAATGAAGCAGGAAGAAGGAAGTCATGCCCTCTTCGAGCCTGTGTTTGCATCATCTTATCTTATCAGTGGTCCCATCGCTGTGTTTTCATGTCTCCACGCTTTCCTCTCTCCTCCTCCTCTTGAACGGCAGGTTTTCCAGCTGCCAGTCCTTTTTGGACGTGCTGAATGAGGTGAACGACTACGCGGGGCAGCGAGAGCTAATTGCCGAGAACATGATGATGAACATTTGCATCGATCTCACAAAGTACCTGCAAGACCTCAAGCAGGAACGAAAGACGGTGAGCCGACCCGGAGCGCATCGTGTCAGTCTGGTTGAGGTCCATCTTTGCAGCTGCGAGTTTACCAAATAAATCGTGTAATGTTGTCACAGGTAGACTGGTGTGTTAGGGACTAAATGTTTACATTTATTTTCTCCACGGCCCCGTTGTTTACCCTCAAACACACCTTCATCCTCAGCTTGTCTACTCTGCTGTGATGGGGTTTTGGGACATTGTTGCTTTACTTTGACACAGTGATTGAGTTTCATTGAGTGTATTAGGGGTGCTACTTACACTTTTTCAATATTCGATTCATCTGTCGATTATGATATATGATGTATGCATACCATAATCAACAGATTAATTGAATATAAAATATAAAATATGCCCATCACCACATCCTAGAGATCAAGGTTGTCTTTTAGAAAAAGACAATGTTCCTAATAAGCTGTTTACATGAATGAATATTCCACTTGTATTCCCGTTTACATGCAGCCGTGCATATTCCGATCAGCATAAAACATGGAGGAGTGGAACGGCAGGAGCCGCTTGCGCCGTTTAGTTTCGTTACGTCAAAATATGTATTTTTTCAAAGTTGGCAGACTTGCTCGACTGTGCGAACATAACCTCCCTCTTTCATTCCTTCAACCGCCTTCTTCAAAAGGTCATATTTGCATATTCAGAAACCTGTTGATAGCCAAGTCATTCATGATACTTTAAAGTAGGTGTGCTTCTCCCCCCATCCACAAATGTGAGCTTTTCTTTTGGGCATGCGTCTCTACTGCAGAATAATGTAGAATTTGCATTTTTGCTTAAAAAAGGTTTATTAAATGAAGCGCCCCAGTAGCTCACCTGAGCGCGGCAGAGAGGGCGCCCGGGCTCGAGTGAAACCATTTTAATGACATGTCAATCATCTAAATAGTTTCAAATGACGCACCTGTCGATTTATTATTAATCGACCAATCATTGCAGGTCTTTATTTACTAGGATGTGCCTGCAGCCCCATGTTCAGCAGCAGAGAACATACCAAATGAGATTTTCAGCCGGGGTCTGCAGCACGCACACAGCTGAGGAGGAGTGTGCTCTAAAGGGTGGGAGGAGAATAGAGGGAGATTTAACTCTTGTGGCAGGAAGGAAGCCTTGCTTCGTGTCTCCGGGGGGGAGGCATGGTCGGGAGCGCTGGTGTGCCATTTCTGTGTGAGGAATGCATTGGCTCTGTTCCATTTGCATTGCGGAACACTTGCAGCCGTGTACAGGCTCTCGCTGCAGACGTGATGTCTCAAGCAGACACACTGGTGTTTGTTTTCTTGTCTGCTATGTTGTGCTGCTTCAGGAGGTCATTGTTTGTTCACTGTCTGCCCCTGCACATGGCTGTCTGTCATCTGACCCGCCTCCCCTCTTCTCACTCGGCCTATTTGTTTTATGAATGTCTGCAGTATCTGATGGAGGCCAAGAGGGCCCAGCAGAGTTTGGAAAGCACCTACAAGCAGCTCGACAGCGTAAGTCTAAACACAGACTAAAAGATTTTATAAAATACATTTTTTTTTTCCTGAAGAGGCGTCCATCATTCCTTATGTTTCATGATTACGTTTTTAATTGAGATCAGCGAAGCTGTTGGATATAGAGTCCCTCTTGTCCTTTGTGTTGGGTCCATTATGTAAGACAGGAAAGACTGTAGGCAAATGGCTGCACGTTCAGTGTGGCTGGTCAGGTGTCGGTATTTGTTGATAGTAAAAGCAGATGGACAGTATGGAAAGCAGTTCCCTATTTTAGACGCCTGTCATCAATCCAAGAGCTTACCCACGCAGTTATGATTGGAGATGATCTATGTAATAGTAAAAGCTGATTGAAGTGAACATGGTCTTTCTCTGTTTCTCTACGTCTGTCCTTTCTTTCTGCACACCAGAGTAAAAAGCGCTTTGAAAGAGAATGGAGAGAAGCGGAGCGCACGGCACAGTACGCCGAGAAGACTGATCAAGACATCAATGCCACCAAGGCGGACGTAGAAAAAGTAACGCGGGGGGAAATGAAACCGTTCATTTTAAGGACTGTTTACCATCATCCAAAGTAGACTCGGATCCACTTGGTTAACCTGTTTGTCTGTGTGGTTCCAGGCCAAACAGCAAGCTCATATGAGATCACAGGTAGCGGAGGAATGCAAGAACGACTACGCTGCTCAGCTTCAGAAGTACAACAAGGAGCAGAACCAGTTCTATTTTAATGACATGCCACTCATTTTCAATGTAAGTCAATTACATTTAGCAACATGTGACTTTTCTTTCAATTGATAACATATGGGACGGTCATAACTGCTATTAGTTTGCTAAAATAGAGATAAACGGATTTTTTTTTTTTTGGTCTATAAAAACTTGAAATGATACAAGCACACTGGAAAATTAGCATTTAGCCAATTTATGCTGACGTGAACAACATAAATGAAATGAAAGGTGCGCTCGCATATTAACTCAAAACCAGCAAAGAAGTCCTTAGTTATATCAATTAATGTGGTTTCACCTATTCACACGCTTAAGTTCTGACTTTGAAGCTTTCATCAGAGCATTAACAAATATATTGTTTGCAATCATAAATACCTATAGGTCTTGCTTGACATTGAGAGGCACATTGCAATATGGAGACTGTCTTGTTTATCGTCTCAGCCCTGATGGCGTCCGTGTCTCAGCATCTGTTTCTGTGTGTTCACTAGAAATTGCAGGACCTGGATGAGAGGCGAGTACGGAAGTTGGCGCAAGGCTACATCTTGTTCTCGGACACAGAGAAGCATGTGATGCCTATCATTGGCAAGTGCCTGGAAGGCATTACTAAAGCCGGCACGAATGTTAATGAGAGAAATGTGAGTTGGTCTCAAAACAAAATGCTGAATTTATTTTATTTATTTATTTATTTTTTCCCGTGCAACATGCCTTTATGCAGCCAATTTGTTTTAACTGGGCATCTGTTTGAAAATAACTTTTGATCGCTCTTATCCATGTATCTAATGCAGGACTCCATGGTTGTAATAGAGCAGAACAAGTCGGGCTTTGAACGTCCTGGAGATGTGGAGTTTGAGGACTACAGTCAGGGCATCAACCGAGCCTCTTCCGACAGCAGTCTGGGCACGCCTAAAGGCCCCATGGAACTTCTGGGAAAGAACAGGAGCAAAAACTTTTGGCTTTTCAGCAAAAAGAGTAAGGTAGGACATTCCACATCAGGCTGATATATCCTAATGCCTAGGCCCCTCACTAGAAGAGATGTTTCTTTTTGCACTGTGGTAATTGTGCAATGAATGCACCAGCGATCCTCTCCATCAATGATCAACGACAGCAGATTTGAAAATCTGCAGGTGGGCAGTCGGTAGGGATTAGTGGGGCGACTCCTTTCACGTCAATGTTTAGTGTTTGAGCCACAGAGCCAGCAGGAAGGAGCCAGGAAGTCCCCTCTGCTGAGAACATGATGGCCCTGTGGTGTGGCACACACAACCACAACCTTCTCATCTCTGAGGCTAGGAAGAACAATGCATGAACCTCTCATTATGTTACACGTCAACTCATACCCACACCTCTAGAACTGGACCTTTGCATGACTCTGTCCCTGACTGTGAGTGCAAAAACCTTGCCCCCCCCCCCCCCCCTTACACTCCCTCCCTCCTTCTGCAGCGTGGTTTCCAATAGGTCAACTGGCAGTCAGCATTCTGCTGTGCTTGTGCTTTCATCAGCACGGGGCCCAAACAACACATTGCATTTTCCTCTACAGGCACCCACAAACACACTGCTTCTATTATGCTGCCCAGAACCTGGCATTATGTCTCTCTTCACAATACGATTTGTGGAACAACAATCGGGATGGCAGGTCAAACTAATCGGATCAGGTCCAACCACACGCACATGCCTGCCAGAGATAATTGGCGTTTTTTTTTTTGTATTTGACCATGAGAATCTATTTGAGAGCCTCACTCTCTGCAAATCACGGATCTCATCTCAAAGGAGCACTCTTGCTGGTGTCCAGAATTGGGCTGGTGATAGCTGACCACCCCCTCACCCTCCTCCTGCATCAGCACTAAATGACCCCCTCTTTCTTCCCTGCAGTGTTTGCTTGTGCAGTGCTTCGCCTCTCTCTGCATGTCTTATACAGGGCTGGGCTCTGCTGTGCGCTCTCCCTGCTATGTGTATGTGTGTGTGGCACACTGCTCTGTGTCACCAGTCATGCTCTCCCAATCAGGCCTGTAGAGCAGCATGAATAGGAGGCCGGCTTGAGTGAGCTTTTGGTTTATGGTTGGCCCTGAAACACTCCCACTCTGAGCTGCTCTCCTGTACTTAGGCCGCCATAACTCTCAAGAACAGCAGCACATACCCAGTAGATGCTCGCATAATGATAGTGCTATCCTTCCAGCTCTCAGTATTTACACAAGGGACCTTGTTATAGGGCTGTTTTTGACATTCACTATTGAAGACTAGAAGACATCAGCCTCCTGTGTAATTTAGCTAATAGATCCCACCCCCACCTTTTCACTTAGGCGTGCTGTACAGCTGACACCGACAGGTATTACTGTAGTTTACTCCAGACATGTTTCCCTTTCTAAGAGGTCGTACAGGGCAGCCTTCAAGTCCAAAACAATCGATATGCACAAATGACACTGTGGTAATTAAGCAGGCTATTTAACAACTGTGCTGATATATGAATTGGTATTTGATCTATGTAGGTCAGACTCAAAGGATAGCACAGGTGGAGCTGTGAACATCCATTTTTGCACAGAATCCTAATGATTGAGTTTGCTAATTTGGTTTAAAGAATGTTTTTTTCGTTCTAAAATTGGTCTTATTGTCATAGTTTTGGCCGTTATTTCTGAAATGACTTTTATTATGGACTTGTGTTTTCACTGTACACTAGAAGGCTGCGACCGAAAAGACCCAAACTCTGAAACCGCTTCTATAGAAAAGCGATTTAATATTCTGATTACAGTACAGTAATAACAATTTGGGTGATATTTAAAATGTTCATCTTCACCTCCATGTAAGTAGTAATATGATGGATTTTGTTTCTTTGCAGTGTCACCATATCTCTATAATGAGGCCAGGGAGTAAAATATCCTGAACTCGTATCATTTCACCCGTCATGCGTTGGATGACACTATGAAAATAATTTAACATTTTCTTTTAGCGCTTGAAACGTGGCCTGTCCCAGTTCCCCTCTGCAGCTCAGCACCCTTCATCCTGGCTCCAGTTTGACTACAGGTGTTTGACTGCTGTGGCTGCGATGTGGGAGCTGTGGTTGGTTGCTTGCTGTTTTGCTTTTGTATTTTATTTAATGTTTTTTTTTTAATCAGTGTGTTGACGGGATCCAAAAGAGACAGGTGTGTGCGTTCATGCTCTCTGGGCTCGTGTGCTGGGTTTGCTCCTGCGTTGTCTTCGTGGCTTTGTGATGTGCTTTAAATAGTTGATTGTGTCTTTTTTTATTTCCCTTGTCACCTTGTTGTTTTTGTCTTCCCCGTCTCCCCTCTTTTCTTTCTTTCCATCCATCCCCCTCTCCCCCATCCTGAACACTGCCTGCATACCTCATGCTTGGGTGCTGGTACCACCCCAGCTCTCTCCCGCCACGCTCTCGCCTTTCTCGTCACCCCCCGCCCCTTCGCCCGCTAACGGACCCCCTTCCCCCAAGTTTGGCCGGGACCCCCTGTCGTACTGTTTGAAGGAGATCAATAAGACAGTCAAACCCAGAATCTCTTCCTTCCGGACACGCAGGAGATCGGTGAGTCATTTGGAGGAGCCCGTTGGGGTTTTAGGAGACCTCCACTTATCAGGGCTCACACATCATCCTGTGTTCCCACTTTTGCAAGAATGGCTGAATCCCTTAGATGACAATTAACACTTAAACATGTAGCATAGATCTCATACATGGTCCTTTTAGTATTCTAATTTGAACATGTTTTAAACATGTAACAGCCTATTTTTAGTGCGCAAAAGTAAGAACCACATTTAAAGATATTTTCCATACACATACTGTTTTTCTTTCCCTCAGAAGTGTACTACTCCAGAGAGGATCACGGTAATATGGACAACAAAACTGGTGTGGTGGGGGGGGGGCTCTCAGTTGTGTGACGCATATAAATGGCCACCTTTCCATTACAACAGCTCATGTTATTGTGATAATCTTCCCTTCACAAAAGTCCGGAAACTCCAGTGGTTTCTGTGTTGAAACGGCCGACTGTGCACCTTCCACATGATGCTATGTTGCAAAAGGCCTCTTGAGTTTGTATTGAAGAGGTGGCCACCTGGTGGTGGAGTAATGGAGCAACGCTTGGCAGCACAAGGGGACACCAATTCCAAAGTGGCCTCAATTGTCTCTGCACTTTCTTGGGTCACCTTTTACATCCAAGATTTCATGTCTTGAACTTGTAGCTTATCTGCCAGCATAACATTATGAGAGTGCGCTACATCATATTGGTGGTGGTTCTGTGTTCAGCTCACTGTTGTACATGAGCTGGCTTTACATTAAGGAGCCTTACAAACGTGTTACTATGAGATTTGAACACAATGTTTTGCTCGTTAATCATTGCGCTGAACTCAAACCGCAGGTCTTGAGTTCCTCCTGAGGTGTTTGTTTGGTTTATTTCCCATGGTTACTGTCTTGTGTGAAACTGTTCGGTGTGAGGCAAAGTTCAGTGTTAACACGCCCCTTCGTGTGAACTCTTGCAGCCTACGGTGACAGAAGACTTCGCCCATCTTCCTCCAGAGCAGCGCAGGAAGAGGTTACAACAAAAACTAGAGGAAATTTGCAGAGAGCTGCAAAAGGAAGTAGATCAGAGGTGTGTGTGTTTCTGTGGGTATCCTTCTGCGTATTAAAAACCATCTCTGTTAGAACTCCTCTGGTAATATTCATGCCGTGCACATCAGTGTGTTTAACTCTGTGTTGTTTGTTTGAATTGTTCACCCTGAGCTCTGCAAGGAACCAACTGCCAATGAAAGTCACCCCCCTTCCTCCCTTGTTGCTCTCTCTCTCTCTCTCTCTCTCGCTCTCGCTCTCGCTCTCGCTCTCGCTCTCTCTTTCTCTCTCTTCAGTGAGGCCCTGGGGAAAATGAAAGATGTTTATGAGAAAAATCCCCAAATGGGAGACCCTGCTAGTCTGGCATCCCAAATCAGCCAGACGTCGCAGAATGTCGAGCGGCTCAGCGGAGAGCTCAACAAGTACGAGGTAATCCGGACCTCTGTTGTTCATTCATATTACGAGGTCATCGTTTACCATCATGGCATGAGCCCACTGTGGCATTTTGGGTTATACAAATGACCATGACTTAATATATTGACCATTAAATGCATCACATAGACAATATTTCATAGATTTTCCTCTCCTTTTCACTTTGTCCCTCTTGTCTGTGTAGACTTGGCTGGCCGAGGCAGGAGGCCGAGGGGAGACTTTGCGCTATAGAACTCACACATTTAACAACAACGGAGCTCACGATGTACTCGGGTAACGCTCTGCTCATAGACTGGTGTGTTTGGCACAATGATGTGTTGTCTGCGCTGCACAGGAAACCGATGTTGTTGTTTTTTTAATCCCCTCCAGCACTGATGGAGCTCACTCCGATGAAAGCACTCCTGATCCCTCCCATGCCATCTACGCCGAGTTTGATGACGACTTTGAGGACGAGGAGCTAACTGCTCCTATTGGGAAATGCACAGCCATGTACAGCTTCCCTGGTATGTCACAGGCTGTTTTAGCGGACTAGGACGCGTGAGTGTCCTCAATTAAAAAGAGATCAGTTTCCAGTGAACTGTAGCTATCGCTTTGGAAATCAGCGGCCTTTGGAAGTGCACGTATTTTTGAAATTTATAGTAACTTGCCTTCTGATCAGCAAATACTGCCTGCAGTTCTGTCAATATCATAATTGTGAAGAAAATGGGGAGGAAAATATTTCTAAAAACTTGCATACGGAGCGAGGTCACAACCATATTAAGAGTCAACGTTTTTGTATGCATAAACTAGGACAGGAATATTTGCTAGCATATAGTTTGTCTGTCTTCCAGGCGCCAGTGAAGGGACCATATCTATGCAGGAGGGGGAGGTGCTGTCCGTGGTAGAGGAGGACAAAGGAGACGGCTGGACCCGTGTCCGTAGGAACAATGGGGATGAAGGCTACATACCTTCATCTTATGTCACCGTCAACCTGAACAAATGACAGACGTCTGAGGAACAAGAGAAGAATAAATGGTCACTTCAGCAGACTATATGCAGTGCTTCCCATGGGACCAATCATAAAGAAGCCACAGCACTATATGGGCGGGACAACTGGTGTATGCAGCAGGAGATCCAAATAAGGCGCTTTGATTTCATGAGAGAGGCGCCCCAAATGGGCAGAGGAATGGTGCTGACAGGGTGTTCCTCATGGCTTACATTACATTATTGTAATCCCAGTTACCTAAGCCGCCTACACCGCAAGGTTATTTTACTTTTGGATGTCATGTCACAATCATTTTTGGATTTTGGTTTAACAATGTTGCATGGATCTTAGGCACCACCGCGGTACGAGAGTCCGCCTCGTTCCACAGCCGGATGAGGCATTAGCTTCTAAGTGTGAGAGGAACAAGAAGAGGAGGAGGAGGAAGATGAGTGCTGCTGCCATCTTTACACTGAGTGTTCATACCAGTAAAACCTAGGAGGAAGTTACCGCACAAGTTTACCTTTTTATTTCGTTAAAAGCGGACCTGCAGTTCTCATTCGCTCCCGCATACCACTTTCTAGCTTCACTATAGCGTGCGAAGATGTATGGCACCGTCACTTTGCTGATGGTTGAACTCGAGTGTCCCGAGGGGATGAGTGAGGTTTTTAGAGGGAGAACGCTTCGCTTTTGGATTTTAGCAATTTGTGAGGCGAGGGTTACCGTACAAACCGTACAAACACTCATGTTCAGACAATCAGCCATATCAAAGTCCATTTTCAGTCTATTACAGTAACGGGCATATCGCTGTCTTTTTCTAATAGTTACAACTTGAAAATTGTACTTCAAATAATTTATTACAAATGTATGTTCTATGAATACAAATTTCAGAACTTGTATTTTGTATTAAGGATGTTCTCACATTGTTTTCCCCCCCCCTTGCACACTTAGTGGACAGTCTGTAGCCACAAAAGGGAGTCAATAATGCACACATAAAATGTGCTACATTAAGACTATTGTATTTATGTAATAAATAATATATATTTTAGCTATTGCAACACCACTTTTGTCTTATTAGCTTTTTTTTAACTATTCAAATAAAGAGTGTTACATTTGTAAGAGAAAAACGTCTCTAATGTTGCTAAATATTTTTTGTTTGGATTCGCTTCAAATCTTCGAGCTACTTCCTGTTTTTTTATGTTTGCCAGCGAGAAGCGATAACAGCTCGTGTCTTTGGTGCCTTTCTGGATAAAAGCATAGTGTATATACCATTTTCATAAGACATTTTGTTTTCTTAATAAATGTAAAGCACACTTCAAAGTTAGGAGTGGTTATGTCATTTCTGGACTTGTAAATAAATGTTTGAATCAAACATGTTGGTCCATGTCACATTTGTAGAAAGATGTTGCGTCTAAAGCTCAGTGACACCCATTGTAGAGTTTGTCACCTGGAATAACTCGGTGAATGCATTTTCTGCTCAACAGGACGTTTCGTCTATACTTGTGAACATGCGTCACTTTTAACTGAAGCGTGAAACTGTGGAACTTGACTTTGTGGTTTCACAGTGATGAAAATGTGGCCCCATATAGTAGGACATGAGTGAGTCAGTGGGTGGATGGAAGATTTGAGGTTTTGCAGGTCAAATAAGAGGACACAATTGTTCATGTTCACAAAAGCTGACTGATTTGTGTTTTTTTTAGTTTAAAAGGCTTTTCCTCCATGACTTGGATACAGTTTTAGATATTTTAATCATCCAGGAAACCACAATGTTTTACTTCCTATCACAAGACAATTTGTCCACACCCACCCATTCTCCTTCAATTTAAAATTGCATTCATACTTTCAGTTGAGTGGCAAAAGCTGTAATGTTTTGAGTGTTTATAGCACCAACCCAAATCCCAAACTTTGCTCACATAGCTCAACACATTTCATAACTGGATTTCAAAACCTCTCCTAGTAAGCTGGGTGCTCTCGGGCACCGTAACAAAGTCAACAATCGTATTTTTAAAGTCTTTAAAATCATCTCAGAAACATATGGCTGTCTCTTAAGAATCAGAAAGTACAAGAAGAGGAAGCTGCGCACTTAATAACTTCATTTTTATTTCATCAGATACATTTAAATTGCATTGCAGCAATGGATGTGTCGCTGCCGTTGTTTCAGGGGAGAAAGGTTGTGATGACATTACCCGACAGCTTTATCTAATAACATGAGGAACACAGAACACAACTATCTCAGGGGGCCCAGAATGAATTGCTGTGCCTGTTACCATTAACTGAGTGAACATCAGAGTAGATGCAGGTCATTCTCACTAGATGGCACTGTTGCCTCATTTCTGTGGGACAATGGCTCTCTGCATAATCGTGTGTTCAATATAGGCCAAGCATTTGCATACCTGATTCAATTGCACTGGCTTCAAAACCATACTGTTTATCATGAAAAAAGAAATAACCCCAAATTGGCATGCGCCCCACTTTCATATACTCCCCTTATTCACAACAGAAGGGGAGTGAAGACAAAGACAATGGATGTGAACTTGGTCAAAAACACGATTTAAACTGAATTATTCCGTCATATTTCCAACGGAAATTAAAAGTCAATGGGGACAAATGCTGGAGCTCAGCTGAAGGAGGATCCAGCGGTGGCGTGCTGTGGCATTGAGTGACTGGTCCAATGATCAGATCATCATTTGTATGCAAAGCCTTTCGTCTCAAGATGCGTTAAAGGTCAGTGTTTCAGTGAGGCTACTGGACCCAGCCAAAATCCTGCGTCGGCCTACAGCTGGAGACAATGCTGCATCCTGGCAACACAAGCTCAGCCTGGTGGGGACATTCAAGGGGGAAATCCACACTTAACAGCATATATTCGAGAATATGACAGCTGATGCAGTACCTCCTGTAGGTTCATGCATGTTGCACTCCTCGCCACCTGCTGTAACGTCATGACTGGGGCGTGGACAGAAAAGCAACATGCTTGGAGGTTTGAACACACACACACAGAGGGTACAAAGAAGTACAACAGCAGTTTTTGTGAGTCATTAAAGAATTGCCGTTTTGAAACAGACAGCGGAGATGGGATTATTTCACCTGGGCTGTCACAGAACACCATACTTGTCAGCAACTTCTGTTATCTCTCATCTGGCGACAGGGATTAGACTGGAGCCGCTTCAATGGTTTGGAACTTACATCCTGCAGACAATTCTGGAAAGATTGGCAAGATGAGGTACCAATGTTGTACAAGATGGCTTTAACAAGATAGCATCTCTATTATTGTATGTCATGTCTTTCCCCCTCCTCTCAAATCAGATAAGATGTTTAATATGGTCACGGTGTATCATCTTTGTTCCACTAATCTATTTGTAGGCAATAGATTCTATTTAGAAAAGGATGAAGAATAAACATTAACTTGTGCACTTTGTGTGAGATTAGTGGGATGAAACAAGACACTTTCCCTTTCAGTCAAAATGAGTAAACGTTTAAAACATTGATGGATATATGCTCGTTTGTTTTTTAGTTAAAAAAATAAAACCTTTTCTGCAAAAAAAAGGTTGTGCATGGTTTCACTACAGACATGTAAAGCTGTGAGACTCTTCAATGAGAGCGTGTGATGTTATGAGGTTGCTGGTGGATTCACGCGGTCACACCTCGACGTTGGACCTGAGGTGGTTAGGTACGTGTTTTTATTCGAGTGGAATCGTGGAACGCTAACGTGCTCACCTTCCACTCGGCTGACCTCATTTCAAGGCTCTTCCAGTTAGTATGGCTGATCCACTAACGAGCAACAGCCTGATGATCATTAGCAATCGTTTTAGGTCAGATGGATATTATGGTATAATTGGCATACAAACTGTACATCTGAACAACAATCTTCTGGAGAGACTTGACTATCTGTGTTCTGTGTCAGTCTCCATGTTAGCTATATATTATACCTTCTTTTATGATGGTAGGTGCTGCTGTTACACAATAAGCGATTATTTCTCTGCTGCACCACAGGTGATTAAAGATTTAAGAGCTCGATCTTCCAGCAGTTGCTGCGGGGGGAAAAAGAGAGAGATGGAGGAAAACCTTTCAGCTTTTCAGCAGCTCTGTTTGGTCTAACAGTACATCATCTCACTACCATTCAGCCATTCCACAAGACAATTTACAAGATTAGTTGGACAATCGCTTGATAATTAATATTTCAGGTGCAGAGTTTGTGGTACGTAGAATGAAACTCATGAATAACTTTTGCAACTGCTTTGTGAAGTGTTTCGATGTCGGTTTATTGTGGATGTATAAATAAAAGTCCCTCAGATTAATCACCGCCTCGTGTTCTTTCCTGCGGCACAGTTTGAGGCCAATTTTGAGTCTGTTTACTACTTCTGTCTTCTCGCAGCCATTCTGCTGAAGCTAGTTATTGCCACATTGGTGGCATTCTGCGTGTGTGAATCCAAAGAGCCTGTGATAAGCTCCACCAATCAAACGTATTATATTACCACCATCAAGCCTGTATTGAGCTCCAGCGGAGCCAGGAGCAATGCAACACTGCCACAAACTCCGCTGTCAGCTTCATCACGCAGAGTAAATCCTGTATGACGAGTAAATAATGATCAATGTAATATTGAGTCATCCAATTCTCTAACTGAGACCACACACCAACCCCCCCAAATCAAATCAAATTTTCACGTTACAGTTAAATTTAAGAAATCCCAACAGAGGCAATTCAGTATTGCATTTACACCAGCAGGCCTTTGCAGCAACAATCCCCCGCTTGGATGATATTTGGCTTCACAGGCAAGACAGGCAGATGTGGAATTGGAGAAGAAGTGCCTTCATTTCAGTCCTTTGTCAATCACAAAATTGCAGGAAAACAAACCGAAATGCAGCTCCTTTCGTTTTCAAGCTGGACGTTTACTGACTTTATTTCTGGAACCTGGACGTCGTCAAAATAATGAGGGAAGAAAACAGAAGCACTGGTTTTATGCATACATTAAAAAGTAATTATTTGCATACATCAAGTTAAAATAGTCATGCTTATGGCTCAAAGTTAGAGGTGGTTGGACTGGGGTTGGGGTTAAGGTGAGGGCGAGTATCTGGGAGACTTCTCTCTCTGCCTGCCACAAAGTAATCTAACATGTTTGCAGGTTCTTGATACAGAAAAAAAGAGATAACACGGCCCTTGATACTTTTATTCACAAAAACAGTTTGTTTTACAACTTGTTATCCATGTGTATCGGTTGATTCTGGTTGAAGTAATACATTTTATAGTGGAATAAGATAAAGAGGTGTACCACAGCAGGGTGTCATGATGATATCATAGGTTAGAAATGAGCCAAAAGATGTTTTTTTTATTAAATCTCTCTGTAGGTTTTTGCACAGAGATTAGAACCTTAGAATTGTCAGCGGCGTTAACAGTATTCATACGGATTTATTGTTAAACCCACTCCAGCCCACTCCCACTAATTCCTAGCTACGTGGGTGTTCTGCTCAGTATTGTATTTGTTGATTTCCTGAGTGATCGCCGGGGTGTCAATGTGTTCTGAAAAGAGTTGAGCGGTTGTATGGAAGGTCTTTGGGGAACCTCTCAGGGCAAACCTAATCCTTTTAAGCCTAACACACTGCAGTATCTCCTGAGTCCATCTACTATGAGTAGGAGGGAGAGATGTGTCCATGTAGAATATGCCTCAAGCAGAGTGCTGAATGCAACAACTTGTTGTGTGGCTGAAAAGGACAGTGATGGGTCCACTGCTTTATCTAAGAACCCACTAATTGTATCAAAGGGTTCAGGCTGAAATGGGTATAAAATCAGTGGGTGATTGATTACATCTGGTGCATGTATTAGTTGTGTCAGGGTATACCTTGGCTGGTCTTGTGTTGGTGAAATGGACTCTGTTAACTCTTGCACTGTAGTAGACTGTGCTCTGCCCATATATGGAGGTGTGTACAAGGTCTAGCACATGTCCCCACTGCTCATCTGACGTGGTAATTCCGAGGTCTTGGTCCCAGATGGCCCCTAAGGAGTCTAAAGAAGTTGAGGTTACCAGGAATGTAATCACGGATGATTGAAGTGAGCCCCTTTAACCCAGGATATTAAGCGATAGAAAAGAGGGGAGGTTGGGAAATTGCCTAATCTGGAAAAGGCGGGATTTACTTATCCGTCTCTCCAAATCCCTCTTGATCGTATTAATAATTTACTTAAGTATGCGTCACGTGGCATCCTGTCAGAAAAAGGAAAGTTAGCGAGTCCACCCAGGTGTCATGTTTCCGTCACTGCTGATTGGAGCTGGAGCTGATAAATGCCCGTGATACTGCAGAGTAATTGGTCCTGGGAATGAATGCTGATTGTAACATTTCCCACTGAAACCCACTAAAGTGTTGGTTACAACTGGGTTCTGAGTGACTTATTTGATTGCGAGATGTGACTGGGAACCACCGATGGAGGACTTTTCCATCCAAGCCCACTAGAGTTGTTTGCGTGGTGTGCAAAAGTGTTCCAAAAAAGAAGTTTGCTGATGTTACAGGCCCAATAGTATGAGTGGAAACTGGGGTGGCACCACAATTGTTTTGAATAGCACGTCCCAAGAGCGAGAGGGGGAGGGAGGACTGTCAAAAGATAGTTGTTGGCTTTTCACATTGGAGCACGAAAGACTGCAAAATGAAATGAATGGTTGATGAATGGTTGACCAGATGCCTTGCTAAGCAAAATGATCAGAACTAAAAACAGACATTATTGTTATATTTTCTCCCCAGAGCATTACTTATCGGAAAATGATGGACCTTCACTCACGTCTTAAAAATGGAGTTGAGTATCTTTTCATATCCAAGAAACTTCTGAGGTCTCCACAGCAAGTCGTATGATTTCCTATTATTCTTAATTGGGTTGCAGGACATGTCACATATTAGTGTAATGGAGGCGATTCAGTTTAATAGCCCCTCTGTGAAATTGCCACGTAATTGTTGGATAAGTGTGCACAGAGATCCGATTTTTCATGCAAAACTGAGGGAGGCAATTTGGCTGCCAAGACATTTGAATGAAGACATTTCTAAACTAAATGGACCAACAGTAGAAAAGTAAAAGGCGTAGACACGTTTAAACGGACAATTAAACTCATTTTCAATTTGGTCTGGTTTTCCTCATTTCTGTCATCATGAAAAGGAATTGTGTTAATAAGTAGAGTATTGGTCTGTAAGATATCACAAGACGGAGGCATTTCAACACTCCCAACCAACACAGTACCACTCTCCGTATAGTGGGACATACCTGCTAAACGTTACTGTTTCTGCGTCTGAGCTTGCCTCCTGTAGTTTGTAAAACAAAGTCTGAAGCAGGAGGAATTTCTGACCCTTGGTATATCGTGCACACTTTGTGCACGCACCCATTGGAATATATTAGCCCGAGATAAGGGAAGCAAACGTTTTCATTCAGAGACAATGTTTCTGTCCTGAATTGATCCCTTTGGGTAGAATGCCCCCCGGGCACTCCAGTGCACCCCAAAAGTTCAACGAATTAAGTGGCTGTATTTGATTTAGGTTTCAGATGGTCAGGGTTATGGCTATGGTTTAGTGTTTGGGAGTCCCAATCCTGGTGAAGGAGGTGGATTTGTATGCTTTTGTAAGCAGCAAATTCTGACAGAGATACAAGATATAGCATGACTCCAGTTCTGTGCGCGGTGGTGGGACCATCATGTGATCTGCTCTCCCTTGTTGCTTACCTTAGGTAACAGGTATCATGTGTCGTTGTCTAAAATCTCTAAATTGTTGGGATTTGACGTTCGAGGACATGCTACTATTAACAGTGGCCAATTTTTGTGTAATACAAATGAAATGACAGCACAAAAATAAACTCTGTTAAATAGGTAACAACAATACAGTTCTCTGTATTTAGTGTGAACAGTGCTTTATTCTTAAATGAGTCAATTTAGTGTCAAAATGCTCACATTTAATCACAAACTACCTTTTTGCTTACCTGTATTTGAAGGGAAAACACATAATGTACTTAACTTGTTTTATTTCTTCTGAAGGTTAAGTTATTCTATGAGCACAGAATATGTATTTGTGTCATGAAACACCAGTCCACGATAATTGCCTTAAAAAGGATATAAATCGAAGAAAATATGACAAAGAACACGTGTCAATAGGTTCTAAGTCTGATGCTCTTATTCTGTAACTTATAATTGAGACAGCTGCTGACCATTGCTTTGAAAAGATAGCAGCAATGCCAAAGGGCAGTTTGGGGAAAAGGTAAATCAGGGCAAAGATGCAGTTTGTCTTTTCTCTTGTCGGCATGCTTCCCGGCATCGGGGATGAATGGGCTTTGTTTTAAAAATAGCTCTGATTAATTGGAGGTTTTAATTGGAAGGGTGTTGGTGGCAGCGGCGCGCTCTCCCCTCTAACCAGTCATTTAGGGGAGTGCATGGTGCCCATGTCAAAAGGACACCTGGCACTGGCTGACTCAACGGCATCAGCCACTGTGTTCAACCTCTGCTCTGACATGACAAAAGCTTTAACCACCTCTTTGCATCCTCTTTGTGTAGGTGTCGGTGACACGCAACGCTGTTCGCTGCAGGCGCCTGAATCGCGTCTCGCAATCACTAGCTTTACTTTTCTTTCCCTTTTCCTCCCCATGTTTGGCTCTTTCTTCTCTGTTGCATCATCACGTCTTCCCTCTGTAAGTGAGTGATTCATTCTCACCTCTCCCGCGTCTCTTTCATTGTCCCTTGCATTGTTTTGCGTCACCGTGGGCCCCGCTTACAGTCCTTCCATTCATACGATTTATCATCTTGTTCCCCTTCCTTAAAAATATCATCAAGTTTGTGATGTGCAATTCACGAACTACAGGAGTGAGTGAATGACTTTCTGGTGAACTGTAAGAGATTTGCCTCTGTGAGATTTGCTGGTCTTGTTGCAGCCAAGGCTCACAGGCAAACACTCAGCTGCGCATCGCTACTTGAGCCAACATGCTCTTTCTATCACAACCCTCTTGCCTGTTAGTCATGATTGCTGTCCTGCTGCTCATTACTGATACAAATGAACAAGATTAATTGTCAACATCATTGGCAATGATTTCCTTTACTTGGAAACACAATATAAAATCTCATTCATGCATATATATATATTTATTTTTTTACTCACTCAAAGATTCATGTATTTATTTCTAAATACAGAAGTTATATTGTCATTTCACTGACAAATTGTCACTGTTTAAATTGGACTGCAAGTGCCTACTTGGCCTAGTCAGTGACATTGCTTGGCCTTTCCCACCTTCTGCAGCCTGCTTGGGTATGCACAGTAGCCCCCGGTGATTGATGAGTAGCCCCAGGTTGCAGCCGGGCTCTGCTGATGGATGGCCTCTTAGAGGCCTTAGCAGAACTGATGGGTCATGGGCCTCGGGGAGAGCCCAGAGCTGGGAGAAGGAAGACAGATCAGGGGGGGGTAAGGATGAGGACGCATACATAGAGGTGGGAGTATGGGAAAAGCCAAAACTTTCGGGGCAATCTGTGCATTTCTTTCCCTGAATACAGTGAAATAAACAGTTCCTCTCCTCAAGATGAGCTGTATGAGAATCACTGTGAATTTATTAGGTCTATGCTTTGCTCCACATACAGTGGCAACGCATTCCAGAAATAGCTGTTTCTTGTGCTCAAGTCATTTCTCAGAGTTGAGTCTTCCAGGCAAAACTTTATCTCAAGTCTACAAATATTCCACCTTTGCAAGAAAGAGCTGAACACAACCCCGGATGGAGCCCCCTGACTTCATCATTTATAACCTTGATTGGTGGACATTAGTGGGCACAGTACACCGATCGAGACAAAGGGATGCATGTGCAAATATCACAAATGTTACAATAACTTGAATGATGCTCTCTTTCATGTCAAGTGACATGTCAGCATGCCATGGTGCCAAAGTCAAGATGGATATTGCTAACATATTGCTTCCACTGTCACCTTACGGTTTTGCATTCTCTCCAGGTTGTTTGCACATCATTGAAAATAAAGGCAGTGTGCCTTTTCAGAGGGTGACAGCTTGGATGTCAACATCACCCTAAACAAGGTTTTCGTATGGGAGACAGGCTGCATCTCTTGTAATCTGTTGGTGTACCACCTTTCTGGGACACACATTTGATCATCCTCCTGCAGTGAATTAACTGAAAATCAATTACAATGATGCACAGGGAGCGCGGCGAAACTGACAGAAAATAATATAATCGGTGTTTTTTATTATCACAGGAGACGCTCGCGAGGGCTGACGATGATTTTGGGGGAAATATCATGTCTGACAGGTTTAGCCCTGTGAACACAGACAGCTCCTAATAGGCTTGGCTTCGTGACGCAAACTTTCGTAAACAAGTAATGAATACTTCTACAGTGGCCTTATGCGCTTAAAGCAAAAGTGATCATCAACTATTCTCTCAATGCAGCACATATGGTAATGCGTCGCTCAACTTTGTAATGCTTTTTTTCCTCCCTCGGCTATTGAAGAGATTCGTGACGATATCTCTGCACAACAGCAAAGTTGGCCAGCTTCCACGCAGCCATAAAAGGTGCAAACAATGGCTTCCTTTATGGCCATCCTCTATTTTGTATTCAAATGCGAACAAGCCCATCTCACACCTGTATGCAACACATGCAGCCCCGCCACACACACACACACGCACGCACGCACACAGGCACTCTCTCTCACACACACACACACACACACACACACACACACACACACACACACACACACACACACACACACACACACACACACACACACACACACACACACACACACACACACACACACACACACACACACACACAGGCACTCTCTCACACACACACACACACACACAAAAAGGAAATACAAGGAACAGACACCTGTCATTTGCTCTGCAGCTGTACCGGAGGTCCGCTCTGAGGCAATATGCCACCCAGTAGTATCCATGGGGTAAGCTGCAGTGGTGATGAATTGGCATGGATTAAATGTCAACCCTGGAGCAGACTCACGCTCTACAGTGAATCTCTTCATATGAGAATAGGTCAGACAAATCAGTGCAGGGTCCATCCTCGGCACATAATCTGTATGTGCGGGAAGACAGTTAAACAGAGTGATTGACAGAAGCACAAGTCCGATATGAGGGGACATAGATGGACACGAGGTGGGACTGGTTCGAGGCATTAGGGGTATCAGTTGAGACCAGCGCTGCTGTGCAGGTTTTATACCATCTCATGACTGCCTGATGGAATCCTTAAAATAGATGCATCTTTAAAATGGTACTAAACTCCCAAACGATCCCAGTTGGGAATTTGCTTGTTGCAGCACAGAGCTACATAAAGCTCCAGAGACCACAGCAACAGTCTGCATTCAAGCACAACAGTATGGTGAATACAGTTTAGGTCACTGCTGTCAGCCCCCTGTTTTTACTTCACTGAGGCCTGCTCTTGGACTTCAACCTGCAGAGTCACTGGCTTAGATGGTCACCTTTTTGGCGAAATGTTTCTTAGAATCAGGAGAAGTAAGTCTGCGTGCACACACAAGGAATTTATCATCTCTCACAATGTACTCAGTATAAATAACAGTTAGTGTCAAGGACATCAACGCTGGACAGGTAAAGGAAAAGAACAGACAGAACTGTTGTGTCCACAGGAAGTGAAACATAGATGTCAACATTTTATATATATATATATATATATATATATATATATATATATATACATATATATATATATATATATATATGTATATATATACATATATATATATATATATATATATATATACATATATATATATATATATATATATATATATATATATATATATATATATATATATATATATATATATATATATATATATATATATATATATACATACATATATATATAAAGCACCAATGACCGACAATAAAATAACCAAATCAGGAAGCTGAATGAGAGCTGAATAGCTCACCAGTATGAGCAGCCTGGTCTGGTTGTTTGTGTCTCATGTGAAACCAAAAACGTATTTTAATTCAAAACCTGATTTTATACTGAACCTAACAAGGATGTTTTGTTCGCTGACCCCTAAACGTCAATTGAGAACGCAGTTTAGAAATGGCAGAAGCAGCCAGAGAAATGAAAGCGCTATAAAGTCGATACACACGTAGAAACATTGATATCAAACGTCGTTCCGATTGAGAAACATCGAGATGCAGCGTATCCGTGGTTTGGAGATACGTACAATGCCAACATCTTATTGTGGCGAGTGGGTTGGTATGAGGGGTGTGAATGTGTGTGTGTGTGTGTGTGTGTGTGTGTGTGTGAATATGCAGAATTCTGAGAGCACTGTTCCTGCTCATTCGCCCAAGGGCTGAGTGATTTCCCAATGCGAACAGCAATTTAAAAAAGTCTCCAGTGAACCAATCAGATCAAACTCCACAAAGTGAGAGCCTAAATCCTGCCATTTTTTTGTATAACCTCAGGCGAGCATTACAGGTGTCTCTTGAGGAAGACTTGGTCTTCCCTTTTTTTTTAATACAACTTAAAAAAAAAAAAATTTGCGCCTTGTCTTCTGTCTGATTGCTTAAAGTGGCTGTGAGGTGATTTACAAGCACTCCGGCCCCCTTTTGGCTAGTTTGCATTTGTATTTTGATTTAACAGAGACCTCTGCACCGTGCCGGTTCAACAAGCGACTGCTGGAATTGCTAATTGGCTTCTCTGTTGGTATGTACCATGCACTCCCAGCTCCGGTCAGACCCCCAGACATGCTGCTATTCCATAATCGTGCACATGCATGGGTATGAAGGGACGCATGATTCATACAGAAAGCACAAGATGTGCGGTTGCCCAGAGGCCCGACTGCTCTGTTTGAAGAAAGAAAAAATACATCGAAACCAACTCAGCATAAATGTGTGAGCAGTGAGCCATCAATCATTTACTTCCCTACACAGTTCGAACTGCCTCATACATTAAATATCTTTTATATCGTCAACCTCTCTCCTCTTTTTTTGCCCAGCTTCATCAAAAGTTGTGGCAGTGACGAAATTGCCTGATGCAGATTTAGCTTGCAGTTGTGATGAAATGTGAAACAGGGTGCACTCACCAGGCTTGTTTTGTTGTAATAACTGACGAGTGAATGTGTCTTGGGATCGCTGGTTTGCCTGGCAGGCAACCAGACAAGAGAGGAGGGCTTGGGATGTAGTGAGCTGTAATGACTGTGTTTGTGAGCCCCCTCTCTCTTTCTCTTTCCCCTCTCTGTCACACACTCGGTGCTTGGACTCTGATGGACGACTGCCCAGAGCAAAGTTGTTTCTGGGAATGGGGGGTTTCGGGTCAGAGTTTTTGTTTTTTCTCTCTCTCTCTCTCTCTCTCTCTCTCTCTCTCTCTCTCTCTCTAATGAACACAGAGAGCAATCATGTGACACAAACTGCTTGGTGCTGGAACTGCTACTCATAACTGTTAGACAGCAGAATGTGAAATCAGTTGCACTGTGGTTCGCAGACCTTCTCTCCCTCTACTTGAGGTGCCACCGACACTTGTCAACAGCTACTTAGTTCCTTTGGATGGGCACCAGATTCATAACACACCTGCCTTCTTAGTATTGCCTGCTTGACTTCTATGATGTGAAGTACACGCAGCACTCATTTGGCAGTAAACCAGAAAAGGTACTGCAGTGGCAGAGATGTTCCATTCAGGTGGCAGGTAATTGATGTATGCTTCAGCCATGTTGGGGCTGTGTAGTGGAGAGGAGGGAAGCAATTTGTGCCTCAGCTAGGGGCCCTCTCAGCAGCTTCGGTAAGCACTCTAATTTCCCTTTCATTCTGCCCGGCGCTTTTGTCCGAGGATAAACGGCAAGCTGAGAGTTTCCAGTCGTCACATGGACTCTCTGTTACTAACACACTCTTGGGTGGATTTGGCTTTTTGGCCCTTTCTACAGAGTGTTTTCGAGGCCGAGTGAATGCGAGCGGATTCCTCGTAAGCAGGACGGTGCACGCGTGGAGGGTGTGTTTGTGTTTTTAGCAGAGAATTGATTGAGGGGTTGTTTGACTGAGGGCCTGTTTGGGCTGACAGGAGAAGGGAGGAGAATGAGTTGGTTGCATTTTTTTGGCTTTCAGCTGCGTAGTGAAGTGCTCCCATGTGTGCCTCTGTATATATATTCATCTTCCTCAGTGTTCTGCATCAACACCTGAAACGCTTTCATCGATCTGCATTTGTGGTTTCATAAAATAGATCACTCGTGGGTGGTGAGCGGCATGACAGTGTTTAGCGGAAACGTTTACTTTTGTTAAGATCAACTCTGATGTGGTGATTATTTCGAGAGCAGTTTAACGCATTCCAGTATTCATTGAATTAAAGAAAATCCAGGGATGTGTGCAAAATGGATGACAAGTTGAACAGTTTGGTTATTTATTCACAGGCATTCACAAGCTGTAAACATGCGTCAGTGCCGGTCACCAAGATATGCTTTATAAAAGTTTAAAGATGACATTTTTAAACTGTGAATGCAACTTAATTCCCCATATGTGCACATAATGCTCCACAGTATTACAATTTGAATTCAGCGGCCTCATTTTCATCATCTATTATATATTTGAAAATGCAGCCAAAATGAACAAAACAATTCCACTCGTACTTTTAGCATTTATTTCTTAATTGTATTAGTATCGTCAGCCTTTTACATACATTTTTGTATTGCGTTGGTATGATTGATTATAATCTTTAAATTCCATCATATACAGTCGTTGCAAGTGTTTTCTCTGCTGCATGCGCTATAGGCTAATGTTCTTTGCTGCATCTGATGGTTCATCATAAGCACTTACTGTTGATGAAAAGCCTTGTCGGTCCACCACGTTCAATTTTCAGTTATTGCAAGGAAATTAAACACGCCTGTCAGTTTGTATTTCCAATGAGCTCCATCATGTTATGACACGCGAGGTGGGACATTTTCCTCTCCCGTGCTCTGTGTTTATCTCACATACACACATTCACACAGTCCTGTTTCTGCCTCACTGATTACATCATTTTTCCCCTGACTATTACTCATACCTTATGGATGTCAAGACCTAATAATAGTAACAATAGTAACAAAAAATTAAAATTAAAAAAGTACAGTTTTGCATAATTATGTAGCGTCCTGCTCCCATGGTAATACTTGGCTGACTGGTTTCCGTGGTGATGCTGCTCTCGTCTATGCTCGCTGAGGAATATACAAGCTAATGTTTAGTAAGAAGGGGGGCCATGAAGCCCTTGGGCTGCGACTGCTGTCTAAATGGTCCGACTGAAATTACGTGAATTATTGTAGCTCATCTGAAAAACCTCTTGACATTAATTAAACAACCCTCTGCCGAAGGTAACTCCTGATTATCCCATAAATTAATCCATAAACCCACATGCAAATTCATCTCTTCATGCCTTTAGTTTCTTAACTGCTTTTGCAGATGGTTTAGAGAGCCAGTCGCCTCGACATCATTCATAATGCATGAGACAGATCCTATCGGCTAGTGATCAAAATTCCTATTTTTCTGCTCTCCTCCTGAAGTTTCTTTCTATTATTCTCCAAATGGACATTCACAGACATATCCTTTCTTAGGACGGATTAAATACAGCTACATATATATATTTATATTTCTTTTTTACTTCAGGAAGTTATTAGCAACTGTGTGAATGTGCTTGCCCTTTTTCATACTGTTATTGTGCCAATCTTCTATCAAATAGGATTATGCACTGACGGGATATGCATGCAAGAAAAAGCACATTCTCATAGTTTACAAATAGAAACCATAGAAGCCTTTTTCTTTAAAGGATTCAAGGTTGTAATTATATTCAATTCAAGTTAATAGTTATAATAGACAGTACATGATTATTAAGTAATTTTTATGGAAATATAACTGGTGCCTGTGTCTGTAACTGTAATGTAGAAATGAATTGCACTTGTTTTAAATATCATTAAAAATATGTTGTATTGTTCATATATGAATTGGAAGTGATCACACAGGTTTTTTTTACAACTATTTCAAATCAGTCTGGGCCTTACAGTCATGCAACCATAATGTTAACTTTGACAAAATAAATTCAGCAAATCTGTGGTTTTATATCGATAACTTATGTCAAGCAAGTTTCGTGTGTTTGCAGTTCATCTTTACATCACGTTTAAATGAATGAAAACCAACAGCTGCCTGGAAGGAAGATAAGACGTGCAGAAAAATGTGTCTTCAATAAAGAACGGCCAATACAGTATATTTGTATCAAATGGGCAAAAACATGTGTAAACGCTGGTGGTCCTTTTTTACATTTCTGGGACTCAGTTACTGTAATAGACTCTCTCTGATCACAGGCTTTCAACTGTAAGACCTTATTTGAATATTCGTTTGGTGTTGTTTTTTCCCACAGCTCTCATTATGTCTGGAGTTCAGGAGTCACTGAGTCTGCTGGAGGTGTTTATGTCAGCTTTGCCCTCCCACTGTCTCTCTGCTCTTGCCCCCCCCCCCCCCCCCACCCCAACACACACCTTATTACAGGTCTTCTGAATATGCAAGGCCTGTTAAGCAGACTTGTACCTCTTGTAACCAGAAAGCCCAAGAGCTGCTCAGGGAGTCATGAAGGACCAAGCAGGAGGAGACGCTGAATAGCAATGGATGAGAAAGTGCAGCAAAGGAATGTCTGAGTAAGTGTGTGTGTCTGTTTGCTTGCTACTGTGATGTGAATAATAACTCTTTTTGTTCACCAGTGGCCCTGAGTGTCGTAGAAGTCACCGCAAATCCTCATTTTTTTGCCGACAAAGCACAATGCCAATGGGGAGGAAATGTGTTTCATTTTCGAGATTTGTCTCATTCAACAGATTACATTCCTCTCCGTCTTAGGTGACTGCACGCAGCTCGGTTATCTAGCCGCACCGACAATACGTGGAGACTGTCGCGCAATTTTAGAGCCTGACTTATGATGCATTATTGTTGCGATGGCAATTTACTCCATCTCAGAGTCTGCGCTCGGGGTTATTGTGCATATACTGTATCGCCTGGACCAAAATGGTTCCATATAATATCCATATTTGTTTTTATCCAGTCAACCCAAAAAGTTAGAAATAGCATTTCTATGCCTCAATACAATCTATTATTTTGATAACACTTAACCACACTATTTTTATTTCACGTTCTCTTCCAAATACCATTTATTGTGTTGCTTGGAGCTGTTATTAAGATTGTTTTTAAGTGCTATTTTAATCATGGTAGCAATTTATTGATTTGCATTCATTCTCTTTTCCCCTGACGTTACACTACCATTATGGAAGGAAGAATGAAATGCACGCATTCCCTCCGGGTCCAAACTATCATTTCTCTTTCGAGAATATCTCAACCCTTCTTTTGCTGCAAACAATTTAAAAAAACAAAAAACGAATCCTGTCACATTTTAAGCACTGGTATCGAAATTAATGTATTTTTTGTTATTGTCTACAGATGGAATCTGGTGGTAACCTTTCAGAAATAAGGCAAAGGCACAAACTCAAGAAAACATTCACAATGAGTCGGTGTGAACAAAGCCGTCTGTTTGAAATTGGAAAAATGAGACTTACATTTTGGTTTTCTCTGTACCTGCAATAGTTGCTTTATGAATGAAAACATTTTAAAAAATCCTCAATATAACAAATTGCTGTGAAAAGCCCAAACAGCAGCTCAATCACAATAGCGTTGCCAGGCAGTCCTGGGGTGTAATTGGGTGGCGTACATGAGTCAGCAATTTAGCTGGCTCTCACCGTTAACAATTTACAGCAATTCTTTTCTGCTGGCTCCCACTTTCTCCTCCTCCTCTCATCCCTCTCTCTTCCTCCTCTCTCATGCACATACATGCACACTTTACGTATAGTAACATACACACACACACACATGAAATGTATGCAACTCCAACTCACCTCGCACACACATTGCAACCCCCATTAGAAGCTGCGTGTTTTCCTTGTTCTTTCTGTCGCCAGCATCCATGATGGCATGAGTCACATCCGTAGAGAAATAAATAAACCCTTACCTTTCCTCCTCATCCTCTAGTCTAGAGCAAACCTTAGCAGAGCTTTGTCAGCTCGAGGGACCTTTGCTTTTTCATCCAGTGTTTACCAGGTATTTGTTCGTATTATGTTCACCACAGACTGACGGGACAGAAGCTGATTATTCAGGCTTTGAAAGATTTTGACGGCTCCTGTGTAAAATCCCAAAAAGCTTTTAGCGTGACCACTTGTCACACTCTGTCATTTAGGTGTGACCGGGCCGGTGATGTAACCTTGGCTCTCTTGACACAAGTTGAACTGTATTTGGGCAGTGTGTCGTTCTTGGTTGCTTACTTTTTAAAATGAAACCAGTGGAATGTCACCATATCCCAAAAGAGAATAAATGATATGCGTTCAGCATAGAGTTGAGCCACTGTGACAGAGTGCATATGAGATGCTGCGCCATTAATCTTGTAAGGATTGGTACAGTATATATTTGCTTCGTGCAGAGGCTTTTGGGGGGAACTGCTCTCTTGATGTGGTGTAAAGAGAAATGAATCGATACTTGCTCTGCTTTGAAGAAAACAGGAGAATAATCGAATGAGTGCCCCTCAGAGACTGAGACAAATGACTCTCGTCGATGAGTGATTGGACTGTTGCTGCCTTGCCCTTCGCTATACCTTACATTTCTCCCTCTCTCCTTTCTTCTTATTGCCTTCCTCCACGCCAAATTGAAATTCAAATGAGCCTCAGTGGCATCTGCCAAATCGGCTCGTCGACACTTTTGAAACAAGCATTCTACAAGTTAAGATGAGATATAATGAAGGTTTAACATCGCACATTAGTCGCCGTGAGTTTTTGTTTCAGGTGTGTTTCTGCTTCATTATCTCCCCGTTCCCCGTTGACATCAGTTGATGCCGACACAAATTGCTTTAGTGAGAGTCTGGGACAGGCTAACTGTATTTCCTTTTGGTCTGCTTTCATGGCCAAAGTGAGGAGCAACAATGCAAGAGGAGGTATAGCTTGCTCTTCACTGTCACATGTGGAGAGTCTTTGTATTCATTTCAATAGCACAACAGCAGAATTTCAAAGTTCCATTTCATCTATTATTCACGTCTATGTTTAATCTGGATGTGTGCGTTCCTACATATTTACACAAGGAACACGAA
This sequence comes from Melanostigma gelatinosum, assembly GCF_949748355.1. Taxonomy (NCBI): domain Eukaryota; kingdom Metazoa; phylum Chordata; class Actinopteri; order Perciformes; family Zoarcidae; genus Melanostigma; species Melanostigma gelatinosum. The sequence goes on from NC_136646.1 coordinate 14,329,279, forward strand.
ACTTTATGTACAGAAAGTGGGACAAAACCTATTTAAAGAAGCCATGTTAATCAAAAGCGCGGCCTATAACTGGAGATCTGAGTTTGCAGCGGTGCACTCGTGTGTAGTGTGTCTGTTGGATGATGTGGAGAGTTTTTGTTGTAAGAGTTTCAGCACTGTGCGGGAAACATAGATTAAAGGCTCCTGTTTTATTGTCCTTCTGGCACTAAACGTGCTCTCAGCTGTGACTCTTAAAGTTCGGAAGAAGTAATTCACAGCCACACCAACGCCACTGGCCTCGTCCATAATGCTGCCCAGTTGTCTGAGTTATGGAAATAGGATTTAAATTGTAACAGCGTGCAATCTCTCCTCCATTAAAAATGAATGATGATTCCCAGAGATCAAAAACAAGATTTTTTTTTTTTTCACCTCATTGTGCTTTATATGATTATTCAAGAAGCTCTTTGCTTTCAATGATGTCTGCCCCAATAATGTCACCCCCTTTTTAAATAATGTGTCGGAGGAAGAGCGGTGATTAAAGAGCTGGCTTCACATTATGAAGTGGCAGCCGTTGGAAAGATCTCCTCTATCTGAAACAAAGGATCAGGATGCAGGCTGACCTCAATCTCTCACTCATCATGGAAGCTCCCCATTCACACTTCACTTTCCACATCACTCAGATGTTTGCTGGTATTTCCTCTCCTATGTGGACATCTGCTCATTTACATAAAGGGCACATTTAAAAGTTTGAAAGCTCTCATGCCTCTCGTGCTTTTCTTAACATTGCACCCACAGAGACAGGCAGTTACGATTAACTGACGTCAAACTAAACTTAATGCAAATGACGTCTTAATGACAGCAGCATTTTAATGACACAGACTGTGCTCCAGTCACGTCAGCAGCTGTAAACCCTGTTTCATGCATGGTTGTGCACATGCAAGAAAACATGTGCTGTGTGGTCCTCTGCACTGCCGCCCTGTCGACTGCTGTCAGGTACTGCGCTTTAGTGCAACGGAAGTAAACAGAGTGGGATACCCGCTGTAGTCGTGTGCGAGTATTCCTCAACTGGCTGTCTTGTCTTTTCTCTTTGTGAAGACCTCAGAATGGCAGGTTTTCTGTGTCTTTACGACTTCTCTCCTCCTCCCCCTCCCCTGTCTCCACGTTCCTCCCTGTCTCCCTCTCCTTCTCTCCTGTTGGGCATGAAAGAGCCACATTTCTTTCACCACTTCCCATTTTGGCCCCTTTTTCTCCTTCTGTCAGGCAGTGAGATACAAGTTCAGCCTCAAAGCAGTGACCCGGAGAGGGGTCGCTGCATCTCTATAGAAACTGCTCTTCCTCTAGCCGCTGCTGTTGAACATTTAACCTGAAAAAATGTGCGTTTCCGATAGAGAGAAGGACACAGAATGTGAAACCAGATTGTTCAGATAAATGTACAGCACTAGACGGTGAGTTTTTGAACCGATGTAAATCAGCAGACATACGATGTGATTGCCCTTGGTTCCATGGCCATTGATTATATGAGCCGTCATCTACTTTATCAAACTCTAATCTTTTCATCAGTCGCTCTTCTTTTGCTCAGCTGCTCATCACAACCTCTTCTTCCCCTCCCGTTTCTGGCTCTGCATTTTTTTTCGTGCCCTGTGAATTTGCTGCTTCGACAAAGGAGTTGTTTGCAGTCTCTCGGCATCTGGTTTCTCTATCGCAACTTTCATTTCAGCCGCCCACCAGTGTGAACTCCTCGTCTGTGCTGTCTAATAAAGTCCCACAAACTATTAAGCTTATAGAATGAGCCTATAGCTGCCTGATTTATGAAATGATAAATTACCTTTGTGTCTGTCCAACTCTGTCGCATCTTACAGAGATGACATTTAAAAGCTGGAACACTTTCTTTACCCCTTTGGTGAAATGTGACGGATCAGGTTGAGAATGGCATTTGTTGACACATTTACCACATTTTATGTTTCTCAATCGGTCCATTTGGCAAGATCTGGACCTGCACTGTCTGTTCCGTGTAAAACCACAGTCTGAACGGAAGTTGTCATCAGTTTAACCTTGTTACTCTCACTTTGCTTTACTGCTGCTCAAGCCTTTGGCCTAATTGAGTCATTATGGCAGCCCTGATAGAAATCCCATCTCAAGCGGCATTAGCGGGATCGAATGAGCACAAAAGGTTTGAACTTTGTGTGACCACTTGGCTGCATTAAGAGTTCAAGTGAAGGTGGTCTAAAATTAGGAGTTACAAAACAAGGCCGCATCTTGGCTGTGTTTGGTCTAAGTAGGCAGGTGATGCAAACTTTAAATCTTTTATTTTGTTCCAGGTCTGTGGGTGTCCTAAAGTCTCCAGTCATTTTTAGATTTCTGCCTTGTCAGCTCTTCCCGTTCCTCCACTCTTTCTTTCTCGGCAGGGTGGTTTGCTGTCTTTGTTGCTGGTTCCTCTGTTGCAGTTGCCATTGTGTTTGATCCACTGGGTGGTATGCACTGTATGTATACTGCTCATACTCTCCTCTGAACGTTAAGGACACGCTGATATGAATAATTAAAGTGCTGGTGCGAGGCTGACTTTCCTCTTCCACGGAACCCCAACATCCCAACAGTGCTAGCCTGTTTGTCTGAGTGCTAAAGCTTTACTGAATGTGCTTGTGACCGCGTGCTTTGATGTTCCGTCTCGAGATCCGCTGGAGCTTAATCACTGGTTACAAACACAACGCTGTCAGGAAATTAGGATTTTCTAGGCCATTGCAGTAACCTCCAAAGTTCCCACCCCCACCAACAACTATTGCCTGACACGCTCCCTCTCTTCTTCTTCATGCTTTCTCTCACTTATTCCTCCACCTTTCTCCCTTCCTCATCCGATGAGCTTGGGAAAATCGGAGCCTTGGCTGTGATATGAAATGTTCTGATTGCGTATTGGACTCCTGTGTCCGTAAGGAAATTGAATTGACTTGCGGTTATGTCAGCATACAGTGAGCTCGGTGACCTCCTCCACCTGCAGTCTTATCAGCCGAGCCCCAGACTCAGCCTGGCCGTGTCCTGGCCAGCTCGTCACCGCTCACGTCTGCCAGTGTGGGCAGCAGCCACAGTGGGGACACGGAGCCATTTGAAATGTATGCCTCAGAGGACCGAGATGCAGTATTAGAAATCCAAGTTATCACCGTGGCAGGAAACACACGCGCTCTGGAGACTCGGGAAGAGCTATTGGCTATTTTGTTCTTCCTCTTTTCCACACTAGTGTTCTCTCAATTACACTTACGAGTCCACTTCTCTGCCTTTGAGATGCCTCCTCTTTCCTGTCCTCCTCTTATCCTCTCACAAACATGACTGCTGACCCGACTCATCCGCTGCCTCTGCTGATATTCCACCCTGCTCTTTCTTTGTCTCCTCATCCTGCTGTCTCGCTTCACTTTCTCTTACTTGCCTATAGCTACATTTTTTTTCAAAGTGTGCTCTTCTTCATCTTTTTCCCCGTCGCTCTCCTGTGCAGGATTGTAAACATGAAGCACGTAATTGCTCCCTGTGGCCCGTGGTTTCCTAGTAATTGCTGTAACGATGCTTGCTGGTTTGCTAATGTCCCCCTACTCTAGTTTTGCCGAAGGTCACTTCAGATACAAATAAAAGACGGCAAGTAAAACAAACAATGGAATCGTTCCCACGCGGCAGGAAGAAACCTTCATTTCACCTGCTCTCCTTTCCTCTTTGTTCATATGGCCGTTGGACATTTATTCCAGTGTGTACTTTGCCACAATTTTGAGGTACTTGCCTTTTACTTGAGTTTTACTTTTACTTTTGGTACTTTAAGGGATGCGAGTAAAACGTATGTATTTTTACTGAATGCAGGACTTTTACTTGAAACAGTATTTCTACACTATGGTATTGCTACTTTTGGAAGATAGCTGTCGCTGGAAGTCAATTGTTTTTATTTTGTGGATAGTTGGTTTGATGGAAAACCATTTTGTATTTCGTCTGTGGGTGTATGTGTGTGTGTGTGTGCGTGTGTGTGTAGTTGTCAACAGAAACAGGGACTTACAACAATAGCCTGTCGCTTTCATTTTGTTTTGCAAAGTGTCACTGCGCTACCAGTGGGACCTCCTTGCTTCTTGTTTGTCAGTGTCCATTCACATACTGTGTTGATGATGACCTACACTGTGTGCGTTTGTTTGTGTGTGTGTGTGTTTACGCACACACTGAATTGCAGTCTGCTTCTCTCACCAGCAGGTTCAGTGGTTTGACAGTGCTGCCCCTCAGAGACTGCAGCATTTTAGCTGCTGTGTGACAACACCTGTTGCTCTCACTGCAACAACTTGATCACGTCATCTCAGTGTGTAGCTGCATGGAGCGGCAGACAGATGAGATTGGGCTTGTGAGGGAAAGGGGGGGGGGCAGCAGGATGATATGGAGATCCTGATCCCCCTGCGTCCCTCTGCTCTGGTGATGGACGACTTTGTAGCGGCTGTGACTGCAGAGCGGGGTGGCCGGCCACGGGGGTGGAGGTGCTTCCCTTCCATCTCCCTGCTGTGATGAATGTAAAATTGATAATGACTCATTAATATGCACAGATAGAGGGGAAAACCCATTCACTACCTCAGCAGCTCCTGCCACTTGTTTTGGGGAAATTCATTTAACAACTGGATCAGTAAAGCGCCGTGATCTCAGCCCGAGCTCTAATTTGCATATAAATGTACTGTGCTGCATGCAGCCTGCGATGTTTATGGTCGGGTCGGGCTGAGCAGACTGTTTTTAATTACCTTTACTTTGTATTGCTCTTGAGGTGAAGTGGGTGGGGCCCTGTCGCGTCGCAGTGAAGGCTAGAAAAGGCTGCATTTCCCCGGCATATACTTTCTAATGCAGTCTATATTTATAGACTGCAACTTAATCTTCAACCAAAGAGAGTATCGTTTTCGATGTGTGATGGAAATTAAAATGGTGAAATTCAACAGAATTGTATTACCAGTGATGCTGGAATTGTTTTCACCTTGTGTGTGTGTGTGTGTGTCTGTGGACAGATTTTGATGAAGTCACAAACTTTACAGGTTCGTAGTTGAGATTAAAATGAAGGTTGAGTTTGAAGATGGATGTGGTCCGAGTAGGGGCACCGGAAGTAGGAGGGTATGCAGTGGGGAAGGGGCAATTAGGCGAGCCTGATAAAGAAAAAGTGTGATATATCAGTAATACAGTACAAGTCACCCTCTTGTTGCCATTCCCATGGCCACTGCCCACTGGTGTTTTTATGATAGAGCGCTTTTTTCTCTTTTGAAGACTTCCTCATTTTGTCACAGAATAGAGAGAGGAGAGAGGAAAAGGAAAGAACTCTCTCTCTCTCTCTCTCTCTCTCTCTCTCTCTCTCTTCTGAGAGCCCCCTCATCTCTTTTGATCTTCCGGGGGAGAGAACAGCATCTTGTCTCACTGTAATACAGTGGAGAAGGCCTGTGATCTGACAGTCTTCTCACCTAGCCCGGATTTCACGTTGTCTGCCACTCTATCTGTCTCCCAACCCCTCACTTCACGATGAACTTTCTTATCAGAGCGCCGCATTTGAAGTTGCTTGTATTCTATTGCTGCTCGTGAGCCGCCCTGCATCTCTAATGCTGCGAGTGTTCAGCTACAGACACCCTGCCTGGAAACTAGTTTTACAAACACGTCCAATCATGTTCTACTAAGTTTAAATATTAGCCTGAAACCTTTGACGTATACAAACAAACTGGAGCCATCATTGAGAATTTTTGATGAATCTGTTCAGGATGACATTGTATTCTGCATTGTTCGGGATTACAATGATTGCAGAGTACAAAGCCGATCTACCAACAGTTCATTTTCTGTGTGTGAGTTACTCTGAAGTTCTTCTCCATTTAAGCAGGTGAAGCAGTGCTTAACGCATGTTTAAAAAGGGAGAAAATATCAAGTGAAGTCATTTGTTTGTGAAGGTCAGTCATTTATAAGCGCTTTTAGATCTGTGTTTCTTCATTTAATCGGTGCTATTTTTGGAAACAACTCATTCTACGGTTCAAACGTTGTTTTTTTTTGCATTCCCTCGCATTGATAGAGAAAAGTATGATCTGTATTGTGAGATAGTATTATGTATGAGGCTGGCTCAGGTGCAAGTCATTGCAGCCCCAGTAGATATATGACTGGTGGGGCTAGTTAACCTCGCTCTCTCGCTGACGGCTGTCGAGGCTGATTGAGACAAGCTGTACAGCTTTGATCACAGCCTTGGGATGACATAACTTTGGCCTTTGCTGTAATTGTGTCTGTATTCAATCGTTGCTTGTAATGATTATGGCTTTGACACATTTGTTTATAACGGGTGTGACCCAGTGTTGTGTGTGTGTAGTGAATTGGCTGAGCGGTGAATGGGAGCTACTCCTCAACATCAACAACACTGTCGTATCTGATACAAGCGCCACGGATTCAACTCCCATGTGGCTTAGCGATGCTTCCTTGACTCATGCTAATAGGAGCAGTGAGAAGGAGTCACATCAGAGCTGTGCTAGCCATCTCCATGGCACCATGAATTGAATCTGAAATGCAGCCGAGTAGTCCGAGCAGTAACCGCATTCCACAGCCGCCACTACCGCATCAGGCAGAGCAGCTGTGCTCACAGCCGGTGGCTGTATTGTCGAAAAGGAGTAATAAGCAATAAATGCGCATGTAAAGTGTCACATCATCTCTCCTTTTGGTTGTATTTGTATAGGCCTACACCTGGACCACCACACTAACGTTTCCTATAAATCAGGGAACACAGAGTCTATTGTGATGTAACACAAAAATAGTTCAGACTAATTGAATAACACTGCCTCTTCGGGGGCTCCTTAAGATTTAATTTGGCTGCTACGAGCGCATTCACACGTTGTGGTGATTCCATTCAAATAGTTTGAATTTGCAAAGTGCCGCTGTCGTCAACACAACAACCACAAATGCAGAGCTAATTCTAGTCTTCTGCCTCAAGGTGTATGAGCGTGATTGTACTCATCATAGGAGGGCTGTGCCATCAGTTGATGGGGAATAGCTCACGTTGCATATATTCCTCGAAATATATGCTTCAGGGGGAATGTCAAGACTGATGTCGTCTCACATTCACGATAAAACTTAAACGGTGCTAATTATCCATCACAGACGATAAAGCTCGTTTTCGCTAAGCCAGGCAGCCGCTACTAACCACTTATCTCAGGTCAGTTAGCCTATACATGTAGCCTCTTGGATTTGAGGTTTGCGTGGTTGTCCCACGTGTTTTCAGCTGTTATTGGTGCTTGTACGGATGAGCAGAGCATCCAGAAAAAAAGAAATTTCTTTATCTGCTTAAATTCAAATGGTGTAATTAACTCTCAACAAATTGGTCCTGGCTGAAATGCACTAAGAAGGACAAAGGACAGATCACTAAGTGGTAGGTGTTGGAAGTGTGACTGATGCCAATTTAAAGCAGAATTGCTTTTTTTTGCAGATTAATGCATTTACAAAAAGGTGTGAGTCAGTAGTAGGGCTGAAAGGAGTGTGAGTTGGAAGGATTGCAACTGCTGCCTCATAAAAAGAAAGATTTTTTTTTAGATTATATGTTGTAGCATTTTCATCAACACCAACTGACCACGTTGATTGACAAGAGTTTTATTCAATTTTGTCATTACTGCTGGGCCTTGCCATAAAACGTTCCTACTGTAGTACCCCATTGGTCTGACTAATTCACTTCACATTCAAGCCAATGCAACACATCTATCATACTCATTTCCATTAGTCTAGATTTTACGCTTTAAAACATTTTTTTTAAACCTGTTACATTTTTGCCCAGTCCTCATGAAATGTGGCACAGACTCAGAGCACAGCTCGACAGGCCTAACATCGTTTTATGATTGGTTGTCAGCGTTTTGTCGAAGGGACCATTTACTGCTTCCCATTCATTTGCCTGCTGAAACTTTTCAATGTCCCCGTCACAAATGGATTTCTCGTTGAACAAGTGTCAAACTACTTCTCACGGAAAGCATCTGAAATTATTTACACAAATGATCCTTGTCTATATAGTACCTGCTAATTGACTGAACAAATGCAATACACAAAACTGCTCTTTCTCAACACATTACATCTTTGTAACCCAATTTGGTGGACATGACAAATGATCCTGCTTTTGCTTTTTTTGCTGCATTTAGCCGCTCAGGAGCAACCACGAAATGCTTGAATGGTAAAATCTGCTGTGAGGGATGATAAAGTTTTGATTGACAACCCTATTTCTTGTCCAAGTCTTTATTGTATCCACTCCCACCGCATAGATTTCTGCACATCTTATAACATCCTGCAGCATTGTGGGGGCTGAAAAATATTTCTTTTTTTGTCCTTTTCTGTAATATCGACTCCTGTTGCCCATAACGGCTTGCGGCTGTATTGTGATGTTTGCATTTTCGTATCCTGACCTCTCTTCTCTACCAACACACCAGAGCTAAAACGTCTGCAGCAGTGTCCCACCATAATTACAGAGGAGAGGAGAGGGATCCAGCAGAACTTCACGTTCACGTGTCATGGTAACTCTTTACTGCCTCAGCGAGGTGTGCGACGTCAGGACATCAGGGTTATAAAACTGAATCACCCGTGGTTCTACTTTACTGTCCTTCACAAAACAGTACCTAATGCGATTAGGGATGTGAGTGCTGAATCAATGAACGCTCAAAACACAATTAAAGAGCCAATAAATAAGCAAGCTTCTCTGAGGAGTTAAGTGGAGTAAAATTACCTCCTCTCTCGCTAACCCGCTATTCCATCTCCACCGCCCCGGCACCTTCGCATCCTTTTTGAGTTGACGTGAATACAAAATGTTTGTGGGGGGGGGGGGGAAAGTTTGTTTCTTGTGAGTCTGGAAGTGAGGTGTTGGTCCAAGTGTGGCCGAGGGTTATTAATGAGGAAGCTGAGGGAGAAAGGAAACAGTGAATTAGCAAACGTATGAAACAAGAGCGGGACCAATTGTGAGCCTTGCTGTCTAAGATATGTATTGAAGGCAAATGTCCTCCTCATGTACGCTACAACTGAATCTAAGACGAGTGTCTCAGAAGCTGCTCCGCACACGGATCATTGTATTTCCATCAAAACAAACCCTTCGTCCCGAGCATGGCAGCCTGATTAATGTGGAAAGTGCGTTTGCTTCTTAATTCTTGAGTCGCTCTCTCCATCTGTGCTCCTGCATTTGAAGCTCACCCCTGTGCACTCTATCAAACCGGTTCTATCACTGCCAAACATGTGCATGTGAGAAAGCATGCTTATAGGCACTTCAAGTAAATCGAGCCGCCGGTGCCGCTCTGTAGTCTGTTGTTGCTTTTCTCCTCTGCATTAATGCAGGCTGCTCACGCTGAGAGGTTTCTGTAGGTTAATACATCCTCCTAATAAACAATCTGTATCGGTTGCTTATTATTCAGGGCAGCTTTAATTCCAAAGTTGGTTCTTTTGTTTTCCCGAGGGACCCGGTGCGACTCTGCATTAAGGAAATGCTGAACCCTACACCAATGAAACATTCCAGTGAGGAAATGGCCGAGGGTCTTTCAAGGTAAACTAGTTGCAGTTTCTCACATGTTTGACCAAACATGACAAACAGCTTGGCTTTAAACTTTACCAGAGTGCAATACAGAGCTATCTTGTGTGCTACACCATGCTGTTTACCAGGAATAGATATTTATTCTGAACTATTCTCTGTAATTATAGAGAATCTGCTTTACAATGTGTGTTATCATACTCCCCTTTGCATCAAAGACATTTAACGTCCTCTTCCATCCTCTTCCAAATTCAACTTGTTTATAATCTCTCATGTGAATATTTGTCTTGCTGCACCACTGAGAGCTCTCATATGATTTTGTCTACAAATGATCCACCTGTCTTTTAACAGAAGCATCTTTTGTGACAGACATATACAAGTTTCATTCTTTTAGTTCAGTATAGTCTAGTACAGTTTGTTTGTTTGTTTCCACTTTAGGCTGCACATTCAGTGTTTCTTGCTTCACTTTCTCCGGTTCAGTATTGTCTCTATAGGTTTGGACATAAATCAGGTGCTCGGTGGCACAAAACCAATAACTAATCATCGCTATCTCATATTGGCAACAATTTTGTTGTTACATCATATTGAGTTTCACGCCATACTTTTCATTTCACAGTTTCTCAGTTTCTCAGTTGACAGTGCTGAGAATACTGACTGGTATAATGGTATATAAACCAATTTGCCATTTAACTTGACATATATCTTCACATATCCAAATGATGTTTTCAAGAATTCACAATTTGCATGCATTTACACAACCGTAGGCCCCTTGAATCACAACCTTTGCCATTTTAAATCAACCTTTTTCTTTCACTCAGGATGATCTTGAGCAAAGCAGATGGTGGTGCACCGACACGGGCTTAGCTCGAGATGATCTATCCTGACACGGATACAATGGTACAATACTCAAATGGGGCCACCCATAATGATTAAATGCTCTTCGTCATGCCCCCCCGATCTTTATCGTTATCATCACTTCACTTGCTGGCCCTTGGCTCTGAGCATTGGTTGGCACACTCACTGGTGCTCACAGAGCTGATGTTTGCCTCACAAGCGCTGGAGGCAACGGTTACAAACACTCGCAGTAATTTTTTGATGGATGAATTTTTTGATGGATAAAGTTTTCAACAAAACCTGTGGCTTTTTTTTCTGCACTGCTCGGTAAAAGCATTTCTCTCTCACAACATGTGAATTTGTAAGGAAAATGTACCGAGTGAAAGAGTGACAATAACTTATATATGTATTGTTATTCTAAGTAAATGTGTTCAAATGCAAGTTCAAATGGATGCAACATGTATATAGTTCTATTCATGTCTATTTTACATGTCTTAAGTAAGTAGATTAGACATGAATGTATAGACGTTTGTTCATATGTTCTCACATCAACGCGTCTTTCTAGTCTGCTGACTTTATTTGTCGGGGTTTGATCATAGAGATTGCGTTATCTGTGTGCAGTCATTATTTCCTTCCCTGGTCTCTGTTAAGGGTAAAAAGTGTGTTGCCTTGAACGTGTATGTCCATTTTTAAGCAGTCGTGCCGAACATTAAATACCTTTGTGCATTGGTGAAACTGTCAGCTCCAGACTTCTTTTTTACGATCAGTAAGCTGCTGCCTTGTTTTATAATTGCCTGCACAATCAGGAGAGGCTTGGCTATTTTCTTAGCAGCTGACTGGGCAGTCTGGTCATCCTATTTTTTTCTTCTTTTTTAGACAGTTGGAGAGCAGAGAGATGATGCTGTGGCGAATCTAATCTTGGAGCAGCAAGCTGAAGTCTTCCACTCTCACCTCAATGGTGCAGTATATGTTTATGTGTAACTGCAGTTCACTAATTACTCCCCATTTACAGGTTTCTTTGGGAACCAATTACATCTATACTGTCTCCACATTTGTATATCATCCAAAACCTTTATTTTCCCAACTCCATTTCATACCGCACTCTTTTTTTCCAGGTGACACTCTTGATGTGCTGTACTGTTGTGTATTGTGCTTTAAATGTCATCCACTCCCATGTACTCTGTGAATTCATCAACACAGCACTGTATTGATAGAAAGGTCATCCGTGATGAAAATGATCACTATGGTTACTCAGGAGAAAAAAGAAGTGGAAGCTCCTATTTTATTGTATGTCTTCTGTGTCCACAAAGGATGGATGCACCCTCACAAGTCTTACAAATGAAAGGAATACTATGACGGCGCAGAGGGCTGTTGTATTTGTGGCGATGTTGCCTTCCATACAGCAGAGAATGTCAAGGTGACTTTAGAATTATTTTTCGGGAGCAAATAACAACAAATGTGCAATGAAAGGTTTGTTGATTGAGACTTTCGCGTGGGCAGAGAGTCCCACTCTTGTCTTTGAACATGTCTCTGCAGAAAGCATGGTTAGAGGAGCGGTGCGACTAACAAGATTACAACAGATTGGAGCCTCACATGCAACAGTAACTGTGAAGCCTCATTTCCCCACTCAAAAGTAAACGCTCTTAGAATTCCTCTTCTATATATTTTTTGTCTCCTTCCCTGTTTGTGCTTCTCGACCCTTCGCAGCAACACCTGCTCCTTTCAGCAGGTGTTTTGCATTCATTTTCAGTTCACCTTGAAGCATAAAATGCAAACCGTGGCTATTGCAGTCAAATGTAACACTGTTTGAGTATACGGGAAGCGCGCTGTTTTATCACACATAACTTGATGCCCTGGCTTTTTTTTTCACAATGTAATGTATTGGATCAAGGTTATGGTTCAGTGCAGCCCTGGAGATTGACTCCTCAGCATTCAGATGCTGTCACCTCATTATTTTGTGGTTCGGCTGTGGTAGTAACAGCCTCTCTGTATCAGTGAGATAGACACAATTATTCCATTTCATTATCTTTGAAATTATGCCATTTAACATATTTTAGAAATGTTAAGTATTTAATATTTAATGCTAAAACTTTACTTTAAACACATTTTCTATATGAATATCTCAGGTTTCAGTGAACAACGAGGAATAAATACTTGCATGTCAAACTAAAAAAAACACTTTTTGGAAGCACCCACCTTGTACACACATCCAAGTTTCTTTGTTGTTCACCCCTCCGAGATACAGTGACAATGAAATACAAACTCATAAATGGTAAAGATTGATATTTATTTCTCATGACAAATAAAAAGAACCATGCTTACTCATCACAGAAAGAAAAATAAGAGAAGCGCTCAGTCTTTGTATCTTTACCGACATTGCTGCCGGAGTGTTTTTTTGAGAATGTGAACAATAGCACTCTATGAAGATTGAAATTCTTTAAAAAAAAATCCAAGCCAATGCCCTTACACTGAATCCCCCAACCCACACCACCCGCAACCCTACCCGCCTCCACCCGCCTCCACCCGGCTCCCTTGCCCCTGCCCGAACAACGATCACAGCATTATTTGAGTGGGTCAGCCTGAGGGCTCTCAGTCCCCAGAAGTCTTAATAACCTGGAACAGTGTGACATTGTACAGCACCTGGTGTCCGTTGTTCCAGGTGTACAGGACCCTCTCCCTGGGGTTGTAGTCCATCATGGAGATGTGGGAGTATTGATTGTGGAAAGGGATGTCTGTGTACTCATAGCTTGATGTGTTGGTGTAGTAGGCAAAGTAGATCTTGGCACCAGCCAGGTGGGAGTTGGTGACATAAAGTGTACCACAGATCATGAAAGATTCTCCAGCACTGCGTTTGGGAAAGCCTGTGTCCCAAGTCTGCAGCACTTCCAGACTCTGGGGCTCCAGGCGGCTGATGACAATGTTCCCAGCATTGGGGATGGTGGTGTAAACGGCCCACAGGCCATTCTCATCCGCCATCAGGTCGATGTCAGAGGAGCCACCCCAGGAGTAGGGAAAGGTGTTGTTATAGCCGGCCCCGGTCAGGCTGCGCTGCACCAGCACACTTCGAGAACGGAAGTGGTACTTGATGATGATGTTGCTCTGGTACTTGTTGTAGTACAGTGAGCCATTGTAGACCACATGACCAGTGCCTGCCCAGGGGTGAGGCAGCAAGTGTTGCACAAAGTTCTGCCCCTTCATGAAGTCATTCATTGTCCGGTATTCCAGGACGCGCCGTCCCTTGAAGTAACCATCCATGGACCACACCTGTAGAGAGAAGAATAATGAATCCCATTGGGAAGAGGGAAACAACTAAAGGAGATAACGAACAGATCTATAGGTTACAGGAGAATGTTGCTATACCTGACACACCTCTCTGCAACAACACTGTGAGCAGTGTTTCATTCTAGCCGATGGCGATGCCCTGAGCAAAGTAAGCCTGTTGTGCATATGTGTGAATCTCTACTTGTTTGAGTGTATGCCTTCATGTGCATGTGTGCAGAACTATTGATGTGTGGGAGTGAAGATGTTGCCCGCACTTTGCAGTCAACCAATGCTTGTGCTCCCTGGCCTTTCCCAGTCCACATTTACAAGAAAATCAATACATTTAGCAGCTCTATCTTTTTCCTCAAGCACTCTCAGCGGATCTCTCCGCTGACATGGCCCCTCTCTGGCTGCATCTCCCATCTCATTCCCTCAATGCATCCGCCGAGGCACAGTTCAGCTTTTAATTGATTCAATTAAACTGCAGTTGGCTTGGATATTTATCCTTAACATATCAAGGAGAGCTTTGCTAAGATGTAAGTCATTTTTCTTCATCGTTTTTCTCCTCTTTCTCTCTTTTCCTGCTCTCGCCTGCTTTCCAGGTTTATAACAGTCACTTTCCTTCCACAATTCCACTGGGGCGAGAGGTAGTGTATGGGAGGAGATGGGGGAGGTGAGGTACAGCAGCTGAATTATGGAGAAGGGGGGGGATTATGGAGCATTAAGCATTGTTTCTCCCCTGCCTGCAAAATGAGTCTCTCGCTGAGGCAGGCTGAAGCTCGAGCACGATACCAAGTGTTGTATTTTCTGTTTGGTTCCCCAATGACTTTTCCCCAAATATTATTATCAGGATTGGTGCCGGGTGTTGATGTGACATTGTTGATGTATCTGGCTATTAATACAATCGGTGATTGATCTAAAGGGTCTCATGTGATCTCGGCAAGTACGGTGATCAAAGACGAAGATCAGGGCATTCGATCGAAGAAATTGACCTTCTCTGCTGGCAATATGTATTCAGCCTGCTATGATTCAGGGTGGGGATGAACAAGGCCATCCTCATCTGTCCTCTTAAACTTCATCGGTTTCCATTCTCCCCTGCAGATAGTTAATAATCCACTCTTTCACTTCTCCACCACCACCACCACCACCACTCCCTCCATTCACCCATTGGCCCCACAATCTCTCTTCAGTTTCTCCCTCACTTGTGTCTTTCCCCACCTGCTTCTGAACATGTACAGTATCTGCCCCAATGAAAGCACATGTCATCTCTTATTCGCTGAAGCCATGACTATATCATCTGGGTCCAGAGCCTCTCAGCACACTCCTGGTAATTACCTCTGTGATTTAGAAAAGCTTTGGCCCAAACAACTCATTTATTTCTCCACTGATGATGAAGTGATCAATCAGCTGGAACTGCAGAGACAGAGGTAGACAGGGAGAAGGAAACAGGATGCTATCCATCAGTGACTCAGCTTTGCATTCCCATTTCTCTCTCTGCCTCTCCTCCTCCAGAGCTCACGAGGAGTCCTACTCAGGCAAAACAGCCAATCAGTCACTGAAGTATCATGACAGAGTTGCTGTGAGGAATATTTTTTTCTTCCATTGAGCAGCTGACTTGTTGGTCAATGACTTTGGTTCTACTTGATGCTCTATGTTTGTTGTGATGTAGGTAGCAGGGATTAAAGCGTTTCACCTCAGGGGTGAGCATATAACACGGGGACTTACTTTGTTGTCTGAGCTGGGGATCATTGTGTCAGTCATCCAGGAGCCGAACCTTGACCCTGATGCACGCACTGTGATGGGATTACTGACGCCAGTCAACTTCCCGCAGCCTGGAGGTCAAAGAAGAGAAAGACGTAAGACGCCATATAAATGTATGTAAGTATTGACCGTATGGAGGACATAAATATGTACACACTGTGGCAATGCATACACACACAGGCACACACAGGCAGTGCATTTGAGACATGGCGTTCCACTCGGCTGCTTTTAAGGCCCTGTGTGGTTTTGCCAATTCAAGGGTTGCAATATGTGCACGTCTGTAAAAACACTATAATTTTTTCACTGTTTGCATCTAACACATATGTATCAAAGACGTAGCATTCTCCACAGGCATAATATAGAATTTCAAAAATTATCATCATTTGGCAACTTCCACTTCATGTCAGGGGGAAATAAAATGCGGTTGGGATTGATAATTCACATAAGTGATATGCAAAAATATATTGACTGATTTATTGATTGACTGTTTTTTCAGCTTAATTTATCCTAAAACTGTCTTGCATGATTTCTGTTTCCACTACTATCTTAGTTTTATTTTCTCTGCATGTGTTTAAACAGCAACTAAAATAAATACATAAATATAGGTATTTGTGTGTAATTAATTGTTTTAATTATTTGCTCTCCACATTATGCTTTATGCAAATGACTTAATCAAAGACAGTAACAAAACTCCAACCACAGTCTTTTCTTGTTAAGTCATCAGTTTATATACATCTACATCGATGTCCAAACTCTGATTGTTTAAGTGCTACAATTATATTTGAGAATTCATTTAACATGAAACTTTCAATGACAACCCACCCACACCCATTTTGCATACATGTTATACCTAGTTTCTGCATGCAGGAGTGGAGCCTGGTCTCCAGCAGCAGGACTCTCTGGCGCAGCTCCTCGTAATCATAGGCCCCCATCTCTTCTTGGATGGCCATCAGCACCAAGGACAGATTCCTCACCTCCTCCCGAATACGCAGGATCATCTTGGCATCCGTCTTGTACTGTTCCAGCACCGGCAGCAAAGGGAGCAGCTGGGTCACTGTGTCTTTCAACTCCTAAGACAATAATCACAGAAAAGGACATGGAATAGCACAACGGGGCGGAGAAGATTACACCCTGTGAGATTATAGGTTGGGGGATGAGGTCGACCGCAATAGTCAGCACAGGGTAGCTAGCCCTTCAATCTTCGGTTCTTACTTCTGGTTGGTAGATCATCTCTCAATCAGAGCTCATACTGTAGCTGTACTCTAAACTACTGCATGCATTACTTATGACCTTTACAATAAAACATTTTCACAGTTACTAGCTTTTTTTGTTTCTGTATTGATCACGCTTCCACCTACTTGTTTGAAGTGTGTGGGCTTCGCTGTATGAACTGTAAGTGGATATATTTCCATTTTCCGTGTGTGGACTAGAAAGCCACTGAATGAACAATAAACGTCTGTTTGTTGTCTCAGCTGGTTTGGGTGATTTTCACCTCCAGTAAGGAGCATGGTGCTGCTCGGGCGTAATCTCGCTCGGTGACTCGTGTTTAGAAGCGAATAGAACAATGTGTCTTTAAGGGAGGAGCGCAGGAAGCAGCAGGAGAGCCAGGCTGCCTGCTTGGAAAGTCGAAGGATCAAGAGAGGAATAGGTGTATGTATCAATGAAGTGTGGCCGCCACAGGAGGGGCTGTTTCCTCCTTGTTAAGTTTTATCGTAAATCTGGTGATGGAGCAGCTCTCAGCCCTGTGGCGCCACATCATAAATCTCATTTTCCCCTTTTCATGCCGCGGAAATTCAGTCTCGTTAATCTCCCACGCTCTGCCATTGGCACCTTTGAGCTGCACACATTCATCAGCCAACCTGCTCTGGTCAAATCCTGCTCTTTTTTTATTTAAAAATACTTTTTTTCCCTTTATTTCCTTTAACTCTTTATCTGATTGCGGATGTGCATTCAGCAAAAGTCCTGTGATATAACGCTTACCATTCTGCATATTTTAGTCATTTGCAGGCTTTACCTTGTAATTGGCTGATTCATAAACATCTTCATTAACTCCATCTTGCTGGCTTTCATAAAACACACTGAAAGCAAAACACAGCCATTCAAGCTTGTCGCTGTGCTGAGGCAGGGTACCAGCAGTAAGGCGTACTTAGCATTTATCGAGGCATCTTTTAATCAAACAGTTTTATGGTCTATCTACACTAAGGGTGTGAGAAAATGTGGAGGAAGCCAGGTCAAGACAGCAGGCTCACAGGAAGACAAAAAGGCCTGCTGATAATGGCAGCTGAGCCTCAGCTTGTAGAGAGATAAGGTGGAGATGAATGTGAATATATGTGCCTGTTATCTATGAGCATACACCAGAACGTTAAGTAGAGGAAGAGAGACTGAGTCGGGAGAAAAAGGGGAAAGGATGTAAAGAAGGGAATACAGCAAAAGAAAAAAAAAACTTCTAGGTCCAGGAGTTTAATAATTCAGGACCATGTGAATTTGCTCTGAGCATAACTCAATGACTAAAAGACAGTTTGGGAATTGAATTTGTATACCTATTTGGCAGTCTATCGAGAGTCGTACAAAATGTTATTGTCTGTGAAGAGCGAAAGAGATCGCAACGCATCTGCCAAAGTTTGTGTGCACATGGAAAGCCGTGCCACATCTGAGAGCATCTGCGTTCACTTGAGAACAATACACACAACGCAGCGCCGTACAGGAGGAGACAATTTACCTGAAAGGCTTTTGGATTGAGGCTGCGGGGATTTTCAGAGGCCACCTTCAGCTTTCCATCCACCACTTTCATTTGGTTCTCCGTGTTCCTTACATACTGTAGATCTCTGGATGTCCGCAGGTCCAGCACCTCCATTGACTGGCTAATGTTCTGAACCTGTCACACACACAGAAACACACACCAACATGTTTCATTTTTAGCGTTAATCTGAGAGGATTTCTTTTTTTTTCAAACCCAATCGTCCACTTCTAATCAGACATGCAGGTATTTGGATGATCTCAAATGTGAATATTTTCTTTGTCTACTATGACAGCAATCTGAATAACTTGAAGCTGAGATGAAGCGTTTGTTCGCTATTAGCAGACAGTCAACAGACCAAACGATGAGTTGAGAACGTAACGGGTAGAATAATTAACAATGAAAAAAATGCCACGATCTTCACATCTCATTCAGTGTCAAATGAACAACTTGCTGCCTTGCAGTTTATCACACTATCATAGGTTTTGATCTGTCTGGAGCCTCCCAAAAGGTTGTAGGTCTGGACAAATTGAGGAAGACTTTGCGATCCACAAGATGCCAAGAATGCCGTTCAGACATGTGAGTACAACAATAAATAGTTTGAAGTCAATGTACCGATGTGTGCGGAAACTCTCTTTTTGCTTGTGCTTGTGGCTGCAGTCGCTGTGGTGTTTTCTATTGTTTACATCTCTGTGTTGTCTGCTTTGGTGATGCTTTATTCTGCTGATAATTCTATAAGCTGTAGACGGTTTCCTTTATGCGACATATTAATGCTTGTTGCACCCGTCATGGTGTCAATCGACTTTTTTCCTTAGCTGTCTGCGTTTTGTCCTCCTTTCTGGTAAATTCCAGTAAGGCAAGAGGATGACTGTTGTATATTTATAATTGCTTATCAGTCGTATTTACAAGCTGCAAAGTGCTGTCTTGTGAAATGTAATTTGTTGTTGGTTTAGTAGACATTAGGGCTCGGTGGTGTGATGTTGCTTTACTCGTCTATACACTGACATTCCACGCAATTTATTTTGTAACCCACATCCCCTTCCTTTGCAAAATGTCCCGCGCTAACATTTACCCAGAGTGCATTTTTACTCACCTATGTTTTACTTTTTACTCAAGTAAAGTAACAGCACTTTTACCTGAGAGTATATATTCTAGCACTCTTTCCATCCCTCCATGCAGGTCAGCTGGATTGAAAGGTCACAGGTGTGGATGCCTCAGTCAGCAAACTGCCCTCTTTATGTGAAGCACTATGAATTGCCTTGTTGTTGAAATGTGCTATACAAATAAACTTGCCTTGCCTCTAAGGTGTTTCCATAACTTTCACCCAGTGCATGCTGGGATGCCTTGCAACTCTCCAGGGACTGATTTAGCATCACGTTAGCGATAGGCTCATGTTGCAGTGGATGCCAATTGAAGGGTTGTCACAGCTTTGAACTGTGAATTAGAAGCTTGAGCTTTGCATCCAGTGTGAAGCAAACAATGTCTTTTAAAGCATAGACGTGAGCAAAAAGACATGTTTTAGTCACGTGAAACACACTGCAAAAAAAAACCAAAACTATATACAGAAAGCGAATGTCACAGATTCATACAATGCATTCATAAATATTGCAATAAAAGTAAAAAACGATCAAAAGAGAAGGGTTGCAGGCCAGTATAATTATGACCGTGTACACAAGTTAATGGATACATACAAAAATAAGGTAATGAAACAAATATAAATGTCATGGAGGTGCAAACATGTTGTCAAGTAGGTGTTTATTGACTCTCATTGCTCATGTTTAAATTTATTTCCAGTACTCCGCTTGCTCACGCTTTGACAGCCCACTCTGTTGCTGCATAACCAGCCTACTGTTTTATACACCTCCTCATCTCCTGCACATTGCACTGAACAGGCCAGCAATCATGTGAACATTGACAAATATGTCCAACTATACCCACATGACCAGACACCCACCCACACAGACACGAGCCACTGAAACTTCACTGAACTTGAACAGAAGATACTTATTTGTATAACTCGGAACAAAAACAAATACAGCCCCAACTCTCGGAGGTCAGAGTTTGTTTCGCACCACAATGCCTTGCTTGCCTACACTTTGACAGCCCACTCAATTACATTGTGTCCAGCCTACTGCACAACTCATCTCCCACATGCTTCATGAACTGGCCAGGGAATATTTGGTTGGAAAATATTTTCTTCAGCAATTAAAAAAACGTATTTGACAGCCTACAGATGGAATAGTTGGAGGAATGTGTAACAGTAAACCACCAGCCTGGAGTCTAAACAAATGCAGTGCCACCGCCCTGGGCTGTGGTGGCAGTTGGGACTTCTCTCCATCCTCTGATCCGTGATAACGGACCCACCGTGTACACACACATGAATGTACACAAACCAGGCATTTCACGCTTTCTTCTGGCCCCGCACTCATACTTTCCAGAATCGAATCAGTCGCAGGTGTCGGGGTGTAATGACTCACTCTGAACCAAGTCCTGCAGTGTGTATTGATGCCCGACTGTGCCCTTCTATTTTACTTCGCCTCATTTCGGCTCGGTCAGTCGGACAGAGAGGTGAAAGGGGCATGAGGTGTTCTAAAGTCTGCCGCCGTGAGCGTTCTCACACCACTGTCCTTCAGGGCCAGCCCTGGCCTGGATGGTATTTTGTCTGCCTTTGCAGAAAGCTGAATAGAGGCTTTTTTTCCACAAGGCTGCTTTACATTCTTTGATGGTATTTCACATTGTTCGTGCAACCTTGGCGTTCCGTGTCAGGGAGAGCCATTGTGGATCCGGTCCGCTCAAATAATTCCCACACATGCTCTGGCTTCAAATGAGGATGTCTTAGCGAGTATGGTGCTATTATGTGCACATACACACAGACACATAGTCGATTAACTTGTGTCACTTCTTTGCAGCTCAGGTAGCGCTGACCCCAGGGGTCCTCATTAGGCTGGGCTGTGGACTGCATGCGACGGGAGCGCTTGGCTCTGACAACTGGTGTCTTACAAGGAGTGTGTATTTATGACAACATAAACTGTGTAACTAAATGTAATACAATGATAAAGATATATTTGCAAAGGTTATAGTATCTCTTCGTTATAATGTCTTTCATGGTATTGTACTGATATACAGTACAATGCAGCAACACAAACTGTTTCCTCAAAATTGTTGAAATCTGACACCTGTCTGACACAGACTTCACAAACAAATATGCTTCTTTTGAAAGTGTGTGTGAGTGTGGATGTTGTCTGTATGAACGTGTGCTTGAAACCGCAGCAGACAGAGACTGTCAGGAAAAAAAAGAAGCAAAGGAGAATGACTGCAATATGTGAATTCAGGTGTCTCATTGAGCCATCAGGACCTAAGAGCCTATTCAGCATCTCCATTTACCACCATCTCTACTCGCAAGACCACACATCGATGTCAGCCCCTCCTGTCTCCTTTCCACCGCTCTGCTCCAAAGCTTTCACTCGCTCTGTGGATCCACCCTCTCATTCACCCATTCGCTGGTCAAAAAAACAACTCTGCTGTGAATGAGCTGCCACGACCCATCAAGCAAGCGAATAGCCGTTGAACATTAGTTCTTTGGTTTTTATTATTTAGTTGGGGAAAGAAAGTGGAGAAGAATGAAAAGATGCCAGTCAATTGCAAACCACCAATCAATACAGTGGCAGGTCTGGATCGTCAACATGCAGCTGTGGATCCCCTGTAAGCAGAAGTCCTCTTCTGCCTGATCTGTGTGTTGATGCACTAGACCCACCAGCAGGAAATTACATGCACCGCACTGTAGGTCAACAATACTCCATGTAAATGAAACATAGATTTATTGTCCGGTTGCTGAAACAGTGTAGCGTGTTTTAGGGTTTTGCGGGTAGACATGTTTTTGTATGACATGACATTTAATTGCCTGTCATACATGACAGTGTTGACTTATATTTTTCACTTGGAGGAAAACCGAATGAGCTCAAGTCAGAGTGAATTACTTTTCTTAATTGTTGTTGTAAGAATGGATTGGAAAATGGATTCATATTCATAAAAGAAAGATGCTGCTAAGGCTAAATCCCATGGGCGAGCAAAAAAAGAACAGTTCAAACAACAATGTCTTCTGATTGGCGTCGTATTCCTCTGCATTAACTGCGGGGTAAAGGAAGCGAGGCTGTTCACTTCAGCTGCTTGTATGTGACAGACGGCGCCAGCAGACACGAGCGCAGCGCAGTGTGGCAGTTTGTGCGTCTGCGTGGGGGAAGAGTCGTGTCTCAAAGTGAGTGTGTTATTGACAGCTGTCACCTTCTCCATGAGCTGGCGAAGTTGCCTGCTGCGTGGGTCGCGGTTACACATGTTCTGGGCCGGTGCGACCACGGTACAGATACACTTCCCATCTGCGTCCTGTGCCGAGCTGTAGATCTGCCAGCCCTCCTCTGGGCTCGGGTACAGAGTCTGCAGAAACACAGAGACGTATATATTTTAGACAAAGAGGAGGAAAAAGAAAATGTTGCTTCTGTCTGCTGTTGTTTATCTACATTGCTACCAAGTAGGCTTTTCAAAATGCATAACAGCAGACAAGATATTTCATTCTGCCAGCGTGTATCAACGGCAATCTGAAAAGTGTTCCACCCTTATACAACATTTCTAAACTAATTAATGTATCAAATACTTAAAAAGGTTGGAGAAAGTGCTTCGAGAAAGACTAATACATTCCATATCGGGATTAGTTGTGCCCATTCTGTCACCATACGTTAGAGGCAAAGTCATCATTTCTCCACGGCATTCTTTCCCTCTCTTGCAACCCTGTCAAAAGTTACTCAGAAGGCAATTCATGGCAATTGATCCCTCCAACTACTCAAAATCGCTTGCAGTCTAATTTTAGTATGCGATGGAGAGAGAGGAAAAAGTGAAGCCGGAGATCAACAGAGGTGGCGCTCACAGCAGGAGACGGAGAGAGATGGAGGATAGAAGAGTCAGAGGGAGACAATAAGCAGGAACAGTTGCAGATTAAGATAAGAACATTGGTGGAAAATACACAAAGGGATGGAAAAACACAAACGGCATGACAGAGATATGAGCTCGATAGAGGATGAAGAAAGACGAATGCGAGGAAAATGAAGGTTTTAAAGAAACGAGGAAGAGGCAGGGATCAGGCCAGGCGAAAGCAGAGTGTCTAATAAGACACAGAGAGGAAATGGAGCTATTCGGGATCGATAATGCAGCCCGTAACCAGTGCAGGAGGGGGCGAGGCTGAGAGGATGGATGTCTCTCTCTGACTAATCCAATCAAAAGTAGTGCTGTGCACTTGCACGCAGTTTACGCGAAGGCCTGGCCAGGACGATCCGTTCATTCACGCCGCATCTACACACACTCAGCATATCAAGCAAAATGTAATGAGAGAAGGAGCAGCCATCTTGGTGATACAATTAAGGATCCATCCGCATAAGTGGAAGGAAAAAGGCTAGATATAAAATCTTCTGGCTCGAGCGCCGCTCTCCTGCTTTCCTCTGAGCAGTGCTGGGCTGTGCTCTCGTCTCCTTGGGTCGGGGGGGGGGGGGGGGGGGGATCAGATTAAAATGTCTTGGGGGACAGAGGGACTGTGTGATTGGAGTGTAAAGTAGCAACCACCCTGCAAGCCAATGTGCTTGCTGTCACATCTTGTCACTCCTGCCAATCCCTTGGCACCCCAACCCCCTCTCTCCCTTCCCTCTCCTGTGCTCACTGCTTTTCCCTCTTCCTCCTCACACAGTGCATTTTAAATCGGACTTACTCCAAATGAACGGTGGCCATCAGACTCCAGCTGCGTGAGTGACTTAAATAAGCCGTAATGTCAACCATGACCATGATATTATACGTTCGTTTCATATTTGATCTGTTTCATTATTGTCTAGGTATATTAAGTTGACTCATACATTTAAAAAAAAATGAATACATCTACATTTCATTAAACTGAGAAAGGAGTATTGTACCATTCATATTTTCTCTTAAATACATCATTGATATTTCAGTGTGACAGACTGACTTATGGTGGAACTTTTTAGCGCACTCTCTAAATTATTATTCTATTATTCTTAATATTAATGCATATGCGAGTCAGCGTGCAGACAGTTCCTGCAGTGACAAGCGCAATGTATTGTTTCTGTCATTCAGCACCTTTCTTCATCATTGGTCTTCCTTCTCCGGGGCAATCCAGCTTCATAAGGCTGTTAAGGTGGGGAGACGACGGAGGTCTACAGAGGCCAGAGTTGGAGTTAAAACAAGACAAAAGAAGCAGTCTCCACAGCAGAGGCCTTCTCCAATTTCTTTCAACCGCATCTGACTGTCTATTTCATTCTGCCATTGCCTGAGGGAGAGATTTGCCTCCTCTGTCTGCTTCTCTGCCCACATCTCACTCACTGTCAGGACTTGTGATTTATTGCAGCACATGTGTGTACGAGTGTATAAGTGTGTACCTTTTTAAGTATTTATTTGCTGACGCACATGCAAGCAAGAACAGCCCATATGTGCATTTTTGTTCACGCCGCATTTACATGATTGAAATCGTACCAATCATTATTATTATGCATGCATTTGGACATTTAAAACTGCAGCGACGCTGCTGCTCTACCCCCGAGAGGGATAGTTGGGCTGTACGCATGATTACTGCAGGGCGTTAGGAGCGCATATGCAGTGGCTGCTACGATACTGTGGACCTGTGTGTTGGATCTTCTCACCGACTTCTCATTACAGTTCATATCCTGCGGTGTAAACAGGCGGAGGCTCGCTTTCCTCAAACAGCAGAATCCACTTACGTTTCTCTGACGGTGCGTGTAGCCTCCTGCATTTGATAGAATTACCTCATATTCATACAAGGGGGGGGGGGGGCTGTCTGCCTACACACCAGATATTCACTTTAGGTTAAGAAGGATTCTTGCGAATGGATGCAGAAGTGGGCATCAATATTTCATATAGCTATCAGCCTGAAAGGGAGCCACAGTTGGTGTCACACAGATTTTGTATGGTATGTGACATAGTGGGCAGTGATAAGCAAGATGTTCAAAATTCATCAAAGTAATATTTGAGGCATGTCGGCTGCATTATCATAATACTTTCTTCATTTTCCAACATGTTTAAACTCGCGCTGTGCTCCTCGTGTGCTTTTTTTTGCCCAAGCCAGGGAGTTTTCGCAGCATCACATCTTCTTCCTCTCTTCATTAATGTTTCATAAATGCTGGGCTGAAATTAGGAGCTTATTTGAAGCACTTCCAATTTCATTACCACCCACCTATCCATTCTGCACTAACCTCCCCGCTCTCAACACAGGAGCAGTTTTGCGAGCAGGGGGGCAAAGATAATTCTGAAATGCAAATGTGCTCTGTCCCTATATGCTTTGTGCATCAGTCGTTTCAGGGAAATCTATATACCAGCACTCGTATGCAAGTGATGTCCCGGGGTGCAAGTAGTACATTTGAATATGTTTTGGAAAACAGTTTATTGATATAAATGTGATTAAGTCTCCTCTCTCCAGCGAAAAGTGGCTTATTGAAATTGGTTCGTTTGACATAGTGCTCACACCATGCAGCCTATCAGATATCGTATTAGTGTTGGAAACTTCCTAAATATCTAATGTTTTACAGAACAATATTTAGGGTGTGCACAGTGGAATATACAGACTAATATTCAGGGTATGCGGAGTGAAATGAGTGAATATTGTTTGCATACTGCAGGCAGGTTGGGCCTCCAGAGTATTAATGTTTGGGTAGCGGCGGTAACATAACCTGTGCTATCAGTTGTGGCTATGGGGGCACTCCAGGTCTGGGGGATACTCCTCTCCTCCCAGACACAGTTTCGGTGTTCTCTTCACTCTCCCAGAAATGCAGCCATTAGATGTGAGGGATGAAATGGAATATGTAAGCGCCCGATTCGAAGCTGTCACAGTCATGGCTGCCAATGCAAAAGCCAATTAAGGGAGAAGTGAAAACAATAGGACACCGCAGAGGGCAAGAGAGATGACAAATCAATTGGGCTTGCTGCTCACGAAAGTGAAAATTGCTCTTTTAGATTTCTGGCCTGCCTCTTTTGTGCCACCCCAGGGTTTCCTCTGTTCCCATGACATCCCGACTTACAGCCTGTGTTTGTGAACTCCCACCATCCACAGCTGGCGTGTTCTCCAACCCCAACCTCCCATCCTCTCAATAGAAAGAAACCAATGAATGTGGGAGTTCACTGAGACACCGATAGAAAGACTTGTGGTTTGAGAAAAGGCTGACTGGGAGGAGAGAGAGATGGCTCTAATTTCCTCTCGCTTAGCTCAAACACTGGCCAGTTACAGTGCTGAATGACAACTTCAGTGAAATCCCTGCTGAGAGCGGGGAAGAAGAGATGAGACGAGAGGGTGTGGCCATTACTAAGCTAAAAAGTGGGAACCAAATGCGACTCCAACACTCCTCCTCTGCTTCCTGTACGCTGACGACAGAAGAGACCAGGCTAGTGTAGTTTATTATGAAACTTAACTAACTAACCATCTTGTGCTGTTACCTGAGTGCTTCCTCACAGTGCAAAGTCAGAACCCTTGCGTTGTAATTCATGAAAAATTGTTCAGAGGGATTATCCAATTAGATCATCGAACTTGTGGTATCACTGTCGAGAGTTGCGGGATGGACTTCCTCTGGCGTTTTCATTAGACCGACTCTGTAGCTGGCTGTCAAGCTGGAGCTAAATGAGATCATAAATCTCCAGCTCCCTTACTTCATGAGCATGACGGGAAGTCTATTATAACGTTCATAAGCAGCAGGCAGCAGGGGCAAACAGGCAGAAGCAGGTCCTGAGATATGGGAGCGAGCTGACCACTGCACTGTGACCTGAGTTTGCCGTCACATCTGAGAGACGGACAGAAGGACTGAGAAAAAGATGTACAGAGAGGAAGAAAGAAGCATTTCGAAGAGAGATAGTCTAAGAGATAGGAAGGATAAAAAATGAACAGATGTGCCACCGATGTAATCCATCTCTTAATTCTGTTTCCATCACACAACTTCGTTTATCCAAGTTCTACAGCTATACTTTCTTTTCCACTCTGTCCCTCAGCAGAATTGTGTTTCATGCCAGACAATAACTTCTCTGAACGCTTGTCCCCAGCAAACATCTGTCCCTGCTGTACAGCGCTCAGGCCTGTTCTATCTATACTATGGCCAAACGATCAGATCCAATTTTTCAAATTAGCTGGGGTATTGCTGTAATGCACCGCACACAAATAAACATGCAAATACACCCCCCCACCGGTCTTCAAATTAACAACCAGTCAATCCTCAATGCACAGGCCAGCTGCTGGCCTTCACAATAAAACTCAATGAAGACTCCCAGTGAAGTCTCTGGTCTCTCCTGCGCCCAAGGAAAACCGATTACCACAATCAGCGCAGCATGCTTGCCAGTCAATAATATGACTCATAAAGTCATCGTGCGTCTCTCCCTGCTGCCTCCCTTTCCCTCCCTGCTGCCTCGCACTTTCTCCCACTCCATCACTCACGTGACATGCCATCCCTCCCGCGTGGTGTCCTGCTCGCTTCCCATCTGCATCTCACTCGTTCCAATCCGGATAACACTTGAATTGACAGTGGGGGTAGGCAGATGCGTCAAGCGTTTTTTATTTTGTAGTCGGGGGGGGGGGGGGGGGGCTCAGTTGGAGAACTCTTGGAGAAGTGAGAGCAAATTACACTCACCAATGCTCAGCACTTAACAAGCGACAACGTTTATACTCTTTGGAGCAGGCAGCTAGTGCCGTGGCAGGTGCCCTGGTGTCAAGCATTTGGCATCGTCCTCTGTTAGACGGTTAAAGGATAGCTCCATCACTATAGCTGGTGTTAAATAGAGGAGGGAGTCGAGAGAGTGGCAGGGTAGCTGGTGTGAGAAAACACATTGCATAAACTGTTAGAATACAGTCAGTGGTTCAATGGAGGAAAATATGGAATTATGTGTATTGTGAAATCATCAAATTGCATGAAATAGCAATGATTCAAGTTCAGTTGGATTGGAATTACACTCGTAATGACAAATGAACCGTTTCTAAAGCCTGATTATAGGACCGATTATAGAGTCTGGGATCAATACTGCTGTTTTGTACACAATTAGCTCATGTATCGAAACAATTTTAATGATATTACTAGATTGCCTTTCAATGAGGTTTCACGCAGACTACAGGTAGAAGAGGGACACCTGTCGGGGTCTGAATGGAAAATCAAGTTTGGTTGGCTGATATAAGCATAAACGCAAAGTGCTGAAATAAAAATCTGCAGCAGTGTTTAATCTTGAATCCATTGCCAAGAATCTATCTTTACAATCTGCTTTATTGGATGGCACAGTGGCTGTGATAAAGTTTACAGTCCCACATGACAGACAGAGGCTGCGTGACCCCAATCAGATGCTGAGCCCAGGCTCTTTGTGCTCTGCCATTTTTGTTCTACGCTCTCCCCTTTGATGGTGAGAATATTCTCTTCTGCCTCCCAGCTTTCTTATTTTAGATATCAGAGGGAGAGGCACCACACAAATACTGCGCTTTATTTCAGTGCAGTATTATGGGTATGCAACCACAGTATGTGAAGTTTTAATGATTTATGTATGCATATCTTGTGACATGTGAACACGTAAAAACAAAATGTGTTTATTTAACAATAAACTATAATGTGCGAGTAATCCTTTATTTACGCACTGTGTCCATCACATTTGACAGTGAGCAGGTGCTTCTGAAGTGGTTTATGTCTTATTACTGATATAAAGCATTATAACATAACATTATGCTAATAAACGCTGTATTTAGGTTGTATCTTGTAGAGAACACCATGGTTCAATTATTGGACTAATCTTGTTTTTATTATGTAACTTACCGCTGGGAAACTTGTTTGCAAGCATTATGACCATACTGCACTAAATGATGCTTTGCATTTCAGGTGGGTGGCTCAGAATTCACTCCAGCTAAAATGCAGATAAAACAAGTCATTGTCTTTAGTGATTGAAGCTCGGGGTGGGCAGTGTAATTTAGAAACCTTTTGTTGAAATTCTCTTTACATCCAGACAGAAATCAACTGCCTCCCTATACCTGCACACACTCTGCCCGTTACCGGAGTCTTCCACAAGCCTCTAGCTGGACAGCTTTGAGTGATTACAACAGCTGTTTACATTACATTTTGTGTACATTGTTTACGATCACAATGATAATTGTGTGGTTGTGGCGTTGGAGGGAGGCCTGAAGGGACGGGGCTGTCAGTGTTGCTGACTTGGGGGACTTTCTTGCTACATTTGGCAACTTTTGGAGCTTTTGCTGCTGATTTGATTGGAAAACCGTTGGTAACGTGTTTTTCAGTTGGTTAATGTTTCAAATCTAGCGTATTCTTAGTTTTACCAATGTATCCCAAGCTTTAACATGTCGCAAAACAAATTTGGCAGTGCCGTGGTGACTGTGTCCAAGATTTTCGGTGTTACCTTTGATTTGATTTCAGCTTTAAAATGAATGTTAAAATACTATTCTAGATTTCTTCTTCCACTTAAGGAATATCAAATACAGCTAACTGCAGAATAAACGTCAATTTTATGAATGGATGAATAACGTCTTGTTATTATAATATAAGCAAATTGTGTGCGCACAGCCTGGCAGGTCGACAGCTTTTTTTCGCATGATCATCCAGTGCAGCCCCACTAGTTCCATGCAAGTGTTAAGAGTGGTCTCTCCCGCTCATTAAGGAACATGGTTTTCTACTATCCAGATGTGCGCAAGCATCCAGGTGTTGTGCTCGGTGCCATCGCAGACGGGCACATACAAACTCCTTGACTTCTTAGATCATCACAGGCAAATGTCTCATTCATAGTGAATGGACGTTGAGGCTGGGTTTTACATTAAAGTTTAATTCACTGCCATTGTTTATGAGAGGAGATTATTCCTGTCTCAGAGCGGAGACATTTCCCATCACAACAGGCTGTTATACTGTAACAATCCCTGGCACAATCACACTGGCTCATCAGTTTTGATGAAATGAACTTCAATGCCCTTTTTCCTCGATTGGTTTGCGAATGTAAGTTGCCGGAAAGAAATATATCCACTCATAACTATGTATAACATTTTATTGTAAGGCAAGGCAAGGCAAGGCAAGTTTATTTGTATAGCACATTTCAACAACAAGGTAATTCAAAGTGCTTCACATGAAACCATTAAAAGCATAAAGGCAAAAGTAAAGGAGATTTAAAACATACATTGAAACAATAATCGATGTCTCCCTGAGACATTACGCTGCACGCAATCAACCATACACTGCCGCAATTCTGCAATTACTCGCACACAAACCACGTCTGGAAAAGATCTCTGCCGATCTGCGTTTTATAGTGTACGCCTTGCACGAACTCGGTGCCGGAGGAAATGGCGATATATTGTGCAGTCCTTTTAAAACCATTAAAATCATCAAAACATAAGGCAAAAGAAAAGGAGATTCAACAGCAATTAAGAACAGTGTAAGAAATAAAATGCAGTAGTAAAATGCAGAAATGCAGGAAATTGATTAATATATTAATTGAATGTGGTTCAATTAAAGGCAGCAGCAAACAGAAAAGTCTTCAATCTTGATTTAAATGAGCTGAGGGTCTCAGCAGACCTGCAGCTTTCTGGGACTTTGTTCCAGATATGTGGATCAGAAAAACTGAACGCTGCTTCTCCATGTTTAGTTCTGACTCCGGTCGAGGTCCAGACGACCTGAGGGGTCGGGATGGTTCATAAGGTAGCAGAAGATCAGAGATGTATTTTGGCGCTAAACCATTCAGTGCTTTGTAAACCAACAGTAGGATTTTAAAGTCAATTCTTTGTTGGACAGGAAGCCAGTGCAAAGACATCAGAACTGGGGTGATATGATCCACCCTCCTGGTCTTAGTGAGGACTCGAGCTGCAGCGTTCTGAATCAGCTGCAGCTTTCTGACAGACTTTTTATAGAGACCTGTAAACACACCGTTACAGTAGTCCAGTCTGCTGAAGATAAATGCGTGGATACGTTTTTCCAAATCCTGTTGAGACATAAGTCCTCTAATCCTTGATATGTTCTTCAGGTGATAGTAGGCTGATTTTGTAATTGTCTTGATATGGCTGTTCAGGTTGAGGTCTGAATCCATAACTACACCTAGATTTCTGGCTTGGTTTGTAGGTTTTAACATCAGTGATTGAAGCTGAGCGGTGATTTTCAATTGTTCGTCATTGGTACCAAAAACAATTACTTCTGTTTTATCTTTGTTTAATTGAAGAAAATTCTGGCACATCCAGTTGTTGATTTGTTCAATGCAGTTACCCAGCCCTTGTATTGGATTATAGTCCCCTGGTGACATAGTTATGTAGATTTGCGTGTCGTCTGCATAATTATGATAACACACTTTGTTGCTTTCCATAATCTGAGCTAGTGGAAGCATGTAGATGTTGAACAGAAGAGGCCCCAGTATTGAACCTTGGGGAACACCACATGTCATTTTAGTCAGCTCTGATGTGTAATCAGCTACAGACACAAAGTATTCTCGGCCCTTCAAGTAGGATTCAAACCAGTTAAGTGCTGTGCCAGAGAGTCCCACCCAGATGTTTAGTCTTTCTAGGAGTATGGCATGGTCGACCGTGTCGAATGCAGCACTGAGATCTAGTAACACTAAGACTGAACGTCTGCCATTGTCTATGTTTAAGTGGATGTCGTTGAAAACCTGAACAAGAGCAGTTTCAGTACTGTGGTGCTGTCGAAAGCCTGACTGGAAAACATCAAAGCAGTTATTTACGGCCAAGAAGTTGGTCAGCTGTTGGTCAGCTTTTTCAATTATTTTACTTAAAAATGGGAGGTTTGATATTGGCCTATAATTTTTCATCGTTGCAGAGTCTAAACTAGCCTTCTTTAGGAGCGGTTTAATAACTGCAGTTTTTAGGCCTTGTGGGAAGACACCTGAGAGAAGGGATGTGTTTACAATTTGTAAGAGATCAGTGGTCATGCAGTTTGAAATATTTTTGAAAAGTGTGTTGGTAGAATATCCAAGCAGCAGGAGGATGACTTCAGATGTTTTATAATGTCTTCTAGGCTTCTATGGTCGATTGAATGAAATTGTGTCATGATATTTGAATGGATGTTATTCAGAGATTGGGACAACACATATCCTGTAGTTGGTGTGGAGGCACTGACTGCTTGTCTAATTTTCTGAATTTTGTCAGTAAAAAAGGAGGCAAATTGATTGCATGCCCAGGTGTATTGGAGCTCAGCAGCTACCGACACTGGAGGGTTTGTTAGCCTATCGACGGAAGCAAATAAGGCGTGTGTTTGTTCTTGTTTTTGGTTATGATGTCAGAGAAGAATGACTGCCTTGCATTTCTAAGTTCCAAATTATAATTGCCAGTCTTTTGAAATGCAAATGATGAGGCTTCCAGTCATGAGTCCTGATTCGAATGAGTTTACTGAAAAAAAACAGTTTTTATTCCCCTTGACCAGGCTATAGAAATAGGAGAAGCAGCTATAGAAAATAAATGGACGGCTTATCCCGGCCATACCCCCCGGGGGAAAGGTGGGTGTTCAATAGGATTCTCATGTTTAGTGCTGTGAATGATTCAAACATGCCTTGCACTCTGACATTGTTGCAGAGGTTAGATTATGATTTTACTTTGATGTTGTGTTCAAAAAATGACCTGCTGCAATATGTACATGTTGTAGGAAAGATTCAAAGAAATTAATGAAAAAGCTTTTAGTTCGGTGCTTGACATTTTTTTACATCTCTGCTAAGATGCCTTTTTCTCAAAAGAAGACATTCGAACCCAAAACCTCACTGCAACACAAAGGAGACATGAAGCGAGGGATTGATGCTTCAACGAACCGTTAAAAAAACTCTTCTTCAAACAGATGGACCTTCACCCCTGAGACAAGAAGGCCTAAACATAGTCAGGGCATATATCAACACACACAAACACATATACAGGCCAGAAAGCACACACACACACACACACACACACACACACACACACACACACACACACACACACACACACACACTCACGCACACACTCACATCCAGATGGTCGTAGATCTCTTGGGATGTTCAATTGCATCCAATCATTTCAACAGACCAAGGCATTTGCTTAATGGGTAAGGTGCCATAAAAACACACTCAGGATAGAGTCAAAGGCAATTATTAACCGCTGATGAACCAGAAAATATCTCATTTATTTGGCTGCTTGATACTTCTCATCCTCTACCTTACCATCCATTAGCACACTGAGATAGACAGACACACAACACTGGTGTGTGCGTGTCCGCGTTAAACGGAAGACAAACTGTTGTGTAAACAAAATTTAAATATAAAACCTTACAAAAAACTCAACCAAAACATTTTTTTTTTGTTTAAAGTTACAAAACATTGTCTTCTCCAAACCTTTATGATCTCCCTTCATGCCAGAGTATTATTTGAGATTGAGAGGATTTTGAGACGAAATAAGACAAAACTGTACCGTTGTCTTCCCCGTCACACCTCTGGATCTGAGCACCATCCTTCTCACCCTGGAGGTGAATGACAGATGGGATCAGCCTGAACATCACTCAGAACCGCTCTCTACCTCCCGTCACCCTGGCAAAAACATAATGGTTTACCACGGCCCTTCACGCTGCGTCCTCCGCCTCTCACAATCGCACAATTCAGCAGCATTGTTCTTAATGTGACTCACACACCAACATGTTCATCATTCACGTTGGCTTGAAACGCATGCACGTCTACCTCCTTCATCTTTCTCTTATTGATACATCACAGCTCTTGAGACAGATTCTTACGCTCCCTCTCCCATCTGCACACCCCTGTCTGAAACCACTCAGCTGTTCGTTAATCTTTCCGATTCTTAACTATCTCCCCCCGTCATCTGCTGTGTCACGCGCTTTCATCTCTTTCTTTCGAACATTCACAGCGGGCCAGATACAGTGCACACACACAAAAAAAGCGAAGGAAGTCATACGCACGCTGACAATCCTCTCCGAGGTGCCCCCTCTGGAGATTGTTGTCCCGTTGAGTCCCACCAGTGAGGGCAGAGTCTGAGACATCCAGTTGGTCACCATGGCCATGGTGCTGAGCACCGCCCCGATCTTTAGCATGGGAACGCTCATGTTTGCTCCCCTGTGGGGCCGCCGGTGCAAACGGCCCTACAGCCGTGCCGTCCCTGCCCTGCCCTGGACCTCGGCTCCAGTCAAACCCCTCTCTGCTCCAGGCAGCCCAGGCAGGGATCCGGCCAGTCAGCTTCAGCCTCAGCACGAGCAGCTGCAGAACGCCCCAGAGCTGGTAAAACACAGTTACCACACTCACACACCGCTGGCTCGGTCAAAGGGACAGCCAGAGACCGGTTAGAGGAGAGCAGCTCGCATCCAGCAGCATCACGCTGGAATCTTCCCTCTCAGAGTGACTACCTCTGCCTCAGCCTCACCCCCTCCCTCTCCCTCACTTCCTCACTCTACCCTTATCTCTCTCTCTCGCTCTCTTCCCCTCTCTTCCTCAAGATGCTGAGCTGCGCATTGGCTGCCTCTCTGTCTCAACCCCTCCCAATCAGCCTCGGCTCTGTTCTTGCCAGACCTGTTTTGCATGCATGTATCCATTCTTTTCTCTTTCTCTCACATTTGGCTGTTCTTTTATGACTCGCATTATGGTGTGTGTGTGTGTGTGTGTGTGTGTGTGTGTGTGTGTGTG
Organism: Melanostigma gelatinosum; assembly: GCF_949748355.1. Lineage (NCBI taxonomy): Eukaryota > Metazoa > Chordata > Actinopteri > Perciformes > Zoarcidae > Melanostigma > Melanostigma gelatinosum. Next base: position 14,364,012 of record NC_136646.1, read on the forward strand.
TGTGTGTATGTGTGTACATGTACTTATTTCTGAGGCTGATTTCAGCTGATCTGCTGCTCCATGTTATGTGGCATGTGTGCTCCGAAGGCATTCCAGGCAAAGTAGACTGTCCTCATCACATTGTCTGTACTGGATGGAGGATGATGGATGGATGGATTTAAAGTTAGCCAGGGATTCGTGAGGGGAGACATGGCCGTCAAGGTATTAATGTGGGAGAGATCCAGGTGCTGCTGCCCACGGCTGCTTCTGACAGCTCATCCGTCATTCTGCTTCATGGCATATCCTAAATCAGACTGTAGCTTGCACTTTTACAATACCTTCATCCTCCATCCTCCACTTTTACAATATCTTGCCAACTCCACGATGTCCGAGGCGTAACCATATCACCATCTTCACTTACACGTCTTCTTGACACCTACTGCTGCTTATGCTCTGAGACGGATGATTGAATTGACGTATATGATAAAACGTATTGAGGCTATTAAAAGCTACGATGTTGTTTTTTAAGTGGTACATTCTTTACCGTTGTCGTGTTGCTATAATCGCTTTGCTGTGTCATTTCACCTCAGGGGCTATGCCTCAGGCAATGCTTTGAGTTCATTTCAGGATGGATTTAAGAAGTGTTCTGAAGTTTAGATTAGAGTTTTAAAGTCATATTTGTCTGATTTGGCCACTCGCCTCTACCGCAATGGCCCAGATGAAATGAGGGGAACGGGAACTAGAGGGGGTCTCGAATTTGTCTTTAAAACTTGAAGCGTCTCCTCGCAACGATTTCCAGCAACATACAGGACAGCTGGCAGTGTCATTTTACGCCCTAAACAACCGTGAATAACGATGACAGTTTCCTGCTCAGAACGGCCAGGTCATCTCCTTTCCTTTCCTTGCCTGCTGCCCTGGTCTGCTGACTTATTCAGTTTGTCAGCCACGGATGGGCTCCTTTCCCCACACAGTCACGTTGGGTGGGTGATACGGGCTCTTCTGTGCGGGCTGCACTGTGAAGTGATATGGGAAGAGAGCTTTCTGAGCCCCATTCAAAAAAGTGTCAGCCCTCCTCAGCTCACCTGCTGCTCCCTCATCAGTCTCGCCTGTGTCTGCTCCTCTATTTCTGCAGCAAGACTGACCCCTTGTGGTTACCGGTGGAATCGCACCCAATATGCTGCCTTACACAGAGCCAGAGAGCGAGCCAGTGACAGTCATTGTTGTGCCATATAAATAACTGGTGACAGGTAGTTGTCATTTTATGGGAATGTGTCACGGTGGTGTGAGGGGGCATGTGGCAGCGCTGTTTCGAATCGCACTGTTCCATGTCTAACAGAGAGAAAAATGTTAAAGTAGTATACACACACACACACACACACACACTGCTGCTTCTTAGAAGGGTAATGCCACGGTCCAGGGGTATGTTGGAAATAGCCTGGAGCCAAGTGAATATGTCAAATATATCATCTGATTACCTTTCACAGGGGATTCGTTATCGAACGAAGGAGTTGTCTACAGCTAAACGAGTATGTAATCGATCATTATAAAGATCATAAACAATAAAGTATCTTCAGTTTTTAACTGAAATTGTATTAAATATTCATTTTAATATTCAAGATTTTTTTTTGTCCCTTGCAAGTTTCATGCCGGTGAGGAAACCTTTGTTTTGTCATGTACAATGTACATTTGCTTTGCTGCACCACCGTGTGAAGAGAATGCAGTAATCGTCACATTCACAGGGTGGCAGCAAAGGTTCAAACATAAATATCCACGTCCTTTGCCCTTTTATCTTCAGTGAACTAAGCTCCATTTCTTCGCCTCCTCAAAGAAAACCTGGTCCTCGAGTAGGAGGGCTGACTGAAAATGAAAAACCACTCCGAGAGATCACTTACCCCATGTACTGCTGTGGTCACCGTGCAAGACGTAAGCGTGATAATCCATGGCTACAGCACATTGATATCTTAATTTGTCTTCCAGTGGTCCCAATTTGTACAGTTTGACTGTTGAATATGTTCTTCATGATGCCGTGTGCAATACACACTAAACACACAAATGACTCCAAACTAGTGAGGATCATATTTGACACAATGCTTTCCCTATAGCCCCTAACCGACAACTACATTCCTTACCCCAACCCTTATTAAGGACTATTTGACAACACAGGACAAGCCAGAATGTCCTAATTTCAAAGAAAATGTCATCACTTAAACTTGAATCGGTCCTCCTCACAGAGTTGGCAGCAGTTATTATTGCCGATGGAAGAGGCCATGTGTGTAACTCGTTTTATGTTTAGGCTTTCCCGTGATCTTAAAACGATAAAACAAGCTTCCATGATCACACATTAACTACTTTCTGGTCTCAAAATGACCCAAACTGTCTTGTGATCATTTAATAAATGGGTACAAAACGATGCATATTCCAAAGCCCTCTTTTTCTCTTTTCTTTAGCTTTCATTGTGACTTGGTAACATCGATGTGGATTCTGTTCTCTTTCTAGTTTGATGGCAATGCTTTTTGTTGCATATAGAGAACTGAACATGTCTTTATTCATCGGTGACAATAAGAAAAATGTGCACGCGGCACCTGCTGAGTGTATAATAACTGAAGCCGTAGAGGCTGCCGTCAGACACCCCCACATCATATCTTCTCTCAGAGGTTCTCACCGTGGAGCTCTTTTCATCCGGGATCATTGTTAATAACTTATGTATTTGCTTTACTTGTGTAGAGCGGAGTGCACCTGAACTCTTTCAAACTTAAAATTCCTCTCATAAAGTGCAGGTCAGATGCCATCTTTTGTAAAGGGATGGACCCAGTAAAGGATGGGAATAATGAGTGTCATGAGGACAATCTGCCATACCTCAAAGAATTCCAGGCTCTGCCAATCAGCTGTCTAATCACAGAGTCTGTTGGCAGAACAAGCTTTCATTAAACATTAGCAAGAGAGGAAGTCAACCATTTAACCTGTATCAATTTAATCCCTTTTCATTCATTTTCACAGACGTTCCTCATCATTTTCACTCTAATAATTGTCCAGCCTCATTTTCGCTGCTACTCTGCTGTGTCATGATCTCCAATTCTCTGTCGCTCTCTTTTGTTCTCCTTCTCTGTGAATTTTATTTGGTCTTTATCTCCTCTCCCTCTCTCACTCTCTCCCTCTCTCTGTTGTCTCTCTTGGCCCCTCTGGCAATGAGGAAAAAGTGGCATCATATCATGTGTTTCTCCTTTATCCTGCATGCGTCTTAGCTTCTATATTTCTGTCCTGAGCTCATACACTTCACTCAGTGGTGATCGTATAGCTGTCTTGTTGCATGCTTGACATTAGATTTGCACTGCACACTGTAGATTGGGAGTGTTGTGGTGCATTGGTATTGAAGCTAACTGTGATAGTTGTCCCTCCCTATACCCGTATTTTGTAATTCATTTGTCAAAAAAGAGAAAGGATGCACAATAAATAAAGTTAAAGATGAATTTGACTAATAGCATTATTATAATTTTTTTTTTTTAATTATCTATACATATTGTGATAATATATTTATCGTGAATTATTTTGTCCAGGGTAATTGTGTAGTGAAAATCATCAATCATCTTCTGCATGCACTAAAGTGTGTCGCGGCTTTCTCGTGCCTCCACATAGACGTGCCAACATGGCCTTGTGCTTTATCATAAACATCTATAAAAAAAAATCTCTGCTCCTAGTGTGTGTGCTCTATAAAGGGCATTTTTAATCAGTTCAAACGGTGAAAATGGCCACCAACTGCTGAAATGGCAGCATTTGTGCGCACCCATGGATGGCAGTAGAGCGCTACGAACGGCCCGGGGTCATGGGGACCAGCGCTGGGTGAGATAACAATACTGGCGGCATTCTCACTGAGCACAAACACGGAGGAAACTACAGATTCACAGCTGAAATAAGGGACAAAATTACACCTCAGCTAATTAGACCTCATAATGATGCAGAGCTGTAATGACTGAGGCAGCGAGGCCCCCCCGCCTGAGCTCTGAGAATACTGGCTATTTTTCTGAGTCATAATTCATTAATTAGATGATGGACATGGAGGCCCGCTGCCTTCTAAATACATCAAGATCAAAATCATCTTAAACAAAGCGTGACCTCATTACCATGGTAACTATTTAAATGGCGCACCTATTTAATAGGCTGCACCCCAGGGTTCAGGCAGAAAGACACAGTGGTATGCTTTCAACATGGAGTGTTTCATCTATTAACGGCTCCTGTGGGCCTTTGATTAAGGAAACTCATCTGGGCTTTTACATCTTTACAGTAGCGACTGAGACCGCGGGAGGATTATAGGGCATGCATGCATCGACCCCGGCATGCACAGTGCAGGGAACACATCCTATCGAGTTTATTGTGTTCAATAATTCAAGCAGAGAGCGTTCACCACAAATGAAGCACCTCTGTCCCACTCGGACCGCAGACGCGATTGGCAGTGTATGATTCATGACTGATAAATGTGGCCTTACATGGGAGTCGATAACCTGGCATGTTCATCTTGCATCAGCACGGTTTGACAAGATGAGGCACTTTAATCCCCTGAAGACAATAAACGTGTCCATTTCAGTGTGTGTGTGTGTGTGTGTTTACATATGCGTGCATAGATTTGTTTGTGTGTGTCGATGCCTCTCCGTATTTGTGTCCACTTGCATGAGCCACGCTTTCTGTCCACTGAGCTGTGAAATGTCTACAATACCCTCTAATGGTGGTTGCCACAGTGCTGTGTGAGCGGCCGGTTTGAGCTGTGACATGAACGTAACACACAGTATCTCCGGTCACTACTGCGTGAAACAAAACAGGGAACAAAACAGAGGCTCAGCCCAAAGTGCTTAACTACAGTAATGTCTGTTAACACGTGAGAATCGGTCCTTCCAGTGGGAACACGTGAGAGAAAAAAATCAATATTAAGTGTGTGTCTGCCTGGCTGTATTGACTGTAACACACCTACAATACCCTGTGGTGAGTCCCTCCATTGTCTTTACAGTATAGACCGTAGTGCCCATCTAATCAACCCACACTGAAGACACGGAGTTATAATTTATCACAAAGCAAGACTGCAGATCTGAGACTAAAGGCTTCTTAACCTGCGCTGTTCTCAAATTGCAGCAGTAAAGTGAAATTGCTTTCACAACAGTATAGACAATATATGTTTTGATCGAGTACAGATATTCTTTACCTTTTTTTTAAAACAAGATTTTGGCCTTTTGCTATTGAAGCAAATATTCAAACCCAGAACATTTCTTTCGAATTGCACCATGACACGAGTTAATCCTTAACAATAATTGTGTGCGTCTCACCCCAAATCTAGCAGCCACTCAACCTGCCTTTTCAATGACCCACCAAAGGGGCAACATATAGAGTACTTTACTAAATATTTGTATCGTCTTGTTTCCTTGGGCCAAGCAAACACAGCATCGGAGAAATCTTCCGTTCAGTATTCTTCTCAGGAGCTTCATGGACATACAGTATTGCTCAAACATGCTTTCAAATTTTATTCATAGAGGGATTGATTGCTCCTGATTGCTCCCTTGATTACAATCTCAATAGTCCACGGGGGCTTTTGCATTATTATTTGTAGGGTATTTGGTATGAATGAACAGTAAATGGTTGGATATCGGAGGGCTCAATCAGGGACAAGCAGGGCGCCACATTTATCTTAGCAAAAGACCTGATCAAAGCAATATACAGGAACTGCATGCGGCAATCATCTGCCATGCATTCTGCAGCACAGCGTGGCCCCAGCCACTGTTCTGCACCTACTCATGCCAACAGTACCAGCTGAAAAAGACTCAGTGCAGCACTTCCTCTGTTAAATGTGCCCAGTTGAATTGCCCACACACACGTCAGACACTCGCACATGAGCACATGCATACAGATCTGCACGAGCACATATTCACACACACAATTATTATGATCGTTTCCTGGCTACACGACCTGAGTACCAATGTTCCACAAAAACCCAGCCTCTCCGGATCCAGCAGCAGATAGCCACTTCCACATCCTGACTTTTTCTCCCACCCGGTTAATCAAACATTCTCTCCGTTGCGTACATGATATTCCTGTGAATGGAGTAATTACTGACAGAAAATTGGGAGTCAAGGTAGCTGAGGCTCAAAGAAAGCCTACTAATTCAGGATGCCCCCCCCCCCATGGCTATTTCGCTATGATCAACTAACCACAAGAGGAAAATAAGCCAAAGAACAGCGCAAGAGATAGACAAGAGGGTAATAGAAGAGACTGCAATGTTTAGGAGAGGCGGAGAGATAGAGGGAGAGCAGCAGTGAGGGGAAACCGATAAAGAGAGAAAAGGATGGGTGATGCATTTGAAACTCCCCGAGGTGATGAATTTACATCTTGTCTGTTTTTCTGCCACGTCTGCAACAGCGAAACTAACAGGACCAGAGAGGAGTGGCGATATCCTGCCAATTACAGTCCGGTTGACTGAGAGTTTGCAGCCGCCGATTGTGAAAGGGAAATCTTAATGCTCTGGTCTCGACATGGTCAGGAGCAGACAATGACCAGAACCCATCAGCTATAACTGTATGTTAGTCATGAAGGGTCGGAACCAGCCTGCAGTCTTGTGTCCAGCGTCTTTGTCGGAGCTCACACTGAAGCCTCCATTTGTATCCTCTGTCTTCAGGTCATTAATGCTCAGAGAAGCTGGAACATTTAATTAGGGACACGTTATTAGTACAACACAGGCACAGTGTGCAGTGGAGAGAAATCCCCAAACAGCCCCGAACTGAATATCACATTTTCAGCCACATGGAGTTATGGGCAAAAATTGGTTCGGAGAAATTTGTAGATTAGCTTGTGTGCTTTCTTTGGAGTTCTTGCCTTGCTGGTGGACGTAGTAGACATCATTATGAGTATAAATACACAGTCTTGTGTTGGCCTGTGTTCCTTGTGCCTTCCCCCAACACCCCGACGACGATTCCAGCCATGTAATCCACGGAGTCTCGTTGTCAGAACGAGGAGCCGCTGATCCGTTCAGTGATCAAACAAACAAACAGACAGGAAAACTTGAGAAAATGAGTATACGGAGCAGGAAGAGAGGGCCTTATTTTGAATATTATTAAAAGGTAATATGCTGTGGAGTTAGCCGAGTGTGAGATGAGAAGTATTGTGAGTGGGGAGATGTTGGTGGGAGGAACGAGGAGAGGTAGGCCCTAATGGTAAAGAGTGGCCATAGAGTCTGGGGCTTCACCACGGGGGGGTTGCATTGGATCATCAGGCTGGATCTCTCAGCAACAGATGCAGCGTTCTGGAAGGTACTGAGAAATAAACTGAATGGCGAACATAGTGACACGTCCTGCAGTCTATACGCAGTGTGTCTGTGTCATTTGTTTGCAGGATTCCAGTTGATACAGGATGTCTTCACTCTGAGCACGATGCACATCTATATGGTGCTTAATGATGGTTTGTGTGAGTGCAGCAGCCTGGGAGATAGAATATCAGAAAGGCCATCCCTTTGCATTAATATTCCAAGCAGCACAAGGAGGAAATGGGAGATGATTTTCCCCTTAAGGAGGCGCTTCCTTAGCTAATCGTTAAACATAAATATTTTCATTTGGTGTCTTTAAAACATGGCAGTCTGCGACTCCACTGCTAATTCCTCCTGGCACACATGATTATTCATTTAAAATAAAATCCAACCTGTAAGCACGGGAGATTAGAATGACAGAAATACCCTTTAATAATGAGCTTGAGAAGGGAACACATTTCTGCCACCCGCAGATTAAATCACGAATTTAAATTGTAATGACACCTAAGCAATGGCCCCTTCTGCACAACCACTGTGTGCTGGTGTTCATTTGAAAAGGCTCATATATGAGGAGGACTCTACACTCTTGCAGGACATAATTATCTGACATTTCCTTGTTGCGCTGCTCCATTTAGTGGCACTCCCCTGAAGCAACAGGTTATACCCACACTTATGTCAGTGTAAATAAATCCCACTGTTCATAATGAATCGTGTTGTTCAGGGCTGTTTTGGATAAGATCAATACAGACCATGCCAAGTAGGAAAAACAAATGAGAAGCACTCCTGAAGATGCGAGCACCAGCTCCCTGCATGCTGTTAACTGAGAGGAGTGAGAGACGAGAGCTGGGCCTGAGAGGACCAGTAGCCTGATGCACTGAGGCTCTAAGAGAGAGACCCATCCTGAATTCATCACATCACCATTAGTGTGACTCAAGCACTCAGCTCTGCTGCTCAGAAATATAACGAGGACGACTGCATTACATTCCATAGCATAGTCTGACATGATAGGACCATCACTGTTGCCCCAGCAAAGACTCCAACCTGCTTGTTTTTCTCATCTTGTGATGCAGCAAGATGCAGACATACTGTATATATATTGGTACACATCTGCATGCACACAAACTCAATAGTAGACAAACAAGAGCAGACTCTAATCTTCATAAGAGCAGTTTTTTTCTTTTTTTTATCAGAGCATGACGTTACACCCCCCCCCCCCCCCCCCCCCCCACTCCCCACTCTACATGATGTGCGTCTCTCATCTTGTCTGTCAACACTTCATCCTTTGTTCCTGCTGCTTCCTGTGTCTCTCTTGTCCGAGCGACAGGATGCACATGCCGTTGTTTTGTCACGGTCACGGCCATATATTGATCAAGTGATGTGGTGCTCATTAAAGACAATGTGCAGTGCCAGTGAGGGGAATAAAGTCATGGTGACAGAGCGATAGGCCTCTCATTCTTCTTCTTCTTCTTCTTTTGGTTAGGATTGGAGAGATAATAACCCTTCGGCAGACACAGTCGGAGGGCACTCTCTGTCTATTGCTCCCTCTATCCCTGCCCGCAATCTCCAATTTTCATTTCCAGCAACTCCACTTTCTCTCTCTCTCTCTCTCTCTCTCTCTCTCTCTCTCTCTCTCGCTCTGTCTCTCTCTGTCTCTCTCTCTCTGTCTCACTCACTTTACAACCATGCTGCCCTGCTCAGCTTCTCCACTGGGCACTAATTCAAACCCCGTCCACATCCTCTCACTTTGTACTCTGACACTGCCCCCCAACCCTGATATCACCACAGCATCTTCAGTTCACAGCGTCTGTCTGCAGTGTGTGTGTGTGTGTGTGTGTGTGTGTGTGTGTGTGTGCTTGTGTGTTACTAAAAACATGTTATACAAGTGCAGAATATGCTGGTGTATATTTAAAATGCACATCATGCTTTTTTTAATACAGAAGGCTTTTCTTAGCTGTACTCCACAGTAACATCATTTACATGCACATATGCAAACCCATTGCCAAGTATAAGTATTACTAAGAGTACAGACAAAATACATTTTGTTCTTTGTACAGGCTGTCTTTGTGTGTCTGATGCTGTGGATTATTGAAATAAGAAGGTGAAAATATTGCAGGCGAGTTCAACGCCATTGTTTCAAAACGCATGTTTTGTTTGTATACTCCAAACAAAATCAAAGGGCATAATTTGCAATGGATATATGGCACTGCTGGACACACGGGGCTTATTCACAAGAAACTTTCCTTTCCACTGATGTGCTTATCTAAAGCCGAGCCTTCTGATCTATTACAAATGAATGCAAAAGTCAGCGTGTTACATCATTTTCCTCCAATTTTGTGTAATCCATCAAAGCTGGATCAAATATCTCTCGGTAATTGTCACCAGGGCCACACATATCTATATGTCTCTCCATTTCACTTTTTTCTCGAATATGATGATGTGTACTGAGCTCTCTAATTGTGACACCTACTTCCAGATGTGGCGTACACATCCCGTATTACACACTGCGTCTGTGTGTTTTGAAGACTCTGAGAAATCCCAGGGGTTTAGAACCAGGCAGCATAATGTAATGTAAGCTGGTGTTCCTTCCGACTTGTTATCTCCTCTCTCCTACATGTCGTGTCTCTATCAAAGGACCTCTACCTTGCTCACCGTGGGGCTGCAGAGAGCATCTCTGCCAGCCTGCTTGATATGCAGCAGTGTTTGGTGGCTGCTGGGCTCCCACGCCTCCCTGACTGGAGCCTTTAAGCCTTGGCGCAGTGAGAGAGAGCCTCCCTTATCAATGGCCCTACTGAGTGGCTGTGACAGTGCCACGCGGAAAACACATCGATTAAATGGTTCCTCTTGCCACCCAATTTTGATTTTGCTGCGGCACACAGCTCTCATCCTTCATTCCCCAAAAATGAAAGCCCTGCAATTGAGTTAGTGTTGAACATGGGAGGCAACGCTGTCACAATCGCACCTGGCGAACGTGGAAAGAATTCTCTGGAACATGATCATGGGAAGTAGGAGTAGAGAAGAGAAGAAAGAGGCGTACAGTCTGAAGAGTCCAACCAGTATTTACTCTCTCGCTTTTTTTTATCACCTCTCATTCAATCCCAATTCCTGCTACAGCGCTCCACAACATGAATGCAAGCAATCTGTAATTAACTCGGGCTTTCGAGGAGAAAACTACGCTGACTCAAAAGGAAACGAGAGTTCCCGGGAGTCTGTTGTCCAGCCCATGTGATCGAGCAGGTGGAGGCTGAATCTATGTCTGGTGTTTGAGGATGCATAACGCTCTTTCCGATAGGAGGATGTGTGTCTTCTGATAAAAGCGAAGAGATGTGAAGAGCACCGTTCAAGTAGCAGCTTGCCCAATCTGCTCAGTCTTATGAAAGCTTTTGTATCAGAGCGGGGAAAAGAGGAGCTCTAGGCGCAACAGCCATATTTATATTCCAATCTTCTCCAGAAACCCACATTGCCAGGCTCATAAAAGATTCATCGAGCAGGGGAAAGCAAGGTCGTACAGAGAAACTGGTCAGAAGGTGCCCACTGCAATGCAAAAAAAGAGCAGATGGACGCAAAAAAAAAGAATCATTGGGCGAGTCCCACGATGGCAGTTACTAGGGTAACGTGTCTTGCTGCCCTTAGTGCTGGTGGCATTGACCAGATGATCGAGCCTGATGATCAATGGCTGTGCTCTAATTGGCATCCGTCACTCGTACCATAACCTATACGACGGGCTTAGCAGCCTCAGTCGTGTTTTGTTGGCTTCGATTCAATGCGTTGTTTGTCTCTTTGTCTGCTGCGGATCCCACCGCTGACATGTTTGTGAACTAGAGAGCAAAGGGGGGAGAGAGAGAACCGGAGACGGAGACAATATGTGTGTGTGTGTGTGTGTGTGTGTGAAAGAGAGATTGCTTGTGTGCGTGCATGCATCTGCGCCTGTTCTGGGTGTTGTCAGAGAAATGTCACTCTTGCTTAGAGTCACTGACATAAACCTCTGGGAGTCCTGCACCCTCCAGCACACACACACACACACACACACACACAGAGCAAGAAAGAGTGAAAGTGGGGGCGGGAATGTGATATAGGGATGATATTCACCCCACCAGTCAAGCTGATCCTTCCACTGACACTAAAAAAACATCCTGTATGTTTTATGAGCACACAACATAGTTTGAGGAATTATTTGTGCATTGTGAAATCGCCTGGAAGAGAGAATAGGAGTCAAAAGGAGCTCAGAGGACACATGTAAATCTACTTTTCTTTCCTCCTGCATGAATAAAAAGTAATCAGTCCCTAAGTGTACAGCTGGCTGCTGGTTAGCTGCCAGGTTAACCATGTCTGTATAAATGAGAGAGCTGGAACAACTGTATTCAGCACTCGGTCCCAAAAGACCTTCGAGACTCTTCTAATGACGATTATGAGCTGCCCCGGAGTCAGCCAGCTCAGTCCATGGGATCGTTAATGGTCATTTTAGTACAGCAAGCCGCTGGGTTTTCCAACAAGACAGAAAACAGCAACAGAGGTCATTTAGAGCCCACACAACCCTGGAGCATAAGTAATGGTCAGTCTGTGGCTCTGAATGAGCAAGTGGTCATTGAAAACATGGACTGAATATCAAGGGTACCAGACTTTCCGCTCTGACTTTGGCAATCTCAGTTTGAAACGAGAAGAAAACGAGACTTCTGTCTCAATTGGTCTTCCCTGGCTAAATAAAGGTTAAATAAAATAAATAAAATAAGGAAATGGACATTCCAGCTGGAAAGGTATAAGGCCATGCTGACACACCCTCTTTATCACAGGGGCCCGATCATGACGGGGACGCAGGGTTATTCTGAGAGTCAGGCCACTGACCTCGCATGCTTCTTTACCCGGCCTTCCATCTGTTAGCCAATTACCACGCAGACCGCTGCCTGCCTTCGTGCCTCATCAACGCACTGCAGTAGTAAAATCAGTCACCTGTTTCACCCAGGGCCGCATCACAAAAAAAAAGCTCTCTGCCACCATCATCACACACACTAATATCGCCCGTGTGAGTCATGAACGGACCACATTTAGAGAACTGACCCAGAAACAGGTACAGCATCATCAAAACCGAAACCGAACACAGGCACACAAACCTCCCCGTCCGTTAAAATGCACACATGCTTACACCACCCCTTTCTCTTATCGACCACACGGACATACGCTGTACTTAAGAGGAGCATTTTACAGTGTTGATTTTGCTCTCGCTCTTAACCACAAACACCACGCGTTTCACACTCATCCACGCATTTCAACGAGTCAACATCAACACAAGGTATCCTCAAAAACAAATTGTTAACCCCTCTCAGACCAAATGTGTGTTCTCAGATGTGACCGGTGAGTCCCCACAATGCTGCTAATTACTTGTACACACACACACACACACACACACACGCAGGCCTTTGATGATGAAGCACCGGGCAACATGAAAGCACATTAAGATGAGGAGGGAACAGCGGACGGGCTCAATAGCTCTCTGTGCTCCGGCCCCTTTCTTAAGCTGCATAGATCTCTTTCATACAACCGATCTCTTTGCAGTGGTAAGATTCTGACTCATGCAACGTGATCATTATCGAGTACTGATTCGAGCACTACCCTAATCAGTCATGACACAAGCTAGTCACTCTCTTCAAGCAGCACTGAATCAAACATAATGCAGCCTCATTTTCTGAGGCTGATTGTGAAGCAGCACCTTTGTATGTTGATGGGGGGGGGGGGGGGGGGGGTACTGGCTAATCTAACCCGGCCTGTTCACTTACTCACCCACATCGTGCTCGACATGATCGTTAGTGACTGACAGGCAACACGAAAAATTCGGTTATACGGGAATTGTTATTGAACAGTGCAAGAAACGCATGACAAATACAATAAGCTTACATATTTTTCACATATACTACAAAAACATAAAGAGTCATGTTGTACTGTACCATCACGACATGAGAAAATGAATGCTGCGTGAACTGCATGCAGAATATGCAATGTCCTGGTATTAGATTTAAGGTTGCATTTGTGTGTCGCAGCGTGACCTTCCAAGAGCAAGTGTGGTCATGCAATGTTAGTCATTCAGACAAGCACCGGACCTGTCATAGCATAGCAAGGTGCTTTTAACAGTCGAGTGTGTGTGTGTGTGTGTGTCTTTGCCGCTCACTGGCAGATTTATATCCCGGCTCTAGCAGCTTTTCATTTGTTTAATTCTCCCGGTGGAGGTTGCTGCTTGCCAGAGCACACTCTGTCCAGCCTGCTTCCTAGTTTCCTTTCCTGCTTGGAAACGTAGACTCGCATCTCTGTTCCTCTTTGACTGTCATCCAGCTGCATCCAGTCGCATTCCTCCATATTTACAAAAGCTTTTTAACAGGTAGGCTCGCCGATGATAATTACGGGAGAGGGGACAGTATTTGTTACACGGTTTCACAAGCTTCAATGCTTTGGTGAGACTGCTGTGTGAAATGCTTTTGGCTCGATTAAGTCACGTCAGGAGGAGCGCTTCTATTGTGATCATGCTGCTTTGCTCTCATTGGACTGGCACCAGGAAATGAGATTTCTGGCCAAAGGGTCACCGGCAGGTCGGTGGTGGGTTTAGGTTTAAAGCTGTCTCGATTGGACGTTGTCCATCCCAGCTGTTTGTCCTGCATGACTCTGATTGAGCCGAGGCCTGTCCTTGTTGTCGTTGCATCCAGAGAAACTGTAGATAGCGTCAGCATTAGGTCAGCTGACTACCTTACATCACTTGTCCGCTTGTACGTATGTCAGCTTTGTTAATAATACTGACGCATAGCTAAGAAAGCCTTCTCGATACAGCGTTATCATAGCTACGGTGTTATTTGAGTGAGTCAAGCCATCTCAATTTAGTGACACTTGTATTACAACACTGAAGTACTGTACTGTATAATTTGCTTAATGTAAATAAACGTAAGGTTTGTGCCAAATTATGTTTTTAAATAACGGTGTGATTTACAAGTGCTCGTTGCCTTTTTAGCTGTAAATCAACCCCGGAATCAGGAAACACAACTCAACAAGCTCCTAAATGGCAGTCTGTTCAAACTGATTGTTTATCGTGATCCCTGGTGACAGAAAGGATGAAGTAAATTACTGAAAATTCCAGCCAATTGCTTTCACAGCTTTCTGACTCCCTCTTTCAGAATGACAAGCAATTAGGTTTTCTCCCACACTGCACTTGGTGTTAAAGCAGAAAAACACCAAAGCAAGTCATTACTTCCATCACTCTCAACCGTGCTCGTGGTGGGAGTCTTCCAGGCCACACATCTTAAACCAATAACTGGATTCCTCTGGCGCTCCCTTGCTCCAGTGGGACATTTCTTTTTGTTTTATGCCTCCGAAACCTGAATGTGAATCTTTCAAGTACAAACAATCTTTATAACCGACAACTTAAGCAAAAGTTGAGCAGAAAACAGAACAAAGACATCTTTTGTCCCCCTGAAGACGATTACCTGAACTCTCAGTCAAGCTCCAGCAAGCTTTTTTTAATCCCTTTGATGGTCGAACAGGAATATTTGTGGAACACACACACATCTTTGTGATGTGTAAACATTCTTCTAAATACATACCCATTTGAGAATGTGACTGATTTATATCGAAGTCGAGAAGTTATATTTATCCACGAGGTTTGAGGGCAACTGTCACCAACCAAATCGAAGCTTCAAAGGATCGTTCACACTGAATGTGGCCTTTGTTTGGTTGTGTTTAACACATAAACACAACATCAGATCATCTCATTGTTCACATCAATTTCATTTATGACATTAAATTCTACTCTACAATAAGTGGAGCATCTCAGAATGTCTGCTGTTGCACTACATTTACACTCTGAGCAATTATATTGATATTAACCAGACTAATGTAAAGATGAGTTTAACACAAAATTAGACCAAGATACGATTTCCAACTCTTGACAAGAAATTGCATGTTATTTTTTTTTTCCATGCAATATTTTCTTACATTTTCATTTACATTTGCCTGTAATTTGAAATGATCCATTATATTTTAGACATCTTGAGTACATTTTGGAAAAATCACCTAAAATGAATACCGCATTCGTAGGCAGGTGCGGTATACTTTATAGTATATGGGTGCAACGTAAATGACATTTCTTCCAAACGCACGCACGGCTTACAGTCACGCATGGCTTGATGTGCACACCATATAGCAGGACATCTGTGCCAAGGTGAAGCAGGTGCCCATGTATCAGTAACAGTAAGGACCCGTGGGCTTCGTGGGTACTTAACACATCCAGTGAACGAACAAGTGCATCTGTTTCATTAAAGCCCTGTAAATATATAATACGCGCCCGAAGATGAGACTATGTGGATGGATATCTCTACTCTAGTAGGGAGTGTTACCCTCATTGCAGTAGATACGCGAGAACTCGTGAATTCTTTATGTTTGCAGTGCAATCTTAGGGAGACTGGTAGCGTGATATTTTCTTTCAGACTTTTAAATATTTAATGTGAACACTTACAACTAATTGTCCCCCAAGGCCAATTACAGTTTGAACCCACTGAAAGAAGGGGTTGAGATATGATGGTAAATCATCAGCTACATGTTCCGTGTCACATTCGCGACTGTTTTTACGGTGACATGTATTCCTCGTTATTTATTGAAGAACACCCATAGTGCTGCGTGGATGTGGATTACTTGAAGTGTAAGGATTAGTTATTAGATTCGATTTTCAACTAGTTTTCAGTCGATGTTAAATTAGTTATTACGCATCGGGAAATTGAACAACTCATTTAATTAAAAGGAGGTTAAAAAGGCACTTCAACGCGTCGTGTGAGTTTGTGGTAGACGTGCAGCTTTAGTGTGATTGTTAAATAAGAGCCCACGGGAACTCCTGCACCTTGTTTCATTGCACTCAGGATGAAATCCATTTGTTTCCATCTAATACCATCTGTGCTGTACAATTATCCTTTGAACCTGGCACACAGGTGTGCAGTCTTGTTCATCAGCTTACATCCTATAGACTGAGAGCACGCTGTAGCTTCTACCTCTGTTAAAGGTCAACTGCAGTGTAGTCCTTCCCTGTAGAGAGGACACATGAAACACTAATGTTTGCTGCAACAGGCTGCATTGTTTCTATATGTTCAGCATATTCATCACCTTGTTCCTGAGCAATGGGCCACATATTATTTAGGGATAAACAGAGGTAACCAAATATGTGAAAAGTCTACGAAACCCAAAACATAAATTCGCTTGAACTGCGATGAAACAACTGGTGAGGACCATACGTCCCTCTCACTCTTAGTTGCTCTTATATCACTTAGGATTATGGGTGTAACGATACGCGTATTCGTATTGAACCG
This sequence comes from Melanostigma gelatinosum, assembly GCF_949748355.1. Lineage (NCBI taxonomy): Eukaryota > Metazoa > Chordata > Actinopteri > Perciformes > Zoarcidae > Melanostigma > Melanostigma gelatinosum. The sequence continues at coordinate 14,380,593 of NC_136646.1, forward strand.
TTCGGTACGAGGCTCACGGTTCGGTACGCATGACGAACCGAATACGTTTGAATAAAAACAATTTAAAAAATTGAAAAATCTCTTTTGCAAGATGTAAGTAACAATACAAGATGTAAGCAAGATGTAAGTAACAATACTACATAACATTAAGGAGCAGTTTTTGTTTTTTATGCTTATGTGTTGCTAAGAAGACACCCCAGAAGATGGGTCACTCAGGTATAGTTCCATCATCGTTCAAATTCAAAGAATAACTTTATGATGTTAGTTTTAATGAATAAATATATTTTAAATCAAGTACATTTCTCTGGCATTTATAGTTTTCTACTGTACCGAAACGTACCGAACCGTGGCTCCACTGTATCGTACCGAACCCAACCGTGACTTTTGTGAACCGTTACACCCCTACTTAGGATATATCGTTTTGTATATAAATACATTGCTGTTCCATTTGTTTAGAACCTTTTTTTGAAATTGTATTTTCAGTGTTTCTTTTGCGAGGCCTTGCGATCTGTCTGCTGGCCTTTGCCAAATGGTGATACTCACCGCCAACGTAGAGGAGGAGGCGCTGTCTGTGGTGCTAAATTGACTCAGACTGCTTTTGTTTAACTGAAGGCGCGACACGGCGCTGTCCGCGGCACTGAATATATTGCTGCATGGAACTAAAGGTGCGAACCGGCACCCTCCGGCATATACACACCATTGGTTATTTTATGCACTCCCAAATAACAGCCACAGTACTTTATTAGCTGACCTCACACTCTCTAAGCTGCTTTGTGCTCAATGCAGCATGTATGCTGACCAGCCGAACCCCTGCAAGTTCAAATGTTACTGCCGAGACCCAAAGCTTTTCTGGGTCGAATAATTTACCGTCCTTCA